>NC_052311.1:42688307-43030807 GCF_016432855.1 Salvelinus namaycush | reverse complement strand
TTAAATAGCTTATCCTTTTTATGTCTTTCAAGCGATTTGAGATGTTTTAGTGCAATGAAAAGCGCTATAAAAGTGAAATGATTATTCTTACTGGAAACGTCAGAACTGGAAACTAAACTAGGTTATGGGTCAGATTTACTCAACTACACTGCCAAGTGTGCATATTACTTTGTATTTTTCAGAAACCATAAAACAAAACGGGACAGGAAAGGTTATGAGAAGGGCAAAGATATAGAATGACAAGAGGAGATAAAGATAGTTTTGTGGTATAGCTAGTTTCATGAAATGTTCATTCCCTACTCAAAATAATAGATGCAAACATTTAGCAAATCTGGCACCTTCTGCAAGGAGAATTTCAATGAATGCACTCAATTTAGTAAATCAGTTCTAATCAGCTCTAATCAACTCTGCTGCTTGCCAAACTGATTGCTGTGATACTTTTGAGCAATCTGAGTGCTTTTTTTTAACGTGTGTGACCTGTACATAAATCTCCAAAATATTCTGTGTTGCTGCACTAACCATGAAAATTAATTCCTGAGAGTCAATAAAACTGTATTTTCAAATGAATTACTCTTCCTCTGATGTCTCTTTCTGGTTTGTGTCTGGGTTTTTTCATTTTCATTTTACTGGAATATATTATTTTTTTATTGACTTTGGCGAACGTCTGTTGGTTTCTCCTGTGTCTTTGCTCATCCATTGTTTTATTGCTCAATGATGTAGCCTGAAAAAGGAATGGGTTTTCATGTTTTAATTTTTTACACATTTAAACACATTTATTTGCTGAAAGTATGTTTTTAATTGGTATTTCTAATCCAGAAATCGTATTTTAATTTCTTTAAGACAACATTGTTTCTTACATAATATTTTGCCTTGGTGTTGTACAACAGAGGGTGGGAGGAAGGGAAACTACCAGGCAGCTGGAAGGAAGCAGTAGTGGTACCAATCAGGAAGCCAGGGAAGGACCCAACTAGGCCAACAAACTATCGGCCAACTACATACATCACATGTATGTAAGATTATGGAACGTTTAATTACGGAGAGGCTAACTTACTTCCTGGAGATCAGGGGGCTATTATCGCCACATTAGAGTGGGTTCAGGAAGAGTAGGGGAAATATGGACCCAGTGCTCTGCTTAGTAGCAGAGGTCAGGAAGGCTCAGGTGAACAAGGAGACTGTTGTAGTTGCAGGGGTTGTTAATAGAAATTGATATTATTGGGGGAGGAGGAAGAACGTACAACTGGATAAAGGAATTCCTGTTTGGTGAGCGTGAGGAAGTCTCTATCAGGCAGCTACCTGGTGGATAACGATACACCGCAGGGGAGCGTGAGTAGTCCTCTGTTGTTCTCAATCAAAATCAATGATGTTTACTCTCCGGTACGGCCGGATAATGGTAGGTCGTTATTTAGAGATGATGGGGCCTTATGAAAGATGGGAAGAAATGTGCCATACACAGTCAGGAAGGTACAGGAAGCAATTGATGAGGTAGAGTGGTGGCCGTAGGATCGGACCCTTTTTCCCCAATTTTCGCCTAAAACGACATAGCCAAATCTAACTGCCTGTAGCAAGGATATGCATATTCTTGGTACCATTTGAAAGGAAACACTTTGAAGTTTGTGGAAATGTGAAAGGAATGTAGGAGAATACAACACATTAGATCTAGTAAAAGATAATACAAAGAAAAAAACAACCGTTTAATTTTTTTTGTTGTACCATCATCTTTGAAATGCAAGAGAAAGGCCATAATGTATTATTCCAGCCCAAGTGCAATTGAGATTTTGGCCACTAGATGGCAGCAGTGTATGTGCAAAGTTTTAGACTGATCCAATGAACCATTGTATTTCTGTTCAAAATGTTGTATCAAGACTGCACAAATGTGCCTAATTTGTATATGAATAACTTTTCATGTTCAAAACTGTGCACTCTCCTCAAACAATAGCATGGCATTATTTTACTGTAATAGCTACTGTAAATTGGACAGTGCAAATCAAATCAAAATGCAGATAGCCCGGTTAGCCAATGTGCGGGAGCACTGGTTGGTCGGGCCAATTTAGGTAGTATGTACATGAACGTATAGTTAAAGTGACTATGCATATATGATAAACAGAGAGTAGCAGCAGCGTAAAAGAGGGGTCGGGGGGGGGGGGGGGGGGGGGGGCACACAATGCAAATAGTCCGGGTAACCATTTGGTTACCTGTTCAGGAGTCTTATGGCTTGGTGGTAAAAACTGTTGAGAAGCCTTTTTTCCTGGACTTGGCACTCCTGTACTGCAGTTAGATTAACAAGAATTTAAGCTTTCTGCCAATATCAGATATGTATATGTCCTGGGAAATTTTCTTGTTACTTACAACCTCATGCTAATCGCATTAGCCTATGTTAGCCCAACCGTCCCGCAGGGGACCCACCGATCCTGAATACGTTTTTAATTGTGGTGATTCAGGTTCTCTGTAGAGAAAACTCAGACAGTGTTTAATTTTGCTAGGAGGAAGGTGGGAGACAAGGTATGCTTGAGGTTATATGGGAGAAACTTGGAGAGGGTGGGGGCCTTCAGGGTCCTTGGGGTATACTTTGACACTTGACTCAACCTGGGCAGAACACATTGAGAGAGTGGTGTGAAAGTGTAAGAAGGTGCAAAATGTGATGCGCAGTCTGATGGGGAAGGAGTGGGGGCAGGGCATTCCTCATTGAGGAATCAGAAATACAGTGTAGACATTGTTAATGTTGTAAATTACTATTGTAGCTGGAAAAGGCATATTTTTAATGGAATATCTACATACAGAGGCCCATTATCGTAAAGAGGCCCATTACAGAGGCCCATTATCAGCAACCATCACTCCTGTGTTCAAATGGCACGTTGTGTTAGCTAATCCAAGTTCATCATTTTAAAAGGCTAATTGATCATTAGAAAATCCTTTTGCAATTATGTTAGCACAGCTGAAAACTGTTGTGCTGATTAAAGAAGCAATAAAACTGGCCGTTAGACTAGTTGAATATCTGGGGCATCAGCATTTGTTGTTTCGATTACAGGCTCCAAATGGCCAGAAACAAGGAACTTTCTTCGGAAACTTGTCAGTCTATTCTTGTTATGAGAAATGAAGGCTATTCCATGTGAGAAATTGCCAAGAAAGTGAAGATCTTGTACTAGGCTGTACACTACTCCCTTCACAGAACAGCGCAAACTGGCTCTAACCAGAATAGAAAGAGGAGTGGGAGGACCCGGTGCACACCTGAGCAAGAGGACAAGTACATTAGGGTGTCTAGTTTGAGAAACAGACGCCTCACAAGTCCTCAACTGGCAGCTTCATTAAATAGTACCCGCAAAACACCAGTCTCAACATCAACAGTGAAGAGGTGACTCCGGGATACTGGCCTTCTAGGCAGAGTTGCAAAGAAAAAGACATATCTCAGACTGGCCAATGAAAATAAAAGATTAAGATGGGCAAAAGAACACAAACACTGGAGAGAGGAACTCTGCCAGGAAGGCCAGCATCCCGGAGTCGCCTCTTCACTGTTGAAGTTAAGACTGGTGTTCCCGCCCTCCTCGACACCTACAGCACCCGATGCCATAGGAAGGCCAAAAAGATCATCAAGGACATCAACCACCCGAGCTACTGCCTGTTCACCCCGCTATCATCCAGAAGGTAAGGTCAGTACAGGTGCATCAAAACTGGGACAGGGAGACTGAAAAACAGCTTCCATCTCAAGGCCATCAGACTGCTAAACAGCCATCACTAGCACATCAGAGGCGGCTGCCTATAGACATAAATTAGGAATCACTGGCCACTTTTAGAAATGGATCACTGGCCACTTTAATAATGTTCCGTATCTAGCATTTCTCATCTCATATGTTTAAACTGCACTCCACACTATTCTACGGTATCTTAGTTACTTTTAATTCTGTTTACATATTGCATCACCCATTTCATATGTATATACCCTATTGTATTCTATACTACACCACTGACTGTTAAACAGCCATTTCCTGCACATCAGAGGCTGCTGCCTATAGACATAGACTAGGATTGACTGGCCACTTCAAGGAAATTAAACACTAGCCACTTTAATAATGTCTCCCTATCTTGCGTTAGTCATCTCATATGTATATGCTGTATTCTATACTATATCACTGTATCTTAGTCCAATGCCGCTCTGACGTATATGTATATATTCTTAATCCATTCCTTACTTAGATGTACGTGTATTTTGGGTAGATGTTGTGAAACTGTTAGATATCACTTGTTAGATATTACTGCACTGTCGGAGCTAGAAGCACAAGCATTTCGCTACACCCGCTACATCTGCTAAACACGTGTATGTGTATGTGACCAATAAATTTGATTTGAGTATAGTGTATGGTTCGGCAGCCCAGACCTCATTGGAAAGGATAGATGTCATACAGGGGTGAGGACTCAGAATATGTATTGGGGCGTTTCGGACCTCCCCAGTGGCTGCACTACAGGTGGAGATGGGGGATATGCCATTGCAGATTAGGAGACCGCAGCTGGCAATAAATTATTGGGTCAGCCTACAGGGACATGGGGTGTCTCATCCTGCGAAAGGGATTTCACAGGCATGCTGGGAACATGAGCGAATACAGAACACGAGCTTTGGGTGGGCAATAACCAGGCAAAGGAGATGGGACTGTACAGAAGGGAGTTTAGTCCAACGTTAGCTGTTCCTGTAAATCCACCATGGCTACTCCGCTCTCCAGTAGTTGATCTAGAAGTGTTTGGAGAGACTAGACAAGACCTGCTTTATGAGGTACAACAAACCATGGCAGGATTAGAAAAATGGGTAAACAGATACGACTTACTTGGGTCCCAGCCCATGTGGCGGTGGAAGGGAACGAGGCAGTTGATGTTACGGCTAAACAAACACTTGTAGTTGGGATGTTGATGTTGTAGTTTTAATGAGCAAAGCATAGGCAAAAAGCCTGATATGGACAGGTGATGGTGCAGAGATGGCAGGAGCAGTGGAATAGAGATACTAAGGGCAGGCATTTATTTCAAGTACAGTAGGAAAGTCAGGGAGGGGAGGACGGCAGGAAGGGACAGGAGAGAGGAGGCAATTTTTTTACAATATTAAGGGTGGGACACAGCCGGTTGAATAAGACCTTAAATGTGATAGGAAAGCATTCAACAGGAAATGTGATTATTGCCAGGAAACAGAGACCGTGGAGCATGTATTGCTACAGTGTGGGTAGTATCAGAGGGAATGAGAGAGGCTGAGATCTAGTGTGAAGGAAAAGGGTATTAGTTTAAATAGTATATTGAGTAGAACGTCATTAGATATAGTCTCAAATAATTGGTTATCTATTTAGTTTCTCCCTATCTCTTGGCCCACACTCCAGTACAGTAGGTGGCGGTAATGCACAATAACGTTCGATGTCAATCGCCGATAATCCACATCGAGAAGATAATATTTTGCCACAAGATGGCACTATTTAAAAGCAACCATCTGGTCCGCTCAGTCCATTGTCAGTCAAGACAAACACTCCCCTCCTCCTTTTCACGTTTCGTCCAATGAGCAGTGATGTTCTCCTTTGTTGTCAAACGTGCGCTGACGCGGAACTGAGCGATTCGGGGGACAGGCTATCAACTTGAGTTTGCTTACCAATAAGGTTATTTGTTGCTTTTATTTTCTTTGAACATATTTGTAAACTAGTTTTTTAAATAAAGGTAATCGCACGGTTGCCCTTGCACCACTTAGCTACGTTAGAGTTGAGTGGGTAGATAACCGAAAAAAACAGGAAAGAGGCCTAACGTTACCGCTTTACAGTCATGTAGTGGTAACTTTAGCAGCAGCTAGCATGACTCCTCATAGTCATACTGTAGTAAGCTAGCTCTTATGTGCTAGTTTTGCTACAGCATTTGGTCAAACTTTAGCAATCTGTTTAGTTTGTGCTCCTTTGGGCCCGTTTTAAGTAGCATTTCTCTTGAAAATTTGCCATAAAGAGCTAGTGAACTAACGTTAGCTCGCTTCTAAGCTAGCATGCAATCGGTTGTTCATGACTGTGACGTTAGCTAACATTAGTATTAGTCAGAAAATCGGTCCCTGCCCTGGGACTCAGCATTGAATAAGCTTGACTCAAAACACTCCACACTAGGGCCAAGTTTAGTAGGTCGAACGATGCAGATAGAATTGATCTGACATGATTCCTTATTTTACCATGTCAGTCAATATTTTACACAGCATTGTGCCCTACTGAATGTGCCCAGGTTAGCCTATAGTAGCCGACTAGTTGAGGGTAACGTTGATTGGCTACCTAAATAGTTACATTGTGAAATAGTAGCCAAGTGTCCAAAGTCATGATTATCTGACAATGGCATGGAGTGTCCTAGTGCCCAGCCTAGGAAGGTTATTACAATGTAGCTAGCTAGGCTATTTGTAAGTACTGCTGTGTCTTCCTATTATTCTCACCAAATAGCACAGCATATCAAATACAAATAGGTTAGATCTCAAATAATACATTCTCAGTGCTTTTAGTAGGGCCAATTTCCATATTAAGCAAATTCCCATTTAATTATGTAAAAGAATAATCTGTGTCTCTGACTAGCTTTGACCAGAAGGGTGATTTTCAAAACACTTGCCTACACATCAGTTTATGAGAGTGAAAATTGAATTACTGACTTGGAGTCTTGCCACAAGGGCTATTCATATGATTGTTTTTGTTAGACAGAGCTACAGGCATACATTAATAAAGTATTAAAGTTGTCTTGCTATTAAAAAAAAGCTGTTCAGCCTCTCAAATGTAAGATATGCAGTATTAACTCTTCATTGAAAGCCAACTATTTTATTCAAGACATTCTGTCTCTTTTTTTCCTTTCCTCTCTTCCCCCTTTCTCTCACGCTCTTGCATTATCTGTTATTACTTCTCTTATCCTCATTTTGTCTTTCTCCTACTCACTTCCTGTTTGCCTTCTGTCTTTTTAGCTCATACTCTCACCTGCACACTCTCTCTCACTCTCTGTCCGCTCTCTCTCTCGCTCTCTCTCTCTCTCAGATGGAGGTAGAGCAGCTCCTCTCTCTCTCCGGCCCGGCGTTTGGCCCAGGCCATAAGTTCTCTGCTGGAGACACCAGGCCTCTACGTGTTCTCAGAACATCCTTGAGTTGCCCAACGTCAGAGAGGTAACACACACTCACATGTAAGCACACCCACAAACAAGCACACCGTCACAGCCATTCTCAAGGCACAGCTCTCACTGGAGGTGGTATAGCTAAAGACCATAACAAGCCCCCTCTATCTGCCCCCCCCCCCCCCCCCCCCCACCCCCCCGTCTACTCTACCCCAAGCTGGAGACAGGCCCGCACGCACCAGTGTTTCAGCTACTCAACCTCTTCGCCTATGGAACCTACTGTGACTATAAGGTATGATAGTGGCAGGCAGCGCTGCTGTGTAAAGAAGTCATCTAATATCCCTGGAGCTGTTTTATTATTAGCAGTATTTCTCTCCCTGCCAATCGGCCCTGCAGGCCAGGCTTCTCATCACTGTTGTAGGTTGTCACAGCCCCCTGTAATTTACAGAGTCAACCACAATACTTTATTTTGATCCTATACGAGGAGCCAAGTGACAATGTTTGGCACGGGCAGAGGTTGCGTCCCCAATAACCTCTCCTTTCTCTAGAAGTATGCACTTGTTCACTTTCCTTTGTGGATTTGGAATTAAATAACGGGTATATGGAAACTCCCTCTAGCATTCCTGGTGAAAAAATGGGTTCCCAGAAATTCTGGTTGGAAAAAATGGGGGTCCCTGTTGAAACAGTTGACTTCCATTGCTCTAGCCTGCCAACACCAATCCAATTGCTTTTACATTTGTGGGAATAGTGACACTTCAGGAGGAAGGAGAAGATTATTGGAACTCAACCAGGGACAGACTACTCTCAGGCATTTTGTTAGACATTCATATTGGTTGTAATTGTTTGCATTGTCACAAACTGCCAAATGAAATCCTGAATATCCTTTGAAATACACGAATATGTAAAGGACTTGTCATTTCTTTAGCAACACATTTAGTAACAAGACTTAATAAGAGACGAGCAAAACGGAAGAGAGAAATCCAAATCTTGTTATGTCAACACATCTTATTCACTTTCATAGTGCTTTTTAGAATTGCAAAATGGAGCACAGAGGAAAAACTGTCAATACTCAAAGTTTTTTTTTTTTAAAGCAACCACATATGCAGGCACACACACACTCAAATGACTTTTTCGTTGTATTCCCTTGTGGAATTTAAAAGGCAGCAGCAGTTTGCCTGGACAGAGCCTGTAACCCTGTGTTTGTAATGACGTGTCCCTGTTATGAAAGGTCCCTGTTATGATGTGTCCCTTTCTGTTGCTCTCTCGCTGTCTGTTTCTTTTCCTTGTCTGTTTGTGGTATGCTATTCTTTCAGAGAGGGCAGCCTCTCTCCCAGAGTTGACCCCAGCCCAGAGGAACAAACTCCGTCACCTCTCCATCATCAGTCTGGCATCCAATCTCAAGGTAGAGTACCACCCATTCATCTGGTTTTAAATTCCTTACTCTGCTAGCTTTAGTATGCTCAATGTGGGTCACTCACATTATAATTATGGAAATAGTTGACAATGATATGTAATATAACGATAGCCATCATCCGTTTGCCATTTAATCTGAAGGTAACGCTCTCTGGACTTACCTTGTCTAGTTTTTTCTGTTTATTTTGTTATTAAAGAATTGCAGGTCAAATAATAATTTTGTGCCGTATTCCATGGACTCTAATCGCCTACCTACAATTGTAGTCCTAACAATACTCAGCAAGCTTCAGTACAAAAATAGCAAGTCATTCGCTCAACTTTGATTTGAATGATATGCTCAAGTGTGGTTACGAGGACAACTTGCTTTGTAACTTTGACACATTAACAAGGTAAATGACTCTGTGTTGTGAAGGACTTTATTAAGAGTCTGTCTGTGATGTGATCTAACTTTATTGATATCACATAGATGAGAATGACAAGCAGCTTGAGATTTAAATCATTGAGATACTGTGTTAAGTATCCTGTCCTTTCTTCGTTGAGCTCGCTGTCTCTTTATGTATTCGTGCTCTCTGTAGTCTATCATCTAACTCTAAGATTGGCTCTCTCGCCACCCCATTTCATATTTTTCTCCCTCTCCCGTCTCTCTTTCTACCTTGCTTTATGCCCATCTCTCATTCTCTCCACTCTCCCTAATAAATCATTTATTGATTCATTCTCTCTTTCTCTATTACTCTCCCTTCTCCCTCTCCCCCATTTCTCGTCTCTGTCCTTCTCTTTCCGTCTTATTTTTTGTATATTGTCATAGTATAAGTGTGCCACATTGAATGTCTGTATGGGCACACTTTAACGCAAAGATTCAACCCATTAAAATGTTATATCGTTATATCTCTGAGCGATGTTATATTGGTTCCCGGGGTCATTTCATGTTTTCATGTGTTTTCATTCTTTCTGATTCTATTTCTCTTGATGTTGTTCTGACGGACAGAGCGAGTCCCCATGGACGTGTGGCTGTTCGTCACCATCTGTGCCGCAGCCGTCATCTTCGTCCTCCTCCTCATCCTCACTGTCATCCTCATCCGACGCCACAGACAGGTACAGTTTGGTGATTTAATCAGATATTTATTTTAGCTTAAAAATGTACTCACTATCTCTTACATTTTGCTGTGTCTTGTTGGTAGTGTACTGAGCTTTCATGTGTGTGTTTCTGTCGGTTTTCAGCGGGTGATGATGCCCAGACGTGGCAAACGCAGATTCTGCAACTGCAAAGAGTGAGTGTAATTTCCTGCGAACACCACGCTCGCGCGCTCACACACTCACACACACACACACACACACACACACCACACACACACACACA
Organism: Salvelinus namaycush; assembly: GCF_016432855.1. Classification (NCBI taxonomy): domain Eukaryota; kingdom Metazoa; phylum Chordata; class Actinopteri; order Salmoniformes; family Salmonidae; genus Salvelinus; species Salvelinus namaycush. The sequence continues at coordinate 43,020,963 of NC_052311.1, read as the reverse complement.
CACACACACACACACACACACACACAAAGTCTGTATATTGGCCTTGAATGTGCAGAGTTGTTCAAGGTGACGCGTGTCACACACACACACACACACACACACACACACACAAAAAGTCTGTATATTGGCCTTGAATGTGCAGAGTTGTTCAAGGTGACGCGTGTTCAAGGTAGAAGCCCTAAACTTTTTTGCCTCTCTTGCCAACTACATTTTTTGTTGCCTTGGGCTATCTGTTGCACCTCCCATATTTGAGGAAATACTGTGTGAGAATGGTATTTACAGTGCGAACCATTCTGTTTTCCTCTGTTACAGCCCCAAACCAAAAGGATTCTACAGAAACTAGTGATATCGTACAGATCGGAATCCCTGTCAATGGACAATGTGTCTACTATTTTGTCTTAGCTATTCTATTCTGATAAAAAAGAAAAACCAAAAGGACAAAAGAAGCAAGAAAGAAGAGGTTTTCATGTGATATTTGATAATAGATTTCACAAGTGTATATTGTCATGCTTTATGACCTATGATTGAGCTACAATTGAACAAATACTGTATATAAATATGTATAGCTACTGTCACTTTTGTATTACTGTACACTGAGCTTACAAAACATTAAGAACACGTGCTCTTTCCATGACATAGACTGACCAGGTGAATCCAGGTGAAAGCTATGATCCCTTATTGATGTCACTTGTTAAATCCACAATGGGTTGTGTACGTGTGCCATTCAGATGCTGAATGGGCAAGACACAAAATGTAAGTGTCTTTGAACGGGGTACTGGTAGTAAGTGCCAGGCGCACCGGTTTGTGTCAAGAACTGCAACACTCCTGGGTTTTTCACGGTCAAACAGTTTCCTGTGTGTATCGTAGTGGAGGCTCCTCAGAGGAGGAAGGAGAGGACCATCCTCCTGAGTGTATATTGAAACATAATTTAAAAAAATCCTTTTTAGATAAAACTATACTAAATATATTCATGTCAATAAATAGTTGATTAAAACACACTGTTCTGAAAGGAAGGTCTACAGTAGCCTCAGAAGCACTATGTAGGTTAGCACCATGGTGTAGCCGGAGGACAGCTAGCTTCTGTCTTCCTAGCTTTGTTTTTTTTTTCTGGTCACAGACATCTGATGTGTTGTGCACTGAAGTCCACAAGCAAAGGGAGGAGAGCGCGTAGATAGTCCCGAGAAGGAGTTATATATATATACAACGCGCAGAGTGATCATGCTGTTTTTATGTGGCTGCTATGAAAGTGAACTGTGTTTGCGTGTGATCAGGGGAGTATTCATTCCGTTGATTCTGTTGAAAAACGTTTCTTAAATGAAAGCAAACAGAACGAAACGGGGATAAACATACTTGAATTCGTCCAATAGAAACTCTCATTTGCAACTGTTGGACTAATGATTACACCTTAGATCAGCTAGATGCAGGCAAGAGTGTGCAAGGCAGTATTGAATGTGCCACTGTCTGTCACCTTGATTAACAAAAATGATCTCGAGCTGTTGTAGCAACCTCATGATGGGTACAGGGAAAATTTGAGGATCATGTAGTAGCCTAAACCTATCAATGTTACATTGAACTGGGTGAATGGAATATGAATGACAGTCATCCAATATGCTGTAATAGAAATTAGGCCATGTTCATAAAAAAGAATCATCCTCCCTCATCTTAAACGGCACCGACCGCCACTGATATCAAGAATGGTCCACCACCCAAAGGACATCCAGCCAAACTGTTGGAATCATTGGAGTCAACATGGGCCAGCATCCCTGTGGAGCGCTTTTCGACACCTTGTAGAGTCCATGTCACGACAAGTTGAGGCTGTTCTGACGGGGGTGCAACTCAATACTAGGAAGGCGTTCCAAACTTTTTGGTATACTCAGTGGATATTGCATAGCACTCTGTTTTAGAGTCCATTATTTACCGAATATTTTATTAAGAGAATGGGATAGCATCTTAATATTATAGTTTCTTACGGTTTCAGGTGGTGTGAGCAGACTGCTGCGTGATCAGGCTCGTTTCCAAAGTTCTGCTGAATTGTTTGAATTAGTAACAGAGAAAATACAGGGGTTATTGTTGTTGTGTTATAGGACTGTAAGATAAAAATGTTCGATTGTGTTTAAATGATTGAATTAAACAAGAGTAAAAAAACAAGCAGTGACTGAGGGGTGACTGATTGGCAGCTTTATTGAAATACCTTCAGTGGTGGGTAGACACCAACCAAGTAGATACCAACTGTCACTTCATTTGTTTTGACTGATTATACATACCGTGACTGGAATTCAATTAAATGCACGTTGTAGAAATGCACATTGCATTTGACTTTAAAAGGGAATTTACACTTTATTACCACTGCGTTTACACTGAATTTGATTTCCTAAAACATGGGGGAAATTGCATTTAAAATGCACATTGTCAACAGTGCAACCCTACAATGAGCCTTCTATTGAATCCCTGCCGCTCTAAGTTAATTTCATGGTCAGCGGTGTCTTTCACCCGCTGATTCAAGCGGACGTAATGGGTACGGCATCCATTTGACAGATGCGGCGGTAGGTGAAGTCACAGGGCACGTCGGACCAGGCATGAGTGTTACTCTCCAGGACCGCACAGTCCTCACCGTCAACCCCACCGGAGACGTTGTTATCAGGCTCCAAGCTGTACTGTTTCCAGAAGCTATAGGGGAAAGGGAGGTAGGGGGAGAGAAAATATGACGGGCAGGATGGAATTGAAGTCACAGAGAGGGAGAGAGATAAGACAGAAAAAAAAGTAAAAAGGAGCGGACAAATAGTGGAGAAAAAAGGTTTGAGCAACTGAGATATTTTGAGTCGATGTTGTACGTGTCATGTTGAGATTGTTGAATGGGTTGCAGACCCTACATACTGATAAAATAATTTAAATGTTGAAAGATAATGATTAAATAATTCCACTATGAAACCTTAGAATTGTATGAAATTGATTAGAATCATAAAAGTATAATCTGATGATGTGTGTAGTTTTAGTCAGAATTAGATGTAAACAATGTATCTGTATAGTGGGAAAACACATACTGTCTGAGCAAGGTGTAGCTTAGGGTTTGAACTTGTATGTATGTGCCGAAGAAAAAACCCCGAGAACAATTAAACTGTGTTTGAACCGACCTGGCTAGGCCTCTGAGAAACTTATGATAGGACAGGGAGTACTTCTCAAGGTTTCCCTAATCTCGGGGGAATGGAACTGTCGGCTGGGTAGTGATACACAGTGGTGAGAACTATGGAGAAGGATAAAACTCACCTACTGTTTGTGTGTATGTATGTGCGTAGGATACCTACTGTTTGTGTGGAAGTATGTGCGCAGCTATAAAATGGATGTCTTTGTATAATGGACTTCAGACTGTTCTCGTGAATAAACTGTACTATCTTTTTGCATAAGCTGAGTCTTTGACTTTTGTCAGAGCTATTGATTGTCAGTTATTATCATTGGGATAGAAAATTCTCGTGACACATACTTATTTGTGAGCGTTGTGTTGTCCACCCATCTCCAGTCCCCCTCCATCTCTCTGTCTGATAGGCCGATCCAGAAGTAGTTATTAAACCCACCAATCCTACTTGCCTCTTTTTCCAGGGCTTCCTATAAACAAACACGTGGTTACGATGAGAAGAGCACACACACACAAATGCACACACACACACACACACACGCACACACACACACACACACACACACACACACACACACACACACACACACACACACACACACACACACACACACACACACACACACAGTTTCTTACATGCACGTTCTTGCTGTGCAGGATGCTAAGGTGGCCGCCCATTGATGTACAATTGTCTCTGCTGCTCGGCCAGTCCATCTTGTCGTTACTGAAGTAGTAACATTTTTCATTTACCAGTACATGAAGCCATCCCTCAGGACACTCTTTGAAATTCACCACTATAAACCAGAATGAGAGAGAGGGAGAGAGAGAGAGAAAGAAAGAAAGACAGAAAGAGAGAAAAGGAGAGAGAGAGAGAGAGAGAAAGAAAGAGATTTGGATATAATTCTACCTTTGTACTGTATGATAGATTTAGTATTTACTATACCCAGCTGTGGGTTCATGTCCTGTGTCAAAGGTGGAATGTCCTTAGATTTATGAAAATGTTGCTGCAATACATTATGGAAATATTCAGAGAACTTGATAGATTGGGGAATGGTATTAGGGCCACTAATCACATGAACCTGACCATGTGACCTCCTGGCCCTGTCCTAACCATCTGGGAACATACAGTATACAGCATATTTGATGGGATACGTTTTAAACAAAGAAGCACTACCCACAATCACATAATGAGCAGTTATTTAGGAGATCAGTCATTTGTCCATCAGTGATTCTGTGCCTTCTGGTGGCAATGGAGTTATTTTCAAACACGTACATAGAGTTTTCTGGCTAGTGCTAACCTGTGGCAGAGCAGTTTTGTGCCAGGCTGTCATATTCATCACGTAGACGGCTGTAGCGACGCAGCACAGTACTCAGATTCAACCTCAGGGAGGCCAACTCTTCCTCAGGGGTCTCCACAGGTTGAGTGGCATTTGACAGGGGTTCTGCAGCTGCCTGATTGGTGCTGATGGATACCAAGAGGCCAATCAGCACAAGGAGGATGGTCTGACACGTCAGAAGTCCTGCCCACTTCTTCCCCCCCTGGGAACCTGATTGGATTGATCAAAGAGAGAGCTCAAGTTATATTATACAGTATACTGTACATGTCAGTCAGATGACAGTTTAACCTGACTAGAATTGAGGTGATAATTCATATTCCAGCAACAGTTCTACATACAGGATGTATTTTTATAAGTCATTTCAATTAACCTAAATATTGTAACAAAGTGACTTGCCCAAATTTGATACACACAAATATGAACACACACGCACACACACACATACGCACGCGCACATACGCACACACACACACACACACACACACACACACACACACACACACACACACACACACACACACACACACACACACACACACACACACACACACACACACACACACACACACACACAGTGGTGTAGACCGAAAGTGTATTTTACCTTGCTTAGAATGGTAGTTCTCCATGTTCCCTGTGTAATATCACTGGTACACGATCAGTTAACCGTTCATAAATCGAATGTGTCTCTCTTTCCACTCAGAGTTGGTGTTATATACCTACGCGGCGTGTGTTTGTGAGTGTAGGCAATTGGTTGACTTTGAGCGATCAAAGTTCTCTCTCTGTCACTAAACATGACCGTGCATTTTCATGAGGTTGACAGAGAGGTTTACAACAAAAGCATGACATTGCACTTTAAGCTGAATGCTCTGTAACAGCATGGGTTTACTTGTTTTGTTTTCACAAATGAGCAGCTGCGTCAAATCCACGTGTATATGCAAACACACACACACACACACACACACACACACACACACACACACACACACACACACACACACACACACACACACACACACACACACACACACACACACACACACACACACACACACACACACACATAAGGACATACACAGCATGCTGCCCAACCTCTTCCCGTAAGATGTCTAGTTGTTTAACTTGGCATGCTATCGTCCCCCCAGGCTCCAGTTCACTAGCACGTTACAGAGTCATTTTGGCCAGATTCTAACACACCAAATCACATAGAGAAACAGTCAAAGACGTTACTTCACAGCATGATTACGTTATTTCCTTAATCCAGTACTTTCCGTACAAACACACACAGTATGATGGACCCTCCTTCCAGTTCCCGCCAGACTCTTGTCTCAGTTCCAATTTCTTGAGAGTTTTTGTTCAAACACACACACACACACTGACACTCACACGCTCTCCTGCCTCATCCCCCTATCACACAGTCCTTCTGGACAGATTCAGCATTTATCCAAACAAAGAGAGAGAGAGCAAAAGGAGAGCGAGAGAGACAGAGACAGAGAGAGACCAAGAGTAAGCAGGTTTGATGCAATACTAAAAGAACTGCCAGTGAATTTCTGGAGGAAGAACAATAAATACTGATAAAACAATTTGATGGAACAGAATTGCGAAATCAACTCCCATCTCAGCTGTTTGGAATTACAAACTTATTTCCCAGCAGTGACTTTATTTACCGTTAGTTACAAAGTCGGGAGATTCTGCAATAGTTGGTATAAGTAAGTTAAACAGGGATTGTGGTGAGAAGAGCACGTGAAGAACTGAAACTTCAATCATGGAGGTAGAGAACTATACCAGTCTACACGAGTTTACTGAGGATATATCCTCCAGAGGAAACAAGCCTATCCTAAACAACCACAGTAAGTGTGTGTGTGTGTGTGTGTGTGTGCGTGTGCGTGCGTGCGTGCGTGTGTGTGCGGGTGCGTGTGCGTGTGCGTGTGTGTGTGTGTGTGCTAGCATGCGTACTAACGTACGTGCATAAGTGTGAGATTGACCATAACTCTAAGGACATGGTGTCTCTTTAGGGAATAGTCAGTGTGAGTTTTACAGACAGTCTTTCAGTTTATTGGCTATCATCTGTTCCTTTGGAATCCTTTAGAACAAATGATTTTAAATCTTTTTGAAGTGATTGTCACCTTTTTACAATGTTATGGTTCCATGTTAGCCCACTGTAAAATTGTAGGCAGTTGCAGATAGATTAGAGTGGTAATGTTCATAGTCAAAGGACTTGTCTGGGCAGGAAAAACTTCTGAAGCATGAAAGGTGAATGACAGATGAAAAAAAAAAGCCCTGTCACACTCGCACTTGTCTTTTCTTACTGGTACTGATTTGACAGATTAATGCTATTTTGAAGAAGGTTTGACTTGCAATGACTGTTATATGTGGTTATTTTTTGTACCTATAGTTAAATGCTAAATGACTCCAATGTAAATGTGTCACTCTTTGCATTGAGCTGTAATCTGTCCGATCAGGTGCCCAGGGGATGAAGAGGGGGTCAGAGTGTCTCAGAGGTCAGACCGCCCTCTTTGTGGTGATTGGTCTATTGGCCTCCATCTGTGCCAACATCGCTCTGAGCGTGCTCTGTGAGTTAACATCTCTCTCTCTCTGTATGTATGTCTCTTTTTCTCTCTCTCCAACCCAGCACCACCCCTCTCCCCCACTCTTCCTCGTCATGCCTTTTTTGGCATGCAGAATGGTAACGATAGTTGTGGCAGTTGTGCAATCCAAAAGGAACAAAAGTCCAGAACTGTGAAATTTGCTCCCTCCCAGGACTCTCAGTCTCTGGCAGCCCAGGCTGTTCAGTAGTTATAACAATCAATCAATCAATCAATCAAATGTATTTATAAAGCCCTTCTTACATGATGTCACAAAGTGCTGTACAGAAACCCAGCCTAAAACCCCAAACAGCAAGCAATGCAGGTGTAGAAGCACGGTGGCTAGGAGAAACTCTCTAGAAAGGCCAGAACCTAGGAAGAAACCGAGAGAGGAACCAGGCTATGAGGGGTGGCCAGTCCTCTTCTGGCTGTGCCAGGTGGAGATTATAACAGAACATGGCCAAGATGTTCAAATGTTCATAGATGACCAGCAGGGTCAAATAATAATAATCACAGTGGTGGTCAAGGGTGCAACAGGTCAGCACCTCAGGAGTAAATGTCAGTTGGCTTTTCATAGCCGATGATTCAGAGTATCTCTGCCGCTACTGCTGTCTCTAGAGAGTTGAAAACAGCAGGTCTGGGACAGGTAGCACGTCCGGTGAACAGGTCAGGGTTCCATAGCCGCAGGCAGAACAGTTGAAACTGGAGCAGCAGCACGGCCAGGTGGACTGGGGACAGCAAGGAGTCATCAGGCCAGGTAGTCCTGAGGCATGGTCCTAGGGCTCAGGTCCTTTGAGTGACTGAAAGAAAGAAAGAGAGAAAGAGAGAAAGAAAGGAAGAAAGAAAGAAGAAAGAAAGAAAGAATAAAGAAAGAAAGAAAGAAAGAAAGAAGAAAGAAGAAAGAAAGAAAGAAAGAAGAAAGAAAGAAAGAGAGAGAGAATTAGAGAGATCATACTTAAATTCACACAGGACACCGGATAAGACAGGAGAAATACTCCATATATAACAGACTGACCCTAGCCCCCCGACACCTAAACTACTGCAGCATAAATACTGGAGGCTGAGACAGGAGGGGTCATATATAACAAACTGACCCGAGCCCCCCGACACCTAAACTACTGCAGCATAAATACTGGAGGCTGAGACAGGAGGGGTCAGGACTGAAAGCATTCACAATTTTTAAAGAAACACCAATTTGTCCCAATCTGACCTCTCAATTTGGTCTCTATTCTGCTTTTTCATTCTCTTTCTCAATCTCTCTCTCTCTCTCTCTCTCTCTCTCTCTCTCTCTCTCTCTCTCTCTCTCTCTCTCTCTCTCTCTCTCTCAGTGTTTTCTCTCTCTCTCTCTCTCTTCTCTCTCAGTGTACCTAGTGTTCCCCTGGAGACAGCAGCTCTGACCCTGAAGCTGAACTCAGTTCGAGGACATTATGTCTATCTCTGTGATGACTACTCCAAACTGGCCCAGAGCTGCTCAAAGACAGGTAAAGGGGGGCTAAGTGTTATTCAGAGTGGATAGATACTTTAGACAACTGTCATTCACTATTACATTATTTCACATAAGAAATGGTACACTGTAAAGGGGTTGCCATGAAGTTAACAGTTACTAACAGGCATTTGTCAACTCTAGATTTTAAATTGATGCGGCACTACTACTACTACTACAGTTAAGTTGGTACAGCACTCTCACTAAAGGGTGAAACAGAAATAGAGCCAGAAACAACAATGCCATGCACCTACTAGTGGTCAAAAGGTTTTTGGTGCTCCAAGAATACAGTACAATACTGTATTCTGTGGGACAGAAATGCAGTACCATTCAAAATAGAGCAATTCTTTCCCCGCCCACAAAATGTTCCCACAATGCATCACAATTTACAGTATGCTGCAGTAAAACGTTTCACAGTATCATACTGTTGATAATACCCCAAAATGAACGTATAATTTACCGTTTTACTTTAAAGTGTACACCGTACAGTATTCATAAGACATTAATGACCCATGCATATTCACTCATCTGTCTCTCTTTGTCCTTTTCATCTTCCCCTCTTCATCTCTTTTACCTCTCTATTCCTGTTCTCCTCCTCTTGTCTTTCTCCTCTCCTCTCCTCACAGTAAGGAAGTGTAGGGAGTGTCCTGAGGACTGGATTCATGTAGATGAGAAATGTTACTCCTTCAGTAATGACAAGATGGACTGGCCGAGCAGCAGAGACAGTTGTACATCCCTGGGCAGCCACCTTACCATCCTGCACAGCAAAGAACAGCATGTAAGATAGTGTATGTGTGTGTGTATTTGTGTATGTGTATTCCCCTCGTTGTAACCATAACTGTTTGCTTGTAAGGACGCTCTGGAAAAAGAGGCCCGGAGGATTGGCGGGTTTGACTACCACTTCTGGATTGGCCTATCAGATATAGAGAAGGAAGGGGATTGGAGATGGGTGGACAACACAACACTGACAAATAAGTATGTGAATCCCATTTTAAATAATCCAATATCACATGTGTTATAATGAGAGGAGGCAAATAGTTACTTTTCTACACTGTCTCGTTCCCTTGCTCCCTTTCTCAATTTGTATTTTCCTTCTTCCTCTTCTTTCATTCTTTTCTCTTGTTTCCTCTTTTTCTACCCCTTTCCCTAACTGCCTCCCTCCTTTTGTTTTTGGCCTTTCTACTTCTCTCCCTCTCCCCTACCCTCTCTCTCTTTCTCTGCCTCCACCCTTCTGTCTCTCTGTCTCTCTCTCTATCTCTCTCTCTCCTTCCCTCTCTCTCTGTCTCTCTTTCAGGTATTGGAATGAGTATAGCTCTGAGCCTGACAATCATCAGTCAGGAGGATCACATGGGGAGGACTGTGCCACCCTGGACAGCCATTCGCAGACCTGGTTTGACGTACCGTGTGACCACATCTACAAACGCATTTGTCAGATGGATGCCATCCGGCTGGACTGAATCACAGGACTTCAACTAAGCCATGAATTTCCCAATTATCTAGATCTACCGTCCATGCATTCATGAATGATGGAAATGTTTTCTTAAATAGCTTATCCTTTTTATGTCTTTCAAGCGATTTGAGATGTTTTAGTGCAATGAAAAGCGCTATAAAAGTGAAATGATTATTCTTACTGGAAACGTCAGAACTGGAAACTAAACTAGGTTATGGGTCAGATTTACTCAACTACACTGCCAAGTGTGCATATTACTTTGTATTTTTCAGAAACCATAAAACAAAACGGGACAGGAAAGGTTATGAGAAGGGCAAAGATATAGAATGACAAGAGGAGATAAAGATAGTTTTGTGGTATAGCTAGTTTCATGAAATGTTCATTCCCTACTCAAAATAATAGATGCAAACATTTAGCAAATCTGGCACCTTCTGCAAGGAGAATTTCAATGAATGCACTCAATTTAGTAAATCAGTTCTAATCAGCTCTAATCAACTCTGCTGCTTGCCAAACTGATTGCTGTGATACTTTTGAGCAATCTGAGTGCTTTTTTTTAACGTGTGTGACCTGTACATAAATCTCCAAAATATTCTGTGTTGCTGCACTAACCATGAAAATTAATTCCTGAGAGTCAATAAAACTGTATTTTCAAATGAATTACTCTTCCTCTGATGTCTCTTTCTGGTTTGTGTCTGGGTTTTTTCATTTTCATTTTACTGGAATATATTATTTTTTTATTGACTTTGGCGAACGTCTGTTGGTTTCTCCTGTGTCTTTGCTCATCCATTGTTTTATTGCTCAATGATGTAGCCTGAAAAAGGAATGGGTTTTCATGTTTTAATTTTTTACACATTTAAACACATTTATTTGCTGAAAGTATGTTTTTAATTGGTATTTCTAATCCAGAAATCGTATTTTAATTTCTTTAAGACAACATTGTTTCTTACATAATATTTTGCCTTGGTGTTGTACAACAGAGGGTGGGAGGAAGGGAAACTACCAGGCAGCTGGAAGGAAGCAGTAGTGGTACCAATCAGGAAGCCAGGGAAGGACCCAACTAGGCCAACAAACTATCGGCCAACTACATACATCACATGTATGTAAGATTATGGAACGTTTAATTACGGAGAGGCTAACTTACTTCCTGGAGATCAGGGGGCTATTATCGCCACATTAGAGTGGGTTCAGGAAGAGTAGGGGAAATATGGACCCAGTGCTCTGCTTAGTAGCAGAGGTCAGGAAGGCTCAGGTGAACAAGGAGACTGTTGTAGTTGCAGGGGTTGTTAATAGAAATTGATATTATTGGGGGAGGAGGAAGAACGTACAACTGGATAAAGGAATTCCTGTTTGGTGAGCGTGAGGAAGTCTCTATCAGGCAGCTACCTGGTGGATAACGATACACCGCAGGGGAGCGTGAGTAGTCCTCTGTTGTTCTCAATCAAAATCAATGATGTTTACTCTCCGGTACGGCCGGATAATGGTAGGTCGTTATTTAGAGATGATGGGGCCTTATGAAAGATGGGAAGAAATGTGCCATACACAGTCAGGAAGGTACAGGAAGCAATTGATGAGGTAGAGTGGTGGCCGTAGGATCGGACCCTTTTTCCCCAATTTTCGCCTAAAACGACATAGCCAAATCTAACTGCCTGTAGCAAGGATATGCATATTCTTGGTACCATTTGAAAGGAAACACTTTGAAGTTTGTGGAAATGTGAAAGGAATGTAGGAGAATACAACACATTAGATCTAGTAAAAGATAATACAAAGAAAAAAACAACCGTTTAATTTTTTTTGTTGTACCATCATCTTTGAAATGCAAGAGAAAGGCCATAATGTATTATTCCAGCCCAAGTGCAATTGAGATTTTGGCCACTAGATGGCAGCAGTGTATGTGCAAAGTTTTAGACTGATCCAATGAACCATTGTATTTCTGTTCAAAATGTTGTATCAAGACTGCACAAATGTGCCTAATTTGTATATGAATAACTTTTCATGTTCAAAACTGTGCACTCTCCTCAAACAATAGCATGGCATTATTTTACTGTAATAGCTACTGTAAATTGGACAGTGCAAATCAAATCAAAATGCAGATAGCCCGGTTAGCCAATGTGCGGGAGCACTGGTTGGTCGGGCCAATTTAGGTAGTATGTACATGAACGTATAGTTAAAGTGACTATGCATATATGATAAACAGAGAGTAGCAGCAGCGTAAAAGAGGGGTCGGGGGGGGGGGGGGGGGGGGGGCACACAATGCAAATAGTCCGGGTAACCATTTGGTTACCTGTTCAGGAGTCTTATGGCTTGGTGGTAAAAACTGTTGAGAAGCCTTTTTTCCTGGACTTGGCACTCCTGTACTGCAGTTAGATTAACAAGAATTTAAGCTTTCTGCCAATATCAGATATGTATATGTCCTGGGAAATTTTCTTGTTACTTACAACCTCATGCTAATCGCATTAGCCTATGTTAGCCCAACCGTCCCGCAGGGGACCCACCGATCCTGAATACGTTTTAATTGTGGTGATTCAGGTTCTCTGTAGAGAAAACTCAGACAGTGTTTAATTTTGCTAGGAGGAAGGTGGGAGACAAGGTATGCTTGAGGTTATATGGGAGAAACTTGGAGAGGGTGGGGGCCTTCAGGGTCCTTGGGGTATACTTTGACACTTGACTCAACCTGGGCAGAACACATTGAGAGAGTGGTGTGAAAGTGTAAGAAGGTGCAAAATGTGATGCGCAGTCTGATGGGGAAGGAGTGGGGGCAGGGCATTCCTCATTGAGGAATCAGAAATACAGTGTAGACATTGTTAATGTTGTAAATTACTATTGTAGCTGGAAAAGGCATATTTTTAATGGAATATCTACATACAGAGGCCCATTATCGTAAAGAGGCCCATTACAGAGGCCCATTATCAGCAACCATCACTCCTGTGTTCAAATGGCACGTTGTGTTAGCTAATCCAAGTTCATCATTTAAAAGGCTAATTGATCATTAGAAAATCCTTTTGCAATTATGTTAGCACAGCTGAAAACTGTTGTGCTGATTAAAGAAGCAATAAAACTGGCCGTTAGACTAGTTGAATATCTGGGGCATCAGCATTTGTTGTTTCGATTACAGGCTCCAAATGGCCAGAAACAAGGAACTTTCTTCGGAAACTTGTCAGTCTATTCTTGTTATGAGAAATGAAGGCTATTCCATGTGAGAAATTGCCAAGAAAGTGAAGATCTTGTACTAGGCTGTACACTACTCCCTTCACAGAACAGCGCAAACTGGCTCTAACCAGAATAGAAAGAGGAGTGGGAGGACCCGGTGCACACCTGAGCAAGAGGACAAGTACATTAGGGTGTCTAGTTTGAGAAACAGACGCCTCACAAGTCCTCAACTGGCAGCTTCATTAAATAGTACCCGCAAAACACCAGTCTCAACATCAACAGTGAAGAGGTGACTCCGGGATACTGGCCTTCTAGGCAGAGTTGCAAAGAAAAAGACATATCTCAGACTGGCCAATGAAAATAAAAGATTAAGATGGGCAAAAGAACACAAACACTGGAGAGAGGAACTCTGCCAGGAAGGCCAGCATCCCGGAGTCGCCTCTTCACTGTTGAAGTTAAGACTGGTGTTCCCGCCCTCCTCGACACCTACAGCACCCGATGCCATAGGAAGGCCAAAAAGATCATCAAGGACATCAACCACCCGAGCTACTGCCTGTTCACCCCGCTATCATCCAGAAGGTAAGGTCAGTACAGGTGCATCAAAACTGGGACAGGGAGACTGAAAAACAGCTTCCATCTCAAGGCCATCAGACTGCTAAACAGCCATCACTAGCACATCAGAGGCGGCTGCCTATAGACATAAATTAGGAATCACTGGCCACTTTTAGAAATGGATCACTGGCCACTTTAATAATGTTCCGTATCTAGCATTTCTCATCTCATATGTTTAAACTGCACTCCACACTATTCTACGGTATCTTAGTTACTTTTTAATTCTGTTTACATATTGCATCACCCATTTCATATGTATATACCCTATTGTATTCTATACTACACCACTGACTGTTAAACAGCCATTTCCTGCACATCAGAGGCTGCTGCCTATAGACATAGACTAGGATTGACTGGCCACTTCAAGGAAATTAAACACTAGCCACTTTAATAATGTCTCCCTATCTTGCGTTAGTCATCTCATATGTATATGCTGTATTCTATACTATATCACTGTATCTTAGTCCAATGCCGCTCTGACGTATATGTATATATTCTTAATCCATTCCTTACTTAGATGTACGTGTATTTTGGGTAGATGTTGTGAAACTGTTAGATATCACTTGTTAGATATTACTGCACTGTCGGAGCTAGAAGCACAAGCATTTCGCTACACCCGCTACATCTGCTAAACACGTGTATGTGTATGTGACCAATAAATTTGATTTGAGTATAGTGTATGGTTCGGCAGCCCAGACCTCATTGGAAAGGATAGATGTCATACAGGGGTGAGGACTCAGAATATGTATTGGGGCGTTTCGGACCTCCCCAGTGGCTGCACTACAGGTGGAGATGGGGGATATGCCATTGCAGATTAGGAGACCGCAGCTGGCAATAAATTATTGGGTCAGCCTACAGGGACATGGGGTGTCTCATCCTGCGAAAGGGATTTCACAGGCATGCTGGGAACATGAGCGAATACAGAACACGAGCTTTGGGTGGGCAATAACCAGGCAAAGGAGATGGGACTGTACAGAAGGGAGTTTAGTCCAACGTTAGCTGTTCCTGTAAATCCACCATGGCTACTCCCGTCTCCAGTAGTTGATCTAGAAGTGTTGGAGAGACTAGACAAGACCTGCTTTATGAGGTACAACAAACCCATGGCAGGATTAGAAAAATGGGTAAACAGATACGACTTACTTGGGTCCCAGCCCATGTGGCGGTGGAAGGGAACGAGGCAGTTGATGTACTGGCTAAACAAACACTTGTAGTTGGGATGTTGATGTTGTAGTTTTAATGAGCAAAGCATAGGCAAAAAGCCTGATATGGACAGTGATGGTGCAGAGATGGCAGGAGCAGTGGAATAGAGATACTAAGGGCAGGCATTTATTTCAAGTACAGAGGAAAGTCAGGGAGGGGAGGACGGCAGGAAGGGACAGGAGAGAGGAGGCAATTTTTTTACAATATTAAGGGTGGGACACAGCCGGTTGAATAAGACCTTAAATGTGATAGGAAAGCATTCAACAGGAAAATGTGATTATTGCCAGGAAACAGAGACCGTGGAGCATGTATTGCTACAGTGTGGGTAGTATCAGAGGGAATGAGAGAGGCTGAGATCTAGTGTGAAGGAAAAGGGGATTAGTTTAAATAGTATATTGAGTAGAACGTCATTAGATATAGTCTCAAATAATTGGTTATCTATTTAGTTTCTCCCTATCTCTGGCCCACACTCCAGTACAGTAGGTGGCGGTAATGCACAATAACGTTCGATGTCAATCGCCGATAATCCACATCGAGAAGATAATATTTTGCCACAAGATGGCACTATTTTAAAAGCAACCATCTGGTCCGCTCAGTCCATTGTCAGTCAAGACAAACACTCCCCTCCTCCTTTTCACGTTTCGTCCAATGAGCAGTGATGTTCTCCTTTGTTGTCAAACGTGCGCTGACCGCGGAACTGAGCGATTCGGGGGACAGGCTATCAACTTGAGTTTGCTTACCAATAAGGTTATTTGTTGCTTTTATTTTCTTTGAACATATTTGTAAACTAGTTTTTTAAATAAAGGTAATCGCACGGTTGCCCTTGCACCACTTAGCTACGTTAGAGTTGAGTGGGTAGATAACCGAAAAACAGGAAAGAGGCCTAACGTTACCGCTTTACAGTCATGTAGTGGTAACTTTAGCAGCAGCTAGCATGACTCCTCATAGTCATACTGTAGTAAGCTAGCTCTTATGTGCTAGTTTTGCTACAGCATTTGGTCAAACTTTAGCAATCTGTTTAGTTTGTGCTCCTTTGGGCCCGTTTTTAAGTAGCATTTCTCTTGAAAATTTGCCATAAAGAGCTAGTGAACTAACGTTAGCTCGCTTCTAAGCTAGCATGCAATCGGTTGTTCATGACTGTGACGTTAGCTAACATTAGTATTAGTCAGAAAATCGGTCCCTGCCCTGGGACTCAGCATTGAATAAGCTTGACTCAAAACACTCCACACTAGGGCCAAGTTTAGTAGGTCGAACGATGCAGATAGAATTGATCTGACATGATTCCTTATTTTACCATGTCAGTCAATATTTTACACAGCATTGTGCCCTACTGAATGTGCCCAGGTTAGCCTATAGTAGCCGACTAGTTGAGGGTAACGTTGATTGGCTACCTAAATAGTTACATTGTGAAATAGTAGCCAAGTGTCCAAAGTCATGATTATCTGACAATGGCATGGAGTGTCCTAGTGCCCAGCCTAGGAAGGTTATTACAATGTAGCTAGCTAGGCTATTTGTAAGTACTGCTGTGTCTTCCTATTATTCTCACCAAATAGCACAGCATATCAAATACAAATAGGTTAGATCTCAAATAATACATTCTCAGTGCTTTTAGTAGGGCCAATTTCATATTAAGCAAATTCCCATTTAATTATGTAAAAGAATAATCTGTGTCTCTGACTAGCTTTGACCAGAAGGGTGATTTTCAAAACACTTGCCTACACATCAGTTTATGAGAGTGAAAATTGAATTACTGACTTGGAGTCTTGCCACAAGGGCTATTCATATGATTGTTTTGGTTAGACAGAGCTACAGGCATACATTAATAAAGTATTAAAGTTGTCTTGCTATTAAAAAAAAGCTGTTCAGCCTCTCAAATGTAAGATATGCAGTATTAACTCTTCATTGAAAGCCAACTATTTTATTCAAGACATTCTGTCTCTTTTTTTCCTTTCCTCTCTTCCCCCTTTCTCTCACGCTCTTGCATTATCTGTTATTACTTCTCTTATCCTCATTTTGTCTTTCTCCTACTCACTTCTGTTTGCCTTCTGTCTTTTTAGCTCATACTCTCACCTGCACACTCTCTCTCACTCTCTGTCGCTCTCTCTCTCGCTCTCTCTCTCTCTCAGATGGAGGTAGAGCAGCTCCTCTCTCTCTCCGGCCCGGCGTTGGCCCAGGCCATAAGTTCTCTGCTGGAGACACCAGGCCTCTACGTGTTCTCAGACATCCTTGAGTTGCCCAACGTCAGAGAGGTAACACACACACTCACATGTAAGCACACCCACAAACAAGCACACCGTCACAGCCATTCTCAAGGCACAGCTCTCACTGGAGGTGGTATAGCTAAAGACCATAACAAGCCCCCTCTATCTGCCCCCCCCCCCCCCCACCCCCCGTCTACTCTACCCCAAGCTGGAGACAGGCCCGCACGCACCAGTGTTTCAGCTACTCAACCTCTTCGCCTATGGAACCTACTGTGACTATAAAGGTATGATAGTGGCAGGCAGCGCTGCTGTGTAAAGAAGTCATCTAATATCCCTGGAGCTGTTTTATTATTAGCAGTATTTCTCTCCCTGCCAATCGGCCCTGCAGGCCAGGCTTCTCATCACTGTTGTAGGTTGTCACAGCCCCCTGTAATTTACAGAGTCAACCACAATACTTTATTTTGATCCTATACGAGGAGCCAAGTGACAATGTTTGGCACGGCAGAGGTTGCGTCCCCAATAACCTCTCCTTTCTCTAGAAGTATGCACTTGTTCACTTTCCTTTGTGGATTTGGAATTAAATAACGGGTATATGGAAACTCCCTCTAGCATTCCTGGTGAAAAAATGGGTTCCCCAGAAATTCTGGTTGGAAAAAATGGGGTCCCTGTTGAAACAGTTGACTTCCATTGCTCTAGCCTGCCAACACCAATCCAATGCTTTTACATTTGTGGGAATAGTGACACTTCAGGAGGAAGGAGAGATTATTGGAACTCAACCAGGGACAGACTACTCTCAGGCATTTTGTTAGACATTCATATTGGTTGTAATTGGTTGCATTGTCACAAACTGCCAAATGAAATCCTGAATATCCTTTGAAATACACGAATATGTAAAGGACTTGTCATTCTTTAGCAACACATTTAGTAACAAGACTTAATAAGAGACGAGCAAAACGGAAGAGAGAAATCCAAATCTTGTTATGTCAACACATCTTATTCACTTTCATAGTGCTTTTTAGAATTGCAAAATGGAGCACAGAGGAAAAACTGTCAATACTCAAGTTTTTTTTTTTTAAAGCAACCACATATGCAGGCACACACACACTCAAATGACTTTTTCGTTGTATTCCCTTGTGGAATTTAAAAGGCAGCAGCAGTTTGCCTGGACAGAGCCTGTAACCCTGTGTTTGTAATGACGTGTCCCTGTTATGAAAGGTCCCTGTTATGATGTGTCCCTTTCTGTTGCTCTCTCGCTGTCTGTTTCTTTTCCTTGTCTGTTTGTGGTATGCTATTCTTTCAGAGAGGGCAGCCTCTCTCCCAGAGTTGACCCCAGCCCAGAGGAACAAACTCCGTCACCTCTCCATCATCAGTCTGGCATCCAATCTCAAGGTAGAGTACCACCCATTCATCTGGTTTTAAATTCCTTACTCTGCTAGCTTTAGTATGCTCAATGTGGGTCACTCACATTATAATTATGGAAATAGTTGACAATGATATGTAATATAACGATAGCCATCATCCGTTTGCCATTTAATCTGAAGGTAACGCTCTCTGGACTTACCTTGTCTAGTTTTTCTGTTTATTTTGTTATTAAAGAATTGCAGGTCAAATAATAATTTTGTGCCGTATTTCCATGGACTCTAATAGCCTACCTACAATTGTAGTCCTAACAATACTCAGCAAGCTTCAGTACCAAAAATAGCAAGTCATTCGCTCAACTTTGATTTGAATGATATGCTCAAGTGTGGTTACGAGACAACTTGCTTTGTAACTTTGACACATTAACAAGGTAAATGACTCTGTGTTGTGAAGGACTTTATTAAGAGTCTGTCTGTGATGTGATCTAACTTTATTGATATCACATAGATGAGAATGACAGCAGCTGAGATTTAAATCATTGAGATACTGTGTTAAGTATCCTGTCCTTTCTTCGTTGAGCTCGCTGTCTCTTTATGTATTCGTTGCTCTCTGTTGTCTATTCATCTAACTCTAAGATTGGCTCTCTCGCCACCCCATTTCATATTTTTTCTCCCTCTCCCGTCTCTCTTTCTACCTTGCTTTATGCCCATCTCTCATTCTCTCCACTCTCCCTAATAAATCATTTATTGATTCATTTCTCTCTTTCTCTATTACTCTCCCTTCTCCCTCTCCCCCATTTCTCGTCTCGTCCTTCTCTTTCCGTCTTATTTTTTGTATATTGTCATAGTATAAGTGTGCCACATTGAATGTCTGTATGGGCACACTTTAACGCAAAGATTCACCCATTAAAATGTTATATCGTTATATCTCTGAGCGATGTTATATTGGTTCCCGGGGTCATTTCATGTTTTCATGTGTTTTCATTCTTTCTGATTCTATTTCTCTTGATGTTGTTCTGACGGACAGAGCGAGTCCCCATGGACGTGTGGCTGTTCGTCACCATCTGTGCCGCAGCCGTCATCTTCGTCCTCCTCCTCATCCTCACTGTCATCCTCATCCGACGCCACAGACAGGTACAGTTTGGTGATTTAATCAGATATTTATTTTAGCTTAAAAATGTACTCACTATCTCTTACATTTTGCTGTGTCTTGTTGGTAGTGTTACTGAGCTTTCATGTGTGTGTTTCTGTCGGTTTTCAGCGGGTGATGATGCCCAGACGTGGCAAACGCAGATTCTGCAACTGCAAAGAGTGAGTGTAATTTCCTGCGAACACACGCTCGCGCGCTCACACACTCACACACACACACACACACACACACACACACACACACACACACACACACACACACACACACAAAGTCTGTATATTGGCCTTGAATGTGCAGAGTTGTTCAAGGTGACGCGTGTCACACACACACACACACACACACACACACACACAAAAAGTCTGTATATTGGCCTTGAATGTGCAGAGTTGTTCAAGGTGACGCGTGTTCAAGGTAGAAGCCTAAACTTTTTTGCCTCTCTTGCCAACTACATTTTTGTTGCCTTGGGCTATCTGTTGCACCTCCCATATTTGAGAAATACTGTGTGAGAATGGTTATTTACAGTGCGAACCATTCTGTTTTCCTCTGTTACAGCCCCAAACCAAAAGGATTCTACAGAAACTAGTGATATCGTACAGATCGGAATCCCTGTCAATGGACAATGTGTCTACTATTTTGTCTTAGCTATTCTATTCTGATAAAAAAGAAAAACCAAAAGGACAAAAGAAGCAAGAAAGAAGAGGTTTTCATGTGATATTTGATAATAGATTTCACAAGTGTATATTGTCATGCTTTATGACCTATGATTGAGCTACAATTGAACAAATACTGTATATAAATATGTATAGCTACTGTCACTTTTGTATTACTGTACACTGAGCTTACAAAACATTAAGAACACGTGCTCTTTCCATGACATAGACTGACCAGGTGAATCCAGGTGAAAGCTATGATCCCTTATTGATGTCACTTGTTAAATCCACAATGGGTTGTGTACGTGTGCCATTCAGATGCTGAATGGGCAAGACACAAAATGTAAGTGTCTTTGAACGGGGTACTGGTAGTAAGTGCCAGGCGCACCGGTTTGTGTCAAGAACTGCAACACTCCTGGGTTTTTCACGGTCAACAGTTTCCTGTGTGTATCGTAGTGGAGGCTCCTCAGAGGAGGAAGGAGAGGACCATCCTCCTGAGTGTATATTGAAACATAATTTAAAAAAATCCTTTTTAGATAAAACTATACTAAATATATTCATGTCAATAAATAGTTGATTAAAACACACTGTTCTGAAAGGAAGGTCTACAGTAGCCTCAGAAGCACTATGTAGGTTAGCACCATGGTGTAGCCGGAGGACAGCTAGCTTCTGTCTTCCTAGCTTTGTTTTTTTTTTCTGGTCACAGACATCTGATGTGTTGTGCACTGAAGTCCACAAGCAAAGGGAGGAGAGCGCGTAGATAGTCCCGAGAAGGAGTTATATATATATACAACGCGCAGAGTGATCATGCTGTTTTTATGTGGCTGCTATGAAAGTGAACTGTGTTTGCGTGTGATCAGGGGAGTATTCATTCCGTTGATTCTGTTGAAAAACGTTTCTTAAATGAAAGCAAACAGAACGAAACGGGGATAAACATACTTGAATTCGTCCAATAGAAACTCTCATTTGCAACTGTTGGACTAATGATTACACCTTAGATCAGCTAGATGCAGGCAAGAGTGTGCAAGGCAGTATTGAATGTGCCACTGTCTGTCACCTTGATTAACAAAAATGATCTCGAGCTGTTGTAGCAACCTCATGATGGGTACAGGGAAAATTTGAGGATCATGTAGTAGCCTAAACCTATCAATGTTACATTGAACTGGGTGAATGGAATATGAATGACAGTCATCCAATATGCTGTAATAGAAATTAGGCCATGTTCATAAAAAAGAATCATCCTCCCTCATCTTAAACGGCACCGACCGCCACTGATATCAAGAATGGTCCACCACCCAAAGGACATCCAGCCAAACTGTTGGAATCATTGGAGTCAACATGGGCCAGCATCCCTGTGGAGCGCTTTTCGACACCTTGTAGAGTCCATGTCACGACAAGTTGAGGCTGTTCTGACGGGGTGCAACTCAATACTAGGAAGGCGTTCCAAACTTTTTGGTATACTCAGTGGATATTGCATAGCACTCTGTTTTAGAGTCCATTATTTACCGAATATTTTATTAAGAGAATGGGATAGCATCTTAATATTATAGTTTCTTACGGTTTCAGGTGGTGTGAGCAGACTGCTGCGTGATCAGGCTCGTTCCAAAGTTCTGCTGAATTGTTTGAATTAGTAACAGAGAAAATACAGGGGTTATTGTTGTTGTGTTATAGGACTGTAAGATAAAAATGTTCGATTGTGTTTAAATGATTGAATTAAACAAGAGTAAAAAAACAAGCAGTGACTGAGGGGTGACTGATTGGCAGCTTTATTGAAATACCTTCAGTGGTGGGTAGACACCAACACAAGTAGATACCAACTGTCACTTCATTTGTTTTGACTGATTATACATACCGTGACTGGAATTCAATTAAATGCACGTTGTAGAAATGCACATTGCATTTGACTTTAAAAGGGAATTTACACTTTATTACCACTGCGTTTACACTGAATTTGATTTCCTAAAACATGGGGGAAATTGCATTTAAAATGCACATTGTCAACAGTGCAACCCTACAATGAGCCTTCTATTGAATCCCTGCCGCTCTAAGTTAATTTCATGGTCAGCGGTGTCTTTCACCCGCTGATTCAAGCGGACGTAATGGGTACGGCATCCATTTGACAGATGCGGCGGTAGGTGAAGTCACAGGGCACGTCGGACCAGGCATGAGTGTTACTCTCCAGGACCGCACAGTCCTCACCGTCAACCCCACCGGAGACGTTGTTATCAGGCTCCAAGCTGTACTGTTTCCAGAAGCTATAGGGGAAAGGGAGGTAGGGGGAGAGAAAATATGACGGGCAGGATGGAATTGAAGTCACAGAGAGGGAGAGAGATAAGACAGAAAAAAAAGTAAAAAGGAGCGGACAAATAGTGGAGAAAAAAGGTTTGAGCAACTGAGATATTTTGAGTCGATGTTGTACGTGTCATGTTGAGATTGTTGAATGGGTTGCAGACCCTACATACTGATAAAATAATTTAAATGTTGAAAGATAATGATTAAATAATTCCACTATGAAACCTTAGAATTGTATGAAATTGATTAGAATCATAAAAGTATAATCTGATGATGTGTGTAGTTTTAGTCAGAATTAGATGTAAACAATGTATCTGTATAGTGGGAAAACACATACTGTCTGAGCAAGGTGTAGCTTAGGGTTTGAACTTGTATGTATGTGCCGAAGAAAAAACCCCGAGAACAATTAAACTGTGTTTGAACCGACCTGGCTAGGCCTCTGAGAAACTTATGATAGGACAGGGAGTACTTCTCAAGGTTTCCCTAATCTCGGGGGAATGGAACTGTCGGCTGGGTAGTGATACACAGTGGTGAGAACTATGGAGAAGGATAAAACTCACCTACTGTTTGTGTGTATGTATGTGCGTAGGATACCTACTGTTTGTGTGGAAGTATGTGCGCAGCTATAAAATGGATGTCTTTGTATAATGGACTTCAGACTGTTCTCGTGAATAAACTGTACTATCTTTTGCATAAGCTGAGTCTTTGACTTTTGTCAGAGCTATTGATTGTCAGTTATTATCATTGGGATAGAAAATTCTCGTGACACATACTTATTTGTGAGCGTTGTGTTGTCCACCCATCTCCAGTCCCCCTCCATCTCTCTGTCTGATAGGCCGATCCAGAAGTAGTTATTAAACCCACCAATCCTACTTGCCTCTTTTTCCAGGGCTTCCTATAAACAAACACGTGGTTACGATGAGAAGAGCACACACACACAAATGCACACACACACACACACACACGCACACACACACACACACACACACACACACACACACACACACACACACACACACACACACACACACACACACACACACACACACACAGTTTCTTACATGCACGTTCTTGCTGTGCAGGATGCTAAGGTGGCCGCCCATTGATGTACAATTGTCTCTGCTGCTCGGCCAGTCCATCTTGTCGTTACTGAAGTAGTAACATTTTTCATTTACCAGTACATGAAGCCATCCCTCAGGACACTCTTTGAAATTCACCACTATAAACCAGAATGAGAGAGAGGGAGAGAGAGAGAGAAAGAAAGAAAGACAGAAAGAGAGAAAAGGAGAGAGAGAGAGAGAGAAAGAAAGAGATTTGGATATAATTCTACCTTTGTACTGTATGATAGATTTAGTATTTACTATACCCAGCTGTGGGTTCATGTCCTGTGTCAAAGGTGGAATGTCCTTAGATTTATGAAAATGTTGCTGCAATACATTATGGAAATATTCAGAGAACTTGATAGATTGGGGAATGGTATTAGGGCCACTAATCACATGAACCTGACCATGTGACCTCCTGGCCCTGTCCTAACCATCTGGGAACATACAGTATACAGCATATTTGATGGGATACGTTTAAACAAAGAAGCACTACCCACAATCACATAATGAGCAGTTATTTAGGAGATCAGTCATTTGTCCATCAGTGATTCTGTGCCTTCTGGTGGCAATGGAGTTATTTTCAAACACGTACATAGAGTTTTCTGGCTAGTGCTAACCTGTGGCAGAGCAGTTTTGTGCCAGGCTGTCATATTCATCACGTAGACGGCTGTAGCGACGCAGCACAGTACTCAGATTCAACCTCAGGGAGGCCAACTCTTCCTCAGGGGTCTCCACAGGTTGAGTGGCATTTGACAGGGGTTCTGCAGCTGCCTGATTGGTGCTGATGGATACCAAGAGGCCAATCAGCACAAGGAGGATGGTCTGACACGTCAGAAGTCCTGCCCACTTCTTCCCCCCCTGGGAACCTGATTAGATTGATCAAAGAGAGAGCTCAAGTTATATTATACAGTATACTGTACATGTCAGTCAGATGACAGTTTAACCTGACTAGAATTGAGGTGATAATTCATATTCCAGCAACAGTTCTACATACAGGATGTATTTTTATAAGTCATTTCAATTAACCTAAATATTGTAACAAAGTGACTTGCCCAAATTTGATACACACAAATATGAACACACACGCACACACACACATACGCACGCGCACATACGCACACACACACACACACACACACACACACACACACACACACACACACACACACACACACACACACACACACACACACACACACACACACACACACACACACACACACACACACAGTGGTGTAGACCGAAAGTGTATTTTACCTTGCTTAGAATGGTAGTTCTCCATGTTCCCTGTGTAATATCACTGGTACACGATCAGTTAACCGTTCATAAATCGAATGTGTCTCTCTTTCCACTCAGAGTTGGTGTTATATACCTACGCGGCGTGTGTTTGTGAGTGTAGGCAATTGGTTGACTTTGAGCGATCAAAGTTCTCTCTCTGTCACTAAACATGACCGTGCATTTTCATGAGGTTGACAGAGAGGTTTACAACAAAAGCATGACATTGCACTTTAAGCTGAATGCTCTGTAACAGCATGGGTTTACTTGTTTTGTTTTCACAAATGAGCAGCTGCGTCAAATCCACGTGTATATGCAAACACACACACACACACACACACACACACACACACACACACACACACACACACACACACACACACACACACACACACACACACACACACACACACACACACACACACACACACACACACATAAGGACATACACAGCATGCTGCCCAACCTCTTCCCGTAAGATGTCTAGTTGTTTAACTTGGCATGCTATCGTCCCCCCAGGCTCCAGTTCACTAGCACGTTACAGAGTCATTTTGGCCAGATTCTAACACACCAAATCACATAGAGAAACAGTCAAAGACGTTACTTCACAGCATGATTACGTTATTTCCTTAATCCAGTACTTTCCGTACAAACACACACAGTATGATGGACCCTCCTTCCAGTTCCCGCCAGACTCTTGTCTCAGTTCCAATTTCTTGAGAGTTTTTGTTCAAACACACACACACACACTGACACTCACACGCTCTCCTGCCTCATCCCCCTATCACACAGTCCTTCTGGACAGATTCAGCATTTATCCAAACAAAGAGAGAGAGAGCAAAAGGAGAGCGAGAGAGACAGAGACAGAGAGAGACCAAGAGTAAGCAGGTTTGATGCAATACTAAAAGAACTGCCAGTGAATTTCTGGAGGAAGAACAATAAATACTGATAAAACAATTTGATGGAACAGAATTGCGAAATCAACTCCCATCTCAGCTGTTTGGAATTACAAACTTTATTTCCCAGCAGTGACTTTATTTACCGTTAGTTACAAAGTCGGGAGATTCTGCAATAGTTGGTATAAGTAAGTTAAACAGGGATTGTGGTGAGAAGAGCACGTGAAGAACTGAAACTTCAATCATGGAGGTAGAGAACTATACCAGTCTACACGAGTTTACTGAGGATATATCCTCCAGAGGAAACAAGCCTATCCTAAACAACCACAGTAAGTGTGTGTGTGTGTGTGTGTGTGCGTGTGCGTGCGTGCGTGCGTGTGTGTGCGGGTGCGTGTGCGTGTGCGTGTGTGTGTGTGTGTGCTAGCATGCGTACTAACGTACGTGCATAAGTGTGAGATTGACCATAACTCTAAGGACATGGTGTCTCTTTAGGGAATAGTCAGTGTGAGTTTTACAGACAGTCTTTCAGTTTATTGGCTATCATCTGTTCCTTTGGAATCCTTTAGAACAAATGATTTTAAATCTTTTTGAAGTGATTGTCACCTTTTTACAATGTTATGGTTCCATGTTAGCCCACTGTAAAATTGTAGGCAGTTGCAGATAGATTAGAGTGGTAATGTTCATAGTCAAAGGACTTGTCTGGGCAGGAAAAACTTCTGAAGCATGAAAGGTGAATGACAGATGAAAAAAAAAAGCCCTGTCACACTCGCACTTGTCTTTTCTTACTGGTACTGATTTGACAGATTAATGCTATTTTGAAGAAGGTTTGACTTGCAATGACTGTTATATGTGGTTATTTTTTGTACCTATAGTTAAATGCTAAATGACTCCAATGTAAATGTGTCACTCTTTGCATTGAGCTGTAATCTGTCCGATCAGGTGCCCAGGGGATGAAGAGGGGGTCAGAGTGTCTCAGAGGTCAGACCGCCCTCTTTGTGGTGATTGGTCTATTGGCCTCCATCTGTGCCAACATCGCTCTGAGCGTGCTCTGTGAGTTAACATCTCTCTCTCTCTGTATGTATGTCTCTTTTTCTCTCTCTCCAACCCAGCACCACCCCTCTCCCCCACTCTTCCTCGTCATGCCTTTTTTGGCATGCAGAATGGTAACGATAGTTGTGGCAGTTGTGCAATCCAAAAGGAACAAAAGTCCAGAACTGTGAAATTTGCTCCCTCCCAGGACTCTCAGTCTCTGGCAGCCCAGGCTGTTCAGTAGTTATAACAATCAATCAATCAATCAATCAAATGTATTTATAAAGCCCTTCTTACATGATGTCACAAAGTGCTGTACAGAAACCCAGCCTAAAACCCCAAACAGCAAGCAATGCAGGTGTAGAAGCACGGTGGCTAGGAGAAACTCTCTAGAAAGGCCAGAACCTAGGAAGAAACCGAGAGAGGAACCAGGCTATGAGGGGTGGCCAGTCCTCTTCTGGCTGTGCCAGGTGGAGATTATAACAGAACATGGCCAAGATGTTCAAATGTTCATAGATGACCAGCAGGGTCAAATAATAATAATCACAGTGGTGGTCAAGGGTGCAACAGGTCAGCACCTCAGGAGTAAATGTCAGTTGGCTTTTCATAGCCGATGATTCAGAGTATCTCTGCCGCTACTGCTGTCTCTAGAGAGTTGAAAACAGCAGGTCTGGGACAGGTAGCACGTCCGGTGAACAGGTCAGGGTTCCATAGCCGCAGGCAGAACAGTTGAAACTGGAGCAGCAGCACGGCCAGGTGGACTGGGGACAGCAAGGAGTCATCAGGCCAGGTAGTCCTGAGGCATGGTCCTAGGGCTCAGGTCCTTTGAGTGACTGAAAGAAAGAAAGAGAGAAAGAGAGAAAGAAAGGAAGAAAGAAAGAAAGAAAGAAAGAAAGAAAGAAAGAAAGAAAGAAAGAAAGAAAGAAAGAAAGAAAGAAAGAAAGAAAGAAAGAAAGAAAGAAAGAAAAGAGAGAGAGAATTAGAGAGATCATACTTAAATTCACACAGGACACCGGATAAGACAGGAGAAATACTCCATATATAACAGACTGACCCTAGCCCCCCGACACCTAAACTACTGCAGCATAAATACTGGAGGCTGAGACAGGAGGGGTCATATATAACAAACTGACCCGAGCCCCCCGACACCTAAACTACTGCAGCATAAATACTGGAGGCTGAGACAGGAGGGGTCAGGACTGAAAGCATTCACAATTTTTAAAGAAACACCAATTTGTCCCAATCTGACCTCTCAATTTGGTCTCTATTCTGCTTTTTCATTCTCTTTCTCAATCTCTCTCTCTCTCTCTCTCTCTCTCTCTCTCTCTCTCTCTCTCTCTCTCTCTCTCTCTCTCTCTCTCTCTCTCTCAGTGTTTAGCAGGCCGTTACCTAGTGTTCCCCTGGAGACAGCAGCTCTGACCCTGAAGCTGAACTCAGTTCGAGGACATTATGTCTATCTCTGTGATGACTACTCCAAACTGGCCCAGAGCTGCTCAAAGACAGGTAAAGGGGGGCTAAGTGTTATTCAGAGTGGATAGATACTTTAGACAACTGTCATTCACTATTACATTATTTCACATAAGAAATGGTACACTGTAAAGGGGTTGCCATGAAGTTAACAGTTACTAACAGGCATTTGTCAACTCTAGATTTTAAATTGATGCGGCACTACTACTACTACTACAGTTAAGTTGGTACAGCACTCTCACTAAAGGGTGAAACAGAAATAGAGCCAGAAACAACAATGCCATGCACCTACTAGTGGTCAAAAGGTTTTGGTGCTCCAAGAATACAGTACAATACTGTATTCTGTGGGACAGAAATGCAGTACCATTCAAAATAGAGCAATTCTTTCCCCGCCCACAAAATGTTCCCACAATGCATCACAATTTACAGTATGCTGCAGTAAAACGTTTCACAGTATCATACTGTTGATAATACCCCAAAATGAACGTATAATTTACCGTTTTACTTTAAAGTGTACACCGTACAGTATTCATAAGACATTAATGACCCATGCATATTCACTCATCTGTCTCTCTTTGTCCTTTTCATCTTCCCCTCTTCATCTCTTTTACCTCTCTATTCCTGTTCTCCTCCTCTTGTCTTTCTCCTCTCCTCTCCTCACAGTAA
The DNA here is from genome assembly GCF_016432855.1 of Salvelinus namaycush. Taxonomy (NCBI): domain Eukaryota; kingdom Metazoa; phylum Chordata; class Actinopteri; order Salmoniformes; family Salmonidae; genus Salvelinus; species Salvelinus namaycush. The sequence goes on along the minus strand of NC_052311.1, from coordinate 42,991,935 downwards.
GGAAGTGTAGGGAGTGTCCTGAGGACTGGATTCATGTAGATGAGAAATGTTACTCCTTCAGTAATGACAAGATGGACTGGCCGAGCAGCAGAGACAGTTGTACATCCCTGGGCAGCCACCTTACCATCCTGCACAGCAAAGAACAGCATGTAAGATAGTGTATGTGTGTGTGTATTTGTGTATGTGTATTCCCCTCGTTGTAACCATAACTGTTTGCTTGTAAGGACGCTCTGGAAAAAGAGGCCCGGAGGATTGGCGGGTTTGACTACCACTTCTGGATTGGCCTATCAGATATAGAGAAGGAAGGGGATTGGAGATGGGTGGACAACACAACACTGACAAATAAGTATGTGAATCCCATTTTAAATAATCCAATATCACATGTGTTATAATGAGAGGAGGCAAATAGTTACTTTTCTACACTGTCTCGTTCCCTTGCTCCCTTTCTCAATTTGTATTTTCCTTCTTCCTCTTCTTTCATTCTTTTCTCTTGTTTCCTCTTTTTCTACCCCTTTCCCTAACTGCCTCCCTCCTTTTGTTTTTGGCCTTTCTACTTCTCTCCCTCTCCCCTACCCTCTCTCTCTTTCTCTGCCTCCACCCTTCTGTCTCTCTGTCTCTCTCTCTATCTCTCTCTCTCCTTCCCTCTCTCTCTGTCTCTCTTTCAGGTATTGGAATGAGTATAGCTCTGAGCCTGACAATCATCAGTCAGGAGGATCACATGGGGAGGACTGTGCCACCCTGGACAGCCATTCGCAGACCTGGTTTGACGTACCGTGTGACCACATCTACAAACGCATTTGTCAGATGGATGCCATCCGGCTGGACTGAATCACAGGACTTCAACTAAGCCATGAATTTCCCAATTATCTAGATCTACCGTCCATGCATTCATGAATGATGGAAATGTTTTCTTAAATAGCTTATCCTTTTTATGTCTTTCAAGCGATTTGAGATGTTTTAGTGCAATGAAAAGCGCTATAAAAGTGAAATGATTATTCTTACTGGAAACGTCAGAACTGGAAACTAAACTAGGTTATGGGTCAGATTTACTCAACTACACTGCCAAGTGTGCATATTACTTTGTATTTTTCAGAAACCATAAAACAAAACGGGACAGGAAAGGTTATGAGAAGGGCAAAGATATAGAATGACAAGAGGAGATAAAGATAGTTTTGTGGTATAGCTAGTTTCATGAAATGTTCATTCCCTACTCAAAATAATAGATGCAAACATTTAGCAAATCTGGCACCTTCTGCAAGGAGAATTTCAATGAATGCACTCAATTTAGTAAATCAGTTCTAATCAGCTCTAATCAACTCTGCTGCTTGCCAAACTGATTGCTGTGATACTTTTGAGCAATCTGAGTGCTTTTTTTTTAACGTGTGTGACCTGTACATAAATCTCCAAAATATTCTGTGTTGCTGCACTAACCATGAAAATTAATTCCTGAGAGTCAATAAAACTGTATTTTCAAATGAATTACTCTTCCTCTGATGTCTCTTTCTGGTTTGTGTCTGGGTTTTTTCATTTTCATTTTACTGGAATATATTATTTTTTTATTGACTTTGGCGAACGTCTGTTGGTTTCTCCTGTGTCTTTGCTCATCCATTGTTTTATTGCTCAATGATGTAGCCTGAAAAAGGAATGGGTTTTCATGTTTTAATTTTTTACACATTTAAACACATTTATTTGCTGAAAGTATGTTTTTAATTGGTATTTCTAATCCAGAAATCGTATTTTAATTTCTTTAAGACAACATTGTTTCTTACATAATATTTTGCCTTGGTGTTGTACAACAGAGGGTGGGAGGAAGGGAAACTACCAGGCAGCTGGAAGGAAGCAGTAGTGGTACCAATCAGGAAGCCAGGGAAGGACCCAACTAGGCCAACAAACTATCGGCCAACTACATACATCACATGTATGTAAGATTATGGAACGTTTAATTACGGAGAGGCTAACTTACTTCCTGGAGATCAGGGGGCTATTATCGCCACATTAGAGTGGGTTCAGGAAGAGTAGGGGAAATATGGACCCAGTGCTCTGCTTAGTAGCAGAGGTCAGGAAGGCTCAGGTGAACAAGGAGACTGTTGTAGTTGCAGGGGTTGTTAATAGAAATTGATATTATTGGGGGAGGAGGAAGAACGTACAACTGGATAAAGGAATTCCTGTTTGGTGAGCGTGAGGAAGTCTCTATCAGGCAGCTACCTGGTGGATAACGATACACCGCAGGGGAGCGTGAGTAGTCCTCTGTTGTTCTCAATCAAAATCAATGATGTTTACTCTCCGGTACGGCCGGATAATGGTAGGTCGTTATTTAGAGATGATGGGGCCTTATGAAAGATGGGAAGAAATGTGCCATACACAGTCAGGAAGGTACAGGAAGCAATTGATGAGGTAGAGTGGTGGCCGTAGGATCGGACCCTTTTTCCCCAATTTTCGCCTAAAACGACATAGCCAAATCTAACTGCCTGTAGCAAGGATATGCATATTCTTGGTACCATTTGAAAGGAAACACTTTGAAGTTTGTGGAAATGTGAAAGGAATGTAGGAGAATACAACACATTAGATCTAGTAAAAGATAATACAAAGAAAAAAACAACCGTTTAATTTTTTTTGTTGTACCATCATCTTTGAAATGCAAGAGAAAGGCCATAATGTATTATTCCAGCCCAAGTGCAATTGAGATTTTGGCCACTAGATGGCAGCAGTGTATGTGCAAAGTTTTAGACTGATCCAATGAACCATTGTATTTCTGTTCAAAATGTTGTATCAAGACTGCACAAATGTGCCTAATTTGTATATGAATAACTTTTCATGTTCAAAACTGTGCACTCTCCTCAAACAATAGCATGGCATTATTTTACTGTAATAGCTACTGTAAATTGGACAGTGCAAATCAAATCAAAATGCAGATAGCCCGGTTAGCCAATGTGCGGGAGCACTGGTTGGTCGGGCCAATTTAGGTAGTATGTACATGAACGTATAGTTAAAGTGACTATGCATATATGATAAACAGAGAGTAGCAGCAGCGTAAAAGAGGGGTCGGGGGGGGGGGGGGGGGGGGGGGCACACAATGCAAATAGTCCGGGTAACCATTTGGTTACCTGTTCAGGAGTCTTATGGCTTGGTGGTAAAAACTGTTGAGAAGCCTTTTTTCCTGGACTTGGCACTCCTGTACTGCAGTTAGATTAACAAGAATTTAAGCTTTCTGCCAATATCAGATATGTATATGTCCTGGGAATTTTCTTGTTACTTACAACCTCATGCTAATCGCATTAGCCTATGTTAGCCCAACCGTCCCGCAGGGGACCCACCGATCCTGAATACGTTTTAATTGTGGTGATTCAGGTTCTCTGTAGAGAAAACTCAGACAGTGTTTAATTTTGCTAGGAGGAAGGTGGGAGACAAGGTATGCTTGAGGTTATATGGGAGAAACTTGGAGAGGGTGGGGGCCTTCAGGGTCCTTGGGGTATACTTTGACACTTGACTCAACCTGGGCAGAACACATTGAGAGAGTGGTGTGAAAGTGTAAGAAGGTGCAAAATGTGATGCGCAGTCTGATGGGGAAGGAGTGGGGGCAGGGCATTCCTCATTGAGGAATCAGAAATACAGTGTAGACATTGTTAATGTTGTAAATTACTATTGTAGCTGGAAAAGGCATATTTTTAATGGAATATCTACATACAGAGGCCCATTATCGTAAAGAGGCCCATTACAGAGGCCCATTATCAGCAACCATCACTCCTGTGTTCAAATGGCACGTTGTGTTAGCTAATCCAAGTTCATCATTTTAAAAGGCTAATTGATCATTAGAAAATCCTTTTGCAATTATGTTAGCACAGCTGAAAACTGTTGTGCTGATTAAAGAAGCAATAAAACTGGCCGTTAGACTAGTTGAATATCTGGGGCATCAGCATTTGTTGTTTCGATTACAGGCTCCAAATGGCCAGAAACAAGGAACTTTCTTCGGAAACTTGTCAGTCTATTCTTGTTATGAGAAATGAAGGCTATTCCATGTGAGAAATTGCCAAGAAAGTGAAGATCTTGTACTAGGCTGTACACTACTCCCTTCACAGAACAGCGCAAACTGGCTCTAACCAGAATAGAAAGAGGAGTGGGAGGACCCGGTGCACACCTGAGCAAGAGGACAAGTACATTAGGGTGTCTAGTTTGAGAAACAGACGCCTCACAAGTCCTCAACTGGCAGCTTCATTAAATAGTACCCGCAAAACACCAGTCTCAACATCAACAGTGAAGAGGTGACTCCGGGATACTGGCCTTCTAGGCAGAGTTGCAAAGAAAAAGACATATCTCAGACTGGCCAATGAAAATAAAAGATTAAGATGGGCAAAAGAACACAAACACTGGAGAGAGGAACTCTGCCAGGAAGGCCAGCATCCCGGAGTCGCCTCTTCACTGTTGAAGTTAAGACTGGTGTTCCCGCCCTCCTCGACACCTACAGCACCCGATGCCATAGGAAGGCCAAAAAGATCATCAAGGACATCAACCACCCGAGCTACTGCCTGTTCACCCCGCTATCATCCAGAAGGTAAGGTCAGTACAGGTGCATCAAAACTGGGACAGGGAGACTGAAAAACAGCTTCCATCTCAAGGCCATCAGACTGCTAAACAGCCATCACTAGCACATCAGAGGCGGCTGCCTATAGACATAAATTAGGAATCACTGGCCACTTTTAGAAATGGATCACTGGCCACTTTAATAATGTTCCGTATCTAGCATTTCTCATCTCATATGTTTAAACTGCACTCCACACTATTCTACGGTATCTTAGTTACTTTTTAATTCTGTTTACATATTGCATCACCCATTTCATATGTATATACCCTATTGTATTCTATACTACACCACTGACTGTTAAACAGCCATTTCCTGCACATCAGAGGCTGCTGCCTATAGACATAGACTAGGATTGACTGGCCACTTCAAGGAAATTAAACACTAGCCACTTTAATAATGTCTCCCTATCTTGCGTTAGTCATCTCATATGTATATGCTGTATTCTATACTATATCACTGTATCTTAGTCCAATGCCGCTCTGACGTATATGTATATATTCTTAATCCATTCCTTACTTAGATGTACGTGTATTTTGGGTAGATGTTGTGAAACTGTTAGATATCACTTGTTAGATATTACTGCACTGTCGGAGCTAGAAGCACAAGCATTTCGCTACACCCGCTACATCTGCTAAACACGTGTATGTGTATGTGACCAATAAATTTGATTTGAGTATAGTGTATGGTTCGGCAGCCCAGACCTCATTGGAAAGGATAGATGTCATACAGGGGTGAGGACTCAGAATATGTATTGGGGCGTTTCGGACCTCCCCAGTGGCTGCACTACAGGTGGAGATGGGGGATATGCCATTGCAGATTAGGAGACCGCAGCTGGCAATAAATTATTGGGTCAGCCTACAGGGACATGGGGTGTCTCATCCTGCGAAAGGGATTTCACAGGCATGCTGGGAACATGAGCGAATACAGAACACGAGCTTTGGGTGGGCAATAACCAGGCAAAGGAGATGGGACTGTACAGAAGGGAGTTTAGTCCAACGTTAGCTGTTCCTGTAAATCCACCATGGCTACTCCCGTCTCCAGTAGTTGATCTAGAAGTGTTGGAGAGACTAGACAAGACCTGCTTTATGAGGTACAACAAACCCATGGCAGGATTAGAAAAATGGGTAAACAGATACGACTTACTTGGGTCCCAGCCCATGTGGCGGTGGAAGGGAACGAGGCAGTTGATGTACTGGCTAAACAAACACTTGTAGTTGGGATGTTGATGTTGTAGTTTTAATGAGCAAAGCATAGGCAAAAAGCCTGATATGGACAGTGATGGTGCAGAGATGGCAGGAGCAGTGGAATAGAGATACTAAGGGCAGGCATTTATTTCAAGTACAGAGGAAAGTCAGGGAGGGGAGGACGGCAGGAAGGGACAGGAGAGAGGAGGCAATTTTTTTACAATATTAAGGGTGGGACACAGCCGGTTGAATAAGACCTTAAATGTGATAGGAAAGCATTCAACAGGAAAATGTGATTATTGCCAGGAAACAGAGACCGTGGAGCATGTATTGCTACAGTGTGGGTAGTATCAGAGGGAATGAGAGAGGCTGAGATCTAGTGTGAAGGAAAAGGGGATTAGTTTAAATAGTATATTGAGTAGAACGTCATTAGATATAGTCTCAAATAATTGGTTATCTATTTAGTTTCTCCCTATCTCTGGCCCACACTCCAGTACAGTAGGTGGCGGTAATGCACAATAACGTTCGATGTCAATCGCCGATAATCCACATCGAGAAGATAATATTTTGCCACAAGATGGCACTATTTTAAAAGCAACCATCTGGTCCGCTCAGTCCATTGTCAGTCAAGACAAACACTCCCCTCCTCCTTTTCACGTTTCGTCCAATGAGCAGTGATGTTCTCCTTTGTTGTCAAACGTGCGCTGACCGCGGAACTGAGCGATTCGGGGGACAGGCTATCAACTTGAGTTTGCTTACCAATAAGGTTATTTGTTGCTTTTATTTTCTTTGAACATATTTGTAAACTAGTTTTTTAAATAAAGGTAATCGCACGGTTGCCCTTGCACCACTTAGCTACGTTAGAGTTGAGTGGGTAGATAACCGAAAAACAGGAAAGAGGCCTAACGTTACCGCTTTACAGTCATGTAGTGGTAACTTTAGCAGCAGCTAGCATGACTCCTCATAGTCATACTGTAGTAAGCTAGCTCTTATGTGCTAGTTTTGCTACAGCATTTGGTCAAACTTTAGCAATCTGTTTAGTTTGTGCTCCTTTGGGCCCGTTTTTAAGTAGCATTTCTCTTGAAAATTTGCCATAAAGAGCTAGTGAACTAACGTTAGCTCGCTTCTAAGCTAGCATGCAATCGGTTGTTCATGACTGTGACGTTAGCTAACATTAGTATTAGTCAGAAAATCGGTCCCTGCCCTGGGACTCAGCATTGAATAAGCTTGACTCAAAACACTCCACACTAGGGCCAAGTTTAGTAGGTCGAACGATGCAGATAGAATTGATCTGACATGATTCCTTATTTTACCATGTCAGTCAATATTTTACACAGCATTGTGCCCTACTGAATGTGCCCAGGTTAGCCTATAGTAGCCGACTAGTTGAGGGTAACGTTGATTGGCTACCTAAATAGTTACATTGTGAAATAGTAGCCAAGTGTCCAAAGTCATGATTATCTGACAATGGCATGGAGTGTCCTAGTGCCCAGCCTAGGAAGGTTATTACAATGTAGCTAGCTAGGCTATTTGTAAGTACTGCTGTGTCTTCCTATTATTCTCACCAAATAGCACAGCATATCAAATACAAATAGGTTAGATCTCAAATAATACATTCTCAGTGCTTTTAGTAGGGCCAATTTCATATTAAGCAAATTCCCATTTAATTATGTAAAAGAATAATCTGTGTCTCTGACTAGCTTTGACCAGAAGGGTGATTTTCAAAACACTTGCCTACACATCAGTTTATGAGAGTGAAAATTGAATTACTGACTTGGAGTCTTGCCACAAGGGCTATTCATATGATTGTTTTGGTTAGACAGAGCTACAGGCATACATTAATAAAGTATTAAAGTTGTCTTGCTATTAAAAAAAAGCTGTTCAGCCTCTCAAATGTAAGATATGCAGTATTAACTCTTCATTGAAAGCCAACTATTTTATTCAAGACATTCTGTCTCTTTTTTTCCTTTCCTCTCTTCCCCCTTTCTCTCACGCTCTTGCATTATCTGTTATTACTTCTCTTATCCTCATTTTGTCTTTCTCCTACTCACTTCTGTTTGCCTTCTGTCTTTTTAGCTCATACTCTCACCTGCACACTCTCTCTCACTCTCTGTCGCTCTCTCTCTCGCTCTCTCTCTCTCTCAGATGGAGGTAGAGCAGCTCCTCTCTCTCTCCGGCCCGGCGTTGGCCCAGGCCATAAGTTCTCTGCTGGAGACACCAGGCCTCTACGTGTTCTCAGACATCCTTGAGTTGCCCAACGTCAGAGAGGTAACACACACTCACATGTAAGCACACCCACAAACAAGCACACCGTCACAGCCATTCTCAAGGCACAGCTCTCACTGGAGGTGGTATAGCTAAAGACCATAACAAGCCCCCTCTATCTGCCCCCCCCCCCCCCCCACCCCCCGTCTACTCTACCCCAAGCTGGAGACAGGCCCGCACGCACCAGTGTTTCAGCTACTCAACCTCTTCGCCTATGGAACCTACTGTGACTATAAAGGTATGATAGTGGCAGGCAGCGCTGCTGTGTAAAGAAGTCATCTAATATCCCTGGAGCTGTTTTATTATTAGCAGTATTTCTCTCCCTGCCAATCGGCCCTGCAGGCCAGGCTTCTCATCACTGTTGTAGGTTGTCACAGCCCCCTGTAATTTACAGAGTCAACCACAATACTTTATTTTGATCCTATACGAGGAGCCAAGTGACAATGTTTGGCACGGCAGAGGTTGCGTCCCCAATAACCTCTCCTTTCTCTAGAAGTATGCACTTGTTCACTTTCCTTTGTGGATTTGGAATTAAATAACGGGTATATGGAAACTCCCTCTAGCATTCCTGGTGAAAAAATGGGTTCCCCAGAAATTCTGGTTGGAAAAAATGGGGTCCCTGTTGAAACAGTTGACTTCCATTGCTCTAGCCTGCCAACACCAATCCAATGCTTTTACATTTGTGGGAATAGTGACACTTCAGGAGGAAGGAGAGATTATTGGAACTCAACCAGGGACAGACTACTCTCAGGCATTTTGTTAGACATTCATATTGGTTGTAATTGGTTGCATTGTCACAAACTGCCAAATGAAATCCTGAATATCCTTTGAAATACACGAATATGTAAAGGACTTGTCATTCTTTAGCAACACATTTAGTAACAAGACTTAATAAGAGACGAGCAAAACGGAAGAGAGAAATCCAAATCTTGTTATGTCAACACATCTTATTCACTTTCATAGTGCTTTTTAGAATTGCAAAATGGAGCACAGAGGAAAAACTGTCAATACTCAAGTTTTTTTTTTTTAAAGCAACCACATATGCAGGCACACACACACTCAAATGACTTTTTCGTTGTATTCCCTTGTGGAATTTAAAAGGCAGCAGCAGTTTGCCTGGACAGAGCCTGTAACCCTGTGTTTGTAATGACGTGTCCCTGTTATGAAAGGTCCCTGTTATGATGTGTCCCTTTCTGTTGCTCTCTCGCTGTCTGTTTCTTTTCCTTGTCTGTTTGTGGTATGCTATTCTTTCAGAGAGGGCAGCCTCTCTCCCAGAGTTGACCCCAGCCCAGAGGAACAAACTCCGTCACCTCTCCATCATCAGTCTGGCATCCAATCTCAAGGTAGAGTACCACCCATTCATCTGGTTTTAAATTCCTTACTCTGCTAGCTTTAGTATGCTCAATGTGGGTCACTCACATTATAATTATGGAAATAGTTGACAATGATATGTAATATAACGATAGCCATCATCCGTTTGCCATTTAATCTGAAGGTAACGCTCTCTGGACTTACCTTGTCTAGTTTTTCTGTTTATTTTGTTATTAAAGAATTGCAGGTCAAATAATAATTTTGTGCCGTATTTCCATGGACTCTAATAGCCTACCTACAATTGTAGTCCTAACAATACTCAGCAAGCTTCAGTACCAAAAATAGCAAGTCATTCGCTCAACTTTGATTTGAATGATATGCTCAAGTGTGGTTACGAGACAACTTGCTTTGTAACTTTGACACATTAACAAGGTAAATGACTCTGTGTTGTGAAGGACTTTATTAAGAGTCTGTCTGTGATGTGATCTAACTTTATTGATATCACATAGATGAGAATGACAGCAGCTGAGATTTAAATCATTGAGATACTGTGTTAAGTATCCTGTCCTTTCTTCGTTGAGCTCGCTGTCTCTTTATGTATTCGTTGCTCTCTGTTGTCTATTCATCTAACTCTAAGATTGGCTCTCTCGCCACCCCATTTCATATTTTTTCTCCCTCTCCCGTCTCTCTTTCTACCTTGCTTTATGCCCATCTCTCATTCTCTCCACTCTCCCTAATAAATCATTTATTGATTCATTTCTCTCTTTCTCTATTACTCTCCCTTCTCCCTCTCCCCCATTTCTCGTCTCGTCCTTCTCTTTCCGTCTTATTTTTTGTATATTGTCATAGTATAAGTGTGCCACATTGAATGTCTGTATGGGCACACTTTAACGCAAAGATTCACCCATTAAAATGTTATATCGTTATATCTCTGAGCGATGTTATATTGGTTCCCGGGGTCATTTCATGTTTTCATGTGTTTTCATTCTTTCTGATTCTATTTCTCTTGATGTTGTTCTGACGGACAGAGCGAGTCCCCATGGACGTGTGGCTGTTCGTCACCATCTGTGCCGCAGCCGTCATCTTCGTCCTCCTCCTCATCCTCACTGTCATCCTCATCCGACGCCACAGACAGGTACAGTTTGGTGATTTAATCAGATATTTATTTTAGCTTAAAAATGTACTCACTATCTCTTACATTTTGCTGTGTCTTGTTGGTAGTGTTACTGAGCTTTCATGTGTGTGTTTCTGTCGGTTTTCAGCGGGTGATGATGCCCAGACGTGGCAAACGCAGATTCTGCAACTGCAAAGAGTGAGTGTAATTTCCTGCGAACACACGCTCGCGCGCTCACACACTCACACACACACACACACACACACACACACACACACACACACACACACACACACACACACACACACACACAAAGTCTGTATATTGGCCTTGAATGTGCAGAGTTGTTCAAGGTGACGCGTGTCACACACACACACACACACACACACACACACACAAAAAGTCTGTATATTGGCCTTGAATGTGCAGAGTTGTTCAAGGTGACGCGTGTTCAAGGTAGAAGCCTAAACTTTTTTGCCTCTCTTGCCAACTACATTTTTGTTGCCTTGGGCTATCTGTTGCACCTCCCATATTTGAGAAATACTGTGTGAGAATGGTTATTTACAGTGCGAACCATTCTGTTTTCCTCTGTTACAGCCCCAAACCAAAAGGATTCTACAGAAACTAGTGATATCGTACAGATCGGAATCCCTGTCAATGGACAATGTGTCTACTATTTTGTCTTAGCTATTCTATTCTGATAAAAAAGAAAAACCAAAAGGACAAAAGAAGCAAGAAAGAAGAGGTTTTCATGTGATATTTGATAATAGATTTCACAAGTGTATATTGTCATGCTTTATGACCTATGATTGAGCTACAATTGAACAAATACTGTATATAAATATGTATAGCTACTGTCACTTTTGTATTACTGTACACTGAGCTTACAAAACATTAAGAACACGTGCTCTTTCCATGACATAGACTGACCAGGTGAATCCAGGTGAAAGCTATGATCCCTTATTGATGTCACTTGTTAAATCCACAATGGGTTGTGTACGTGTGCCATTCAGATGCTGAATGGGCAAGACACAAAATGTAAGTGTCTTTGAACGGGGTACTGGTAGTAAGTGCCAGGCGCACCGGTTTGTGTCAAGAACTGCAACACTCCTGGGTTTTTCACGGTCAACAGTTTCCTGTGTGTATCGTAGTGGAGGCTCCTCAGAGGAGGAAGGAGAGGACCATCCTCCTGAGTGTATATTGAAACATAATTTAAAAAAATCCTTTTTAGATAAAACTATACTAAATATATTCATGTCAATAAATAGTTGATTAAAACACACTGTTCTGAAAGGAAGGTCTACAGTAGCCTCAGAAGCACTATGTAGGTTAGCACCATGGTGTAGCCGGAGGACAGCTAGCTTCTGTCTTCCTAGCTTTGTTTTTTTTTTCTGGTCACAGACATCTGATGTGTTGTGCACTGAAGTCCACAAGCAAAGGGAGGAGAGCGCGTAGATAGTCCCGAGAAGGAGTTATATATATATACAACGCGCAGAGTGATCATGCTGTTTTTATGTGGCTGCTATGAAAGTGAACTGTGTTTGCGTGTGATCAGGGGAGTATTCATTCCGTTGATTCTGTTGAAAAACGTTTCTTAAATGAAAGCAAACAGAACGAAACGGGGATAAACATACTTGAATTCGTCCAATAGAAACTCTCATTTGCAACTGTTGGACTAATGATTACACCTTAGATCAGCTAGATGCAGGCAAGAGTGTGCAAGGCAGTATTGAATGTGCCACTGTCTGTCACCTTGATTAACAAAAATGATCTCGAGCTGTTGTAGCAACCTCATGATGGGTACAGGGAAAATTTGAGGATCATGTAGTAGCCTAAACCTATCAATGTTACATTGAACTGGGTGAATGGAATATGAATGACAGTCATCCAATATGCTGTAATAGAAATTAGGCCATGTTCATAAAAAAGAATCATCCTCCCTCATCTTAAACGGCACCGACCGCCACTGATATCAAGAATGGTCCACCACCCAAAGGACATCCAGCCAAACTGTTGGAATCATTGGAGTCAACATGGGCCAGCATCCCTGTGGAGCGCTTTTCGACACCTTGTAGAGTCCATGTCACGACAAGTTGAGGCTGTTCTGACGGGGTGCAACTCAATACTAGGAAGGCGTTCCAAACTTTTTGGTATACTCAGTGGATATTGCATAGCACTCTGTTTTAGAGTCCATTATTTACCGAATATTTTATTAAGAGAATGGGATAGCATCTTAATATTATAGTTTCTTACGGTTTCAGGTGGTGTGAGCAGACTGCTGCGTGATCAGGCTCGTTCCAAAGTTCTGCTGAATTGTTTGAATTAGTAACAGAGAAAATACAGGGGTTATTGTTGTTGTGTTATAGGACTGTAAGATAAAAATGTTCGATTGTGTTTAAATGATTGAATTAAACAAGAGTAAAAAAACAAGCAGTGACTGAGGGGTGACTGATTGGCAGCTTTATTGAAATACCTTCAGTGGTGGGTAGACACCAACACAAGTAGATACCAACTGTCACTTCATTTGTTTTGACTGATTATACATACCGTGACTGGAATTCAATTAAATGCACGTTGTAGAAATGCACATTGCATTTGACTTTAAAAGGGAATTTACACTTTATTACCACTGCGTTTACACTGAATTTGATTTCCTAAAACATGGGGGAAATTGCATTTAAAATGCACATTGTCAACAGTGCAACCCTACAATGAGCCTTCTATTGAATCCCTGCCGCTCTAAGTTAATTTCATGGTCAGCGGTGTCTTTCACCCGCTGATTCAAGCGGACGTAATGGGTACGGCATCCATTTGACAGATGCGGCGGTAGGTGAAGTCACAGGGCACGTCGGACCAGGCATGAGTGTTACTCTCCAGGACCGCACAGTCCTCACCGTCAACCCCACCGGAGACGTTGTTATCAGGCTCCAAGCTGTACTGTTTCCAGAAGCTATAGGGGAAAGGGAGGTAGGGGGAGAGAAAATATGACGGGCAGGATGGAATTGAAGTCACAGAGAGGGAGAGAGATAAGACAGAAAAAAAAGTAAAAAGGAGCGGACAAATAGTGGAGAAAAAAGGTTTGAGCAACTGAGATATTTTGAGTCGATGTTGTACGTGTCATGTTGAGATTGTTGAATGGGTTGCAGACCCTACATACTGATAAAATAATTTAAATGTTGAAAGATAATGATTAAATAATTCCACTATGAAACCTTAGAATTGTATGAAATTGATTAGAATCATAAAAGTATAATCTGATGATGTGTGTAGTTTTAGTCAGAATTAGATGTAAACAATGTATCTGTATAGTGGGAAAACACATACTGTCTGAGCAAGGTGTAGCTTAGGGTTTGAACTTGTATGTATGTGCCGAAGAAAAAACCCCGAGAACAATTAAACTGTGTTTGAACCGACCTGGCTAGGCCTCTGAGAAACTTATGATAGGACAGGGAGTACTTCTCAAGGTTTCCCTAATCTCGGGGGAATGGAACTGTCGGCTGGGTAGTGATACACAGTGGTGAGAACTATGGAGAAGGATAAAACTCACCTACTGTTTGTGTGTATGTATGTGCGTAGGATACCTACTGTTTGTGTGGAAGTATGTGCGCAGCTATAAAATGGATGTCTTTGTATAATGGACTTCAGACTGTTCTCGTGAATAAACTGTACTATCTTTTTGCATAAGCTGAGTCTTTGACTTTTGTCAGAGCTATTGATTGTCAGTTATTATCATTGGGATAGAAAATTCTCGTGACACATACTTATTTGTGAGCGTTGTGTTGTCCACCCATCTCCAGTCCCCCTCCATCTCTCTGTCTGATAGGCCGATCCAGAAGTAGTTATTAAACCCACCAATCCTACTTGCCTCTTTTTCCAGGGCTTCCTATAAACAAACACGTGGTTACGATGAGAAGAGCACACACACACAAATGCACACACACACACACACACACGCACACACACACACACACACACACACACACACACACACACACACACACACACACACACACACACACACACACACACACACACACACACACACAGTTTCTTACATGCACGTTCTTGCTGTGCAGGATGCTAAGGTGGCCGCCCATTGATGTACAATTGTCTCTGCTGCTCGGCCAGTCCATCTTGTCGTTACTGAAGTAGTAACATTTTTCATTTACCAGTACATGAAGCCATCCCTCAGGACACTCTTTGAAATTCACCACTATAAACCAGAATGAGAGAGAGGGAGAGAGAGAGAGAAAGAAAGAAAGACAGAAAGAGAGAAAAGGAGAGAGAGAGAGAGAGAGAAAGAAAGAGATTTGGATATAATTCTACCTTTGTACTGTATGATAGATTTAGTATTTACTATACCCAGCTGTGGGTTCATGTCCTGTGTCAAAGGTGGAATGTCCTTAGATTTATGAAAATGTTGCTGCAATACATTATGGAAATATTCAGAGAACTTGATAGATTGGGGAATGGTATTAGGGCCACTAATCACATGAACCTGACCATGTGACCTCCTGGCCCTGTCCTAACCATCTGGGAACATACAGTATACAGCATATTTGATGGGATACGTTTAAACAAAGAAGCACTACCCACAATCACATAATGAGCAGTTATTTAGGAGATCAGTCATTTGTCCATCAGTGATTCTGTGCCTTCTGGTGGCAATGGAGTTATTTTCAAACACGTACATAGAGTTTTCTGGCTAGTGCTAACCTGTGGCAGAGCAGTTTTGTGCCAGGCTGTCATATTCATCACGTAGACGGCTGTAGCGACGCAGCACAGTACTCAGATTCAACCTCAGGGAGGCCAACTCTTCCTCAGGGGTCTCCACAGGTTGAGTGGCATTTGACAGGGGTTCTGCAGCTGCCTGATTGGTGCTGATGGATACCAAGAGGCCAATCAGCACAAGGAGGATGGTCTGACACGTCAGAAGTCCTGCCCACTTCTTCCCCCCCTGGGAACCTGATTAGATTGATCAAAGAGAGAGCTCAAGTTATATTATACAGTATACTGTACATGTCAGTCAGATGACAGTTTAACCTGACTAGAATTGAGGTGATAATTCATATTCCAGCAACAGTTCTACATACAGGATGTATTTTTATAAGTCATTTCAATTAACCTAAATATTGTAACAAAGTGACTTGCCCAAATTTGATACACACAAATATGAACACACACGCACACACACACATACGCACGCGCACATACGCACACACACACACACACACACACACACACACACACACACACACACACACACACACACACACACACACACACACACACACACACACACACACACACACACACACACACACACACACAGTGGTGTAGACCGAAAGTGTATTTTACCTTGCTTAGAATGGTAGTTCTCCATGTTCCCTGTGTAATATCACTGGTACACGATCAGTTAACCGTTCATAAATCGAATGTGTCTCTCTTTCCACTCAGAGTTGGTGTTATATACCTACGCGGCGTGTGTTTGTGAGTGTAGGCAATTGGTTGACTTTGAGCGATCAAAGTTCTCTCTCTGTCACTAAACATGACCGTGCATTTTCATGAGGTTGACAGAGAGGTTTACAACAAAAGCATGACATTGCACTTTAAGCTGAATGCTCTGTAACAGCATGGGTTTACTTGTTTTGTTTTCACAAATGAGCAGCTGCGTCAAATCCACGTGTATATGCAAACACACACACACACACACACACACACACACACACACACACACACACACACACACACACACACACACACACACACACACACACACACACACACACACACACACACACACACACACACACACATAAGGACATACACAGCATGCTGCCCAACCTCTTCCCGTAAGATGTCTAGTTGTTTAACTTGGCATGCTATCGTCCCCCCAGGCTCCAGTTCACTAGCACGTTACAGAGTCATTTTGGCCAGATTCTAACACACCAAATCACATAGAGAAACAGTCAAAGACGTTACTTCACAGCATGATTACGTTATTTCCTTAATCCAGTACTTTCCGTACAAACACACACAGTATGATGGACCCTCCTTCCAGTTCCCGCCAGACTCTTGTCTCAGTTCCAATTTCTTGAGAGTTTTTGTTCAAACACACACACACACACTGACACTCACACGCTCTCCTGCCTCATCCCCCTATCACACAGTCCTTCTGGACAGATTCAGCATTTATCCAAACAAAGAGAGAGAGAGCAAAAGGAGAGCGAGAGAGACAGAGACAGAGAGAGACCAAGAGTAAGCAGGTTTGATGCAATACTAAAAGAACTGCCAGTGAATTTCTGGAGGAAGAACAATAAATACTGATAAAACAATTTGATGGAACAGAATTGCGAAATCAACTCCCATCTCAGCTGTTTGGAATTACAAACTTTATTTCCCAGCAGTGACTTTATTTACCGTTAGTTACAAAGTCGGGAGATTCTGCAATAGTTGGTATAAGTAAGTTAAACAGGGATTGTGGTGAGAAGAGCACGTGAAGAACTGAAACTTCAATCATGGAGGTAGAGAACTATACCAGTCTACACGAGTTTACTGAGGATATATCCTCCAGAGGAAACAAGCCTATCCTAAACAACCACAGTAAGTGTGTGTGTGTGTGTGTGTGTGTGCGTGTGCGTGCGTGCGTGCGTGTGTGTGCGGGTGCGTGTGCGTGTGCGTGTGTGTGTGTGTGTGCTAGCATGCGTACTAACGTACGTGCATAAGTGTGAGATTGACCATAACTCTAAGGACATGGTGTCTCTTTAGGGAATAGTCAGTGTGAGTTTTACAGACAGTCTTTCAGTTTATTGGCTATCATCTGTTCCTTTGGAATCCTTTAGAACAAATGATTTTAAATCTTTTTGAAGTGATTGTCACCTTTTTACAATGTTATGGTTCCATGTTAGCCCACTGTAAAATTGTAGGCAGTTGCAGATAGATTAGAGTGGTAATGTTCATAGTCAAAGGACTTGTCTGGGCAGGAAAAACTTCTGAAGCATGAAAGGTGAATGACAGATGAAAAAAAAAAGCCCTGTCACACTCGCACTTGTCTTTTCTTACTGGTACTGATTTGACAGATTAATGCTATTTTGAAGAAGGTTTGACTTGCAATGACTGTTATATGTGGTTATTTTTTGTACCTATAGTTAAATGCTAAATGACTCCAATGTAAATGTGTCACTCTTTGCATTGAGCTGTAATCTGTCCGATCAGGTGCCCAGGGGATGAAGAGGGGGTCAGAGTGTCTCAGAGGTCAGACCGCCCTCTTTGTGGTGATTGGTCTATTGGCCTCCATCTGTGCCAACATCGCTCTGAGCGTGCTCTGTGAGTTAACATCTCTCTCTCTCTGTATGTATGTCTCTTTTTCTCTCTCTCCAACCCAGCACCACCCCTCTCCCCCACTCTTCCTCGTCATGCCTTTTTTGGCATGCAGAATGGTAACGATAGTTGTGGCAGTTGTGCAATCCAAAAGGAACAAAAGTCCAGAACTGTGAAATTTGCTCCCTCCCAGGACTCTCAGTCTCTGGCAGCCCAGGCTGTTCAGTAGTTATAACAATCAATCAATCAATCAATCAAATGTATTTATAAAGCCCTTCTTACATGATGTCACAAAGTGCTGTACAGAAACCCAGCCTAAAACCCCAAACAGCAAGCAATGCAGGTGTAGAAGCACGGTGGCTAGGAGAAACTCTCTAGAAAGGCCAGAACCTAGGAAGAAACCGAGAGAGGAACCAGGCTATGAGGGGTGGCCAGTCCTCTTCTGGCTGTGCCAGGTGGAGATTATAACAGAACATGGCCAAGATGTTCAAATGTTCATAGATGACCAGCAGGGTCAAATAATAATAATCACAGTGGTGGTCAAGGGTGCAACAGGTCAGCACCTCAGGAGTAAATGTCAGTTGGCTTTTCATAGCCGATGATTCAGAGTATCTCTGCCGCTACTGCTGTCTCTAGAGAGTTGAAAACAGCAGGTCTGGGACAGGTAGCACGTCCGGTGAACAGGTCAGGGTTCCATAGCCGCAGGCAGAACAGTTGAAACTGGAGCAGCAGCACGGCCAGGTGGACTGGGGACAGCAAGGAGTCATCAGGCCAGGTAGTCCTGAGGCATGGTCCTAGGGCTCAGGTCCTTTGAGTGACTGAAAGAAAGAAAGAGAGAAAGAGAGAAAGAAAGGAAGAAAGAAAGAAAGAAAGAAAGAAAGAAAGAAAGAAAGAAAGAAAGAAAGAAAGAAAGAAAGAAAGAAAAGAGAGAGAGAATTAGAGAGATCATACTTAAATTCACACAGGACACCGGATAAGACAGGAGAAATACTCCATATATAACAGACTGACCCTAGCCCCCCGACACCTAAACTACTGCAGCATAAATACTGGAGGCTGAGACAGGAGGGGTCATATATAACAAACTGACCCGAGCCCCCCGACACCTAAACTACTGCAGCATAAATACTGGAGGCTGAGACAGGAGGGGTCAGGACTGAAAGCATTCACAATTTTTAAAGAAACACCAATTTGTCCCAATCTGACCTCTCAATTTGGTCTCTATTCTGCTTTTTCATTCTCTTTCTCAATCTCTCTCTCTCTCTCTCTCTCTCTCTCTCTCTCTCTCTCTCTCTCTCTCTCTCTCTCTCTCTCTCTCTCAGTGTTTTCTCTCTCTCTCTCTCTCTTCTCTCTCAGTGTACCTAGTGTTCCCCTGGAGACAGCAGCTCTGACCCTGAAGCTGAACTCAGTTCGAGGACATTATGTCTATCTCTGTGATGACTACTCCAAACTGGCCCAGAGCTGCTCAAAGACAGGTAAAGGGGGGCTAAGTGTTATTCAGAGTGGATAGATACTTTAGACAACTGTCATTCACTATTACATTATTTCACATAAGAAATGGTACACTGTAAAGGGGTTGCCATGAAGTTAACAGTTACTAACAGGCATTTGTCAACTCTAGATTTTAAATTGATGCGGCACTACTACTACTACTACAGTTAAGTTGGTACAGCACTCTCACTAAAGGGTGAAACAGAAATAGAGCCAGAAACAACAATGCCATGCACCTACTAGTGGTCAAAAGGTTTTTGGTGCTCCAAGAATACAGTACAATACTGTATTCTGTGGGACAGAAATGCAGTACCATTCAAAATAGAGCAATTCTTTCCCCGCCCACAAAATGTTCCCACAATGCATCACAATTTACAGTATGCTGCAGTAAAACGTTTCACAGTATCATACTGTTGATAATACCCCAAAATGAACGTATAATTTACCGTTTTACTTTAAAGTGTACACCGTACAGTATTCATAAGACATTAATGACCCATGCATATTCACTCATCTGTCTCTCTTTGTCCTTTTCATCTTCCCCTCTTCATCTCTTTTACCTCTCTATTCCTGTTCTCCTCCTCTTGTCTTTCTCCTCTCCTCTCCTCACAGTAAGGAAGTGTAGGGAGTGTCCTGAGGACTGGATTCATGTAGATGAGAAATGTTACTCCTTCAGTAATGACAAGATGGACTGGCCGAGCAGCAGAGACAGTTGTACATCCCTGGGCAGCCACCTTACCATCCTGCACAGCAAAGAACAGCATGTAAGATAGTGTATGTGTGTGTGTATTTGTGTATGTGTATTCCCCTCGTTGTAACCATAACTGTTTGCTTGTAAGGACGCTCTGGAAAAAGAGGCCCGGAGGATTGGCGGGTTTGACTACCACTTCTGGATTGGCCTATCAGATATAGAGAAGGAAGGGGATTGGAGATGGGTGGACAACACAACACTGACAAATAAGTATGTGAATCCCATTTTAAATAATCCAATATCACATGTGTTATAATGAGAGGAGGCAAATAGTTACTTTTCTACACTGTCTCGTTCCCTTGCTCCCTTTCTCAATTTGTATTTTCCTTCTTCCTCTTCTTTCATTCTTTTCTCTTGTTTCCTCTTTTTCTACCCCTTTCCCTAACTGCCTCCCTCCTTTTGTTTTTGGCCTTTCTACTTCTCTCCCTCTCCCCTACCCTCTCTCTCTTTCTCTGCCTCCACCCTTCTGTCTCTCTGTCTCTCTCTCTATCTCTCTCTCTCCTTCCCTCTCTCTCTGTCTCTCTTTCAGGTATTGGAATGAGTATAGCTCTGAGCCTGACAATCATCAGTCAGGAGGATCACATGGGGAGGACTGTGCCACCCTGGACAGCCATTCGCAGACCTGGTTTGACGTACCGTGTGACCACATCTACAAACGCATTTGTCAGATGGATGCCATCCGGCTGGACTGAATCACAGGACTTCAACTAAGCCATGAATTTCCCAATTATCTAGATCTACCGTCCATGCATTCATGAATGATGGAAATGTTTTCTTAAATAGCTTATCCTTTTTATGTCTTTCAAGCGATTTGAGATGTTTTAGTGCAATGAAAAGCGCTATAAAAGTGAAATGATTATTCTTACTGGAAACGTCAGAACTGGAAACTAAACTAGGTTATGGGTCAGATTTACTCAACTACACTGCCAAGTGTGCATATTACTTTGTATTTTTCAGAAACCATAAAACAAAACGGGACAGGAAAGGTTATGAGAAGGGCAAAGATATAGAATGACAAGAGGAGATAAAGATAGTTTTGTGGTATAGCTAGTTTCATGAAATGTTCATTCCCTACTCAAAATAATAGATGCAAACATTTAGCAAATCTGGCACCTTCTGCAAGGAGAATTTCAATGAATGCACTCAATTTAGTAAATCAGTTCTAATCAGCTCTAATCAACTCTGCTGCTTGCCAAACTGATTGCTGTGATACTTTTGAGCAATCTGAGTGCTTTTTTTTAACGTGTGTGACCTGTACATAAATCTCCAAAATATTCTGTGTTGCTGCACTAACCATGAAAATTAATTCCTGAGAGTCAATAAAACTGTATTTTCAAATGAATTACTCTTCCTCTGATGTCTCTTTCTGGTTTGTGTCTGGGTTTTTTCATTTTCATTTTACTGGAATATATTATTTTTTTATTGACTTTGGCGAACGTCTGTTGGTTTCTCCTGTGTCTTTGCTCATCCATTGTTTTATTGCTCAATGATGTAGCCTGAAAAAGGAATGGGTTTTCATGTTTTAATTTTTTACACATTTAAACACATTTATTTGCTGAAAGTATGTTTTTAATTGGTATTTCTAATCCAGAAATCGTATTTTAATTTCTTTAAGACAACATTGTTTCTTACATAATATTTTGCCTTGGTGTTGTACAACAGAGGGTGGGAGGAAGGGAAACTACCAGGCAGCTGGAAGGAAGCAGTAGTGGTACCAATCAGGAAGCCAGGGAAGGACCCAACTAGGCCAACAAACTATCGGCCAACTACATACATCACATGTATGTAAGATTATGGAACGTTTAATTACGGAGAGGCTAACTTACTTCCTGGAGATCAGGGGGCTATTATCGCCACATTAGAGTGGGTTCAGGAAGAGTAGGGGAAATATGGACCCAGTGCTCTGCTTAGTAGCAGAGGTCAGGAAGGCTCAGGTGAACAAGGAGACTGTTGTAGTTGCAGGGGTTGTTAATAGAAATTGATATTATTGGGGGAGGAGGAAGAACGTACAACTGGATAAAGGAATTCCTGTTTGGTGAGCGTGAGGAAGTCTCTATCAGGCAGCTACCTGGTGGATAACGATACACCGCAGGGGAGCGTGAGTAGTCCTCTGTTGTTCTCAATCAAAATCAATGATGTTTACTCTCCGGTACGGCCGGATAATGGTAGGTCGTTATTTAGAGATGATGGGGCCTTATGAAAGATGGGAAGAAATGTGCCATACACAGTCAGGAAGGTACAGGAAGCAATTGATGAGGTAGAGTGGTGGCCGTAGGATCGGACCCTTTTTCCCCAATTTTCGCCTAAAACGACATAGCCAAATCTAACTGCCTGTAGCAAGGATATGCATATTCTTGGTACCATTTGAAAGGAAACACTTTGAAGTTTGTGGAAATGTGAAAGGAATGTAGGAGAATACAACACATTAGATCTAGTAAAAGATAATACAAAGAAAAAAACAACCGTTTAATTTTTTTTGTTGTACCATCATCTTTGAAATGCAAGAGAAAGGCCATAATGTATTATTCCAGCCCAAGTGCAATTGAGATTTTGGCCACTAGATGGCAGCAGTGTATGTGCAAAGTTTTAGACTGATCCAATGAACCATTGTATTTCTGTTCAAAATGTTGTATCAAGACTGCACAAATGTGCCTAATTTGTATATGAATAACTTTTCATGTTCAAAACTGTGCACTCTCCTCAAACAATAGCATGGCATTATTTTACTGTAATAGCTACTGTAAATTGGACAGTGCAAATCAAATCAAAATGCAGATAGCCCGGTTAGCCAATGTGCGGGAGCACTGGTTGGTCGGGCCAATTTAGGTAGTATGTACATGAACGTATAGTTAAAGTGACTATGCATATATGATAAACAGAGAGTAGCAGCAGCGTAAAAGAGGGGTCGGGGGGGGGGGGGGGGGGGGGGGCACACAATGCAAATAGTCCGGGTAACCATTTGGTTACCTGTTCAGGAGTCTTATGGCTTGGTGGTAAAAACTGTTGAGAAGCCTTTTTTCCTGGACTTGGCACTCCTGTACTGCAGTTAGATTAACAAGAATTTAAGCTTTCTGCCAATATCAGATATGTATATGTCCTGGGAAATTTTCTTGTTACTTACAACCTCATGCTAATCGCATTAGCCTATGTTAGCCCAACCGTCCCGCAGGGGACCCACCGATCCTGAATACGTTTTAATTGTGGTGATTCAGGTTCTCTGTAGAGAAAACTCAGACAGTGTTTAATTTTGCTAGGAGGAAGGTGGGAGACAAGGTATGCTTGAGGTTATATGGGAGAAACTTGGAGAGGGTGGGGGCCTTCAGGGTCCTTGGGGTATACTTTGACACTTGACTCAACCTGGGCAGAACACATTGAGAGAGTGGTGTGAAAGTGTAAGAAGGTGCAAAATGTGATGCGCAGTCTGATGGGGAAGGAGTGGGGGCAGGGCATTCCTCATTGAGGAATCAGAAATACAGTGTAGACATTGTTAATGTTGTAAATTACTATTGTAGCTGGAAAAGGCATATTTTTAATGGAATATCTACATACAGAGGCCCATTATCGTAAAGAGGCCCATTACAGAGGCCCATTATCAGCAACCATCACTCCTGTGTTCAAATGGCACGTTGTGTTAGCTAATCCAAGTTCATCATTTTAAAAGGCTAATTGATCATTAGAAAATCCTTTTGCAATTATGTTAGCACAGCTGAAAACTGTTGTGCTGATTAAAGAAGCAATAAAACTGGCCGTTAGACTAGTTGAATATCTGGGGCATCAGCATTTGTTGTTTCGATTACAGGCTCCAAATGGCCAGAAACAAGGAACTTTCTTCGGAAACTTGTCAGTCTATTCTTGTTATGAGAAATGAAGGCTATTCCATGTGAGAAATTGCCAAGAAAGTGAAGATCTTGTACTAGGCTGTACACTACTCCCTTCACAGAACAGCGCAAACTGGCTCTAACCAGAATAGAAAGAGGAGTGGGAGGACCCGGTGCACACCTGAGCAAGAGGACAAGTACATTAGGGTGTCTAGTTTGAGAAACAGACGCCTCACAAGTCCTCAACTGGCAGCTTCATTAAATAGTACCCGCAAAACACCAGTCTCAACATCAACAGTGAAGAGGTGACTCCGGGATACTGGCCTTCTAGGCAGAGTTGCAAAGAAAAAGACATATCTCAGACTGGCCAATGAAAATAAAAGATTAAGATGGGCAAAAGAACACAAACACTGGAGAGAGGAACTCTGCCAGGAAGGCCAGCATCCCGGAGTCGCCTCTTCACTGTTGAAGTTAAGACTGGTGTTCCCGCCCTCCTCGACACCTACAGCACCCGATGCCATAGGAAGGCCAAAAAGATCATCAAGGACATCAACCACCCGAGCTACTGCCTGTTCACCCCGCTATCATCCAGAAGGTAAGGTCAGTACAGGTGCATCAAAACTGGGACAGGGAGACTGAAAAACAGCTTCCATCTCAAGGCCATCAGACTGCTAAACAGCCATCACTAGCACATCAGAGGCGGCTGCCTATAGACATAAATTAGGAATCACTGGCCACTTTTAGAAATGGATCACTGGCCACTTTAATAATGTTCCGTATCTAGCATTTCTCATCTCATATGTTTAAACTGCACTCCACACTATTCTACGGTATCTTAGTTACTTTTTAATTCTGTTTACATATTGCATCACCCATTTCATATGTATATACCCTATTGTATTCTATACTACACCACTGACTGTTAAACAGCCATTTCCTGCACATCAGAGGCTGCTGCCTATAGACATAGACTAGGATTGACTGGCCACTTCAAGGAAATTAAACACTAGCCACTTTAATAATGTCTCCCTATCTTGCGTTAGTCATCTCATATGTATATGCTGTATTCTATACTATATCACTGTATCTTAGTCCAATGCCGCTCTGACGTATATGTATATATTCTTAATCCATTCCTTACTTAGATGTACGTGTATTTTGGGTAGATGTTGTGAAACTGTTAGATATCACTTGTTAGATATTACTGCACTGTCGGAGCTAGAAGCACAAGCATTTCGCTACACCCGCTACATCTGCTAAACACGTGTATGTGTATGTGACCAATAAATTTGATTTGAGTATAGTGTATGGTTCGGCAGCCCAGACCTCATTGGAAAGGATAGATGTCATACAGGGGTGAGGACTCAGAATATGTATTGGGGCGTTTCGGACCTCCCCAGTGGCTGCACTACAGGTGGAGATGGGGGATATGCCATTGCAGATTAGGAGACCGCAGCTGGCAATAAATTATTGGGTCAGCCTACAGGGACATGGGGTGTCTCATCCTGCGAAAGGGATTTCACAGGCATGCTGGGAACATGAGCGAATACAGAACACGAGCTTTGGGTGGGCAATAACCAGGCAAAGGAGATGGGACTGTACAGAAGGGAGTTTAGTCCAACGTTAGCTGTTCCTGTAAATCCACCATGGCTACTCCCGTCTCCAGTAGTTGATCTAGAAGTGTTGGAGAGACTAGACAAGACCTGCTTTATGAGGTACAACAAACCCATGGCAGGATTAGAAAAATGGGTAAACAGATACGACTTACTTGGGTCCCAGCCCATGTGGCGGTGGAAGGGAACGAGGCAGTTGATGTACTGGCTAAACAAACACTTGTAGTTGGGATGTTGATGTTGTAGTTTTAATGAGCAAAGCATAGGCAAAAAGCCTGATATGGACAGTGATGGTGCAGAGATGGCAGGAGCAGTGGAATAGAGATACTAAGGGCAGGCATTTATTTCAAGTACAGAGGAAAGTCAGGGAGGGGAGGACGGCAGGAAGGGACAGGAGAGAGGAGGCAATTTTTTTACAATATTAAGGGTGGGACACAGCCGGTTGAATAAGACCTTAAATGTGATAGGAAAGCATTCAACAGGAAAATGTGATTATTGCCAGGAAACAGAGACCGTGGAGCATGTATTGCTACAGTGTGGGTAGTATCAGAGGGAATGAGAGAGGCTGAGATCTAGTGTGAAGGAAAAGGGGATTAGTTTAAATAGTATATTGAGTAGAACGTCATTAGATATAGTCTCAAATAATTGGTTATCTATTTAGTTTCTCCCTATCTCTGGCCCACACTCCAGTACAGTAGGTGGCGGTAATGCACAATAACGTTCGATGTCAATCGCCGATAATCCACATCGAGAAGATAATATTTTGCCACAAGATGGCACTATTTTAAAAGCAACCATCTGGTCCGCTCAGTCCATTGTCAGTCAAGACAAACACTCCCCTCCTCCTTTTCACGTTTCGTCCAATGAGCAGTGATGTTCTCCTTTGTTGTCAAACGTGCGCTGACCGCGGAACTGAGCGATTCGGGGGACAGGCTATCAACTTGAGTTTGCTTACCAATAAGGTTATTTGTTGCTTTTATTTTCTTTGAACATATTTGTAAACTAGTTTTTTAAATAAAGGTAATCGCACGGTTGCCCTTGCACCACTTAGCTACGTTAGAGTTGAGTGGGTAGATAACCGAAAAACAGGAAAGAGGCCTAACGTTACCGCTTTACAGTCATGTAGTGGTAACTTTAGCAGCAGCTAGCATGACTCCTCATAGTCATACTGTAGTAAGCTAGCTCTTATGTGCTAGTTTTGCTACAGCATTTGGTCAAACTTTAGCAATCTGTTTAGTTTGTGCTCCTTTGGGCCCGTTTTTAAGTAGCATTTCTCTTGAAAATTTGCCATAAAGAGCTAGTGAACTAACGTTAGCTCGCTTCTAAGCTAGCATGCAATCGGTTGTTCATGACTGTGACGTTAGCTAACATTAGTATTAGTCAGAAAATCGGTCCCTGCCCTGGGACTCAGCATTGAATAAGCTTGACTCAAAACACTCCACACTAGGGCCAAGTTTAGTAGGTCGAACGATGCAGATAGAATTGATCTGACATGATTCCTTATTTTACCATGTCAGTCAATATTTTACACAGCATTGTGCCCTACTGAATGTGCCCAGGTTAGCCTATAGTAGCCGACTAGTTGAGGGTAACGTTGATTGGCTACCTAAATAGTTACATTGTGAAATAGTAGCCAAGTGTCCAAAGTCATGATTATCTGACAATGGCATGGAGTGTCCTAGTGCCCAGCCTAGGAAGGTTATTACAATGTAGCTAGCTAGGCTATTTGTAAGTACTGCTGTGTCTTCCTATTATTCTCACCAAATAGCACAGCATATCAAATACAAATAGGTTAGATCTCAAATAATACATTCTCAGTGCTTTTAGTAGGGCCAATTTCATATTAAGCAAATTCCCATTTAATTATGTAAAAGAATAATCTGTGTCTCTGACTAGCTTTGACCAGAAGGGTGATTTTCAAAACACTTGCCTACACATCAGTTTATGAGAGTGAAAATTGAATTACTGACTTGGAGTCTTGCCACAAGGGCTATTCATATGATTGTTTTGGTTAGACAGAGCTACAGGCATACATTAATAAAGTATTAAAGTTGTCTTGCTATTAAAAAAAAGCTGTTCAGCCTCTCAAATGTAAGATATGCAGTATTAACTCTTCATTGAAAGCCAACTATTTTATTCAAGACATTCTGTCTCTTTTTTTCCTTTCCTCTCTTCCCCCTTTCTCTCACGCTCTTGCATTATCTGTTATTACTTCTCTTATCCTCATTTTGTCTTTCTCCTACTCACTTCTGTTTGCCTTCTGTCTTTTTAGCTCATACTCTCACCTGCACACTCTCTCTCACTCTCTGTCGCTCTCTCTCTCGCTCTCTCTCTCTCTCAGATGGAGGTAGAGCAGCTCCTCTCTCTCTCCGGCCCGGCGTTGGCCCAGGCCATAAGTTCTCTGCTGGAGACACCAGGCCTCTACGTGTTCTCAGACATCCTTGAGTTGCCCAACGTCAGAGAGGTAACACACACACTCACATGTAAGCACACCCACAAACAAGCACACCGTCACAGCCATTCTCAAGGCACAGCTCTCACTGGAGGTGGTATAGCTAAAGACCATAACAAGCCCCCTCTATCTGCCCCCCCCCCCCCACCCCCCGTCTACTCTACCCCAAGCTGGAGACAGGCCCGCACGCACCAGTGTTTCAGCTACTCAACCTCTTCGCCTATGGAACCTACTGTGACTATAAAGGTATGATAGTGGCAGGCAGCGCTGCTGTGTAAAGAAGTCATCTAATATCCCTGGAGCTGTTTTATTATTAGCAGTATTTCTCTCCCTGCCAATCGGCCCTGCAGGCCAGGCTTCTCATCACTGTTGTAGGTTGTCACAGCCCCCTGTAATTTACAGAGTCAACCACAATACTTTATTTTGATCCTATACGAGGAGCCAAGTGACAATGTTTGGCACGGCAGAGGTTGCGTCCCCAATAACCTCTCCTTTCTCTAGAAGTATGCACTTGTTCACTTTCCTTTGTGGATTTGGAATTAAATAACGGGTATATGGAAACTCCCTCTAGCATTCCTGGTGAAAAAATGGGTTCCCCAGAAATTCTGGTTGGAAAAAATGGGGTCCCTGTTGAAACAGTTGACTTCCATTGCTCTAGCCTGCCAACACCAATCCAATGCTTTTACATTTGTGGGAATAGTGACACTTCAGGAGGAAGGAGAGATTATTGGAACTCAACCAGGGACAGACTACTCTCAGGCATTTTGTTAGACATTCATATTGGTTGTAATTGGTTGCATTGTCACAAACTGCCAAATGAAATCCTGAATATCCTTTGAAATACACGAATATGTAAAGGACTTGTCATTCTTTAGCAACACATTTAGTAACAAGACTTAATAAGAGACGAGCAAAACGGAAGAGAGAAATCCAAATCTTGTTATGTCAACACATCTTATTCACTTTCATAGTGCTTTTTAGAATTGCAAAATGGAGCACAGAGGAAAAACTGTCAATACTCAAGTTTTTTTTTTTAAAGCAACCACATATGCAGGCACACACACACTCAAATGACTTTTTCGTTGTATTCCCTTGTGGAATTTAAAAGGCAGCAGCAGTTTGCCTGGACAGAGCCTGTAACCCTGTGTTTGTAATGACGTGTCCCTGTTATGAAAGGTCCCTGTTATGATGTGTCCCTTTCTGTTGCTCTCTCGCTGTCTGTTTCTTTTCCTTGTCTGTTTGTGGTATGCTATTCTTTCAGAGAGGGCAGCCTCTCTCCCAGAGTTGACCCCAGCCCAGAGGAACAAACTCCGTCACCTCTCCATCATCAGTCTGGCATCCAATCTCAAGGTAGAGTACCACCCATTCATCTGGTTTTAAATTCCTTACTCTGCTAGCTTTAGTATGCTCAATGTGGGTCACTCACATTATAATTATGGAAATAGTTGACAATGATATGTAATATAACGATAGCCATCATCCGTTTGCCATTTAATCTGAAGGTAACGCTCTCTGGACTTACCTTGTCTAGTTTTTCTGTTTATTTTGTTATTAAAGAATTGCAGGTCAAATAATAATTTTGTGCCGTATTTCCATGGACTCTAATAGCCTACCTACAATTGTAGTCCTAACAATACTCAGCAAGCTTCAGTACCAAAAATAGCAAGTCATTCGCTCAACTTTGATTTGAATGATATGCTCAAGTGTGGTTACGAGACAACTTGCTTTGTAACTTTGACACATTAACAAGGTAAATGACTCTGTGTTGTGAAGGACTTTATTAAGAGTCTGTCTGTGATGTGATCTAACTTTATTGATATCACATAGATGAGAATGACAGCAGCTGAGATTTAAATCATTGAGATACTGTGTTAAGTATCCTGTCCTTTCTTCGTTGAGCTCGCTGTCTCTTTATGTATTCGTTGCTCTCTGTTGTCTATTCATCTAACTCTAAGATTGGCTCTCTCGCCACCCCATTTCATATTTTTTCTCCCTCTCCCGTCTCTCTTTCTACCTTGCTTTATGCCCATCTCTCATTCTCTCCACTCTCCCTAATAAATCATTTATTGATTCATTTCTCTCTTTCTCTATTACTCTCCCTTCTCCCTCTCCCCCATTTCTCGTCTCGTCCTTCTCTTTCCGTCTTATTTTTTGTATATTGTCATAGTATAAGTGTGCCACATTGAATGTCTGTATGGGCACACTTTAACGCAAAGATTCACCCATTAAAATGTTATATCGTTATATCTCTGAGCGATGTTATATTGGTTCCCGGGGTCATTTCATGTTTTCATGTGTTTTCATTCTTTCTGATTCTATTTCTCTTGATGTTGTTCTGACGGACAGAGCGAGTCCCCATGGACGTGTGGCTGTTCGTCACCATCTGTGCCGCAGCCGTCATCTTCGTCCTCCTCCTCATCCTCACTGTCATCCTCATCCGACGCCACAGACAGGTACAGTTTGGTGATTTAATCAGATATTTATTTTAGCTTAAAAATGTACTCACTATCTCTTACATTTTGCTGTGTCTTGTTGGTAGTGTTACTGAGCTTTCATGTGTGTGTTTCTGTCGGTTTTCAGCGGGTGATGATGCCCAGACGTGGCAAACGCAGATTCTGCAACTGCAAAGAGTGAGTGTAATTTCCTGCGAACACACGCTCGCGCGCTCACACACTCACACACACACACACACACACACACACACACACACACACACACACACACACACACACACACACAAAGTCTGTATATTGGCCTTGAATGTGCAGAGTTGTTCAAGGTGACGCGTGTCACACACACACACACACACACACACACACACACAAAAAGTCTGTATATTGGCCTTGAATGTGCAGAGTTGTTCAAGGTGACGCGTGTTCAAGGTAGAAGCCTAAACTTTTTTGCCTCTCTTGCCAACTACATTTTTGTTGCCTTGGGCTATCTGTTGCACCTCCCATATTTGAGAAATACTGTGTGAGAATGGTTATTTACAGTGCGAACCATTCTGTTTTCCTCTGTTACAGCCCCAAACCAAAAGGATTCTACAGAAACTAGTGATATCGTACAGATCGGAATCCCTGTCAATGGACAATGTGTCTACTATTTTGTCTTAGCTATTCTATTCTGATAAAAAAGAAAAACCAAAAGGACAAAAGAAGCAAGAAAGAAGAGGTTTTCATGTGATATTTGATAATAGATTTCACAAGTGTATATTGTCATGCTTTATGACCTATGATTGAGCTACAATTGAACAAATACTGTATATAAATATGTATAGCTACTGTCACTTTTGTATTACTGTACACTGAGCTTACAAAACATTAAGAACACGTGCTCTTTCCATGACATAGACTGACCAGGTGAATCCAGGTGAAAGCTATGATCCCTTATTGATGTCACTTGTTAAATCCACAATGGGTTGTGTACGTGTGCCATTCAGATGCTGAATGGGCAAGACACAAAATGTAAGTGTCTTTGAACGGGGTACTGGTAGTAAGTGCCAGGCGCACCGGTTTGTGTCAAGAACTGCAACACTCCTGGGTTTTTCACGGTCAACAGTTTCCTGTGTGTATCGTAGTGGAGGCTCCTCAGAGGAGGAAGGAGAGGACCATCCTCCTGAGTGTATATTGAAACATAATTTAAAAAAATCCTTTTTAGATAAAACTATACTAAATATATTCATGTCAATAAATAGTTGATTAAAACACACTGTTCTGAAAGGAAGGTCTACAGTAGCCTCAGAAGCACTATGTAGGTTAGCACCATGGTGTAGCCGGAGGACAGCTAGCTTCTGTCTTCCTAGCTTTGTTTTTTTTTTCTGGTCACAGACATCTGATGTGTTGTGCACTGAAGTCCACAAGCAAAGGGAGGAGAGCGCGTAGATAGTCCCGAGAAGGAGTTATATATATATACAACGCGCAGAGTGATCATGCTGTTTTTATGTGGCTGCTATGAAAGTGAACTGTGTTTGCGTGTGATCAGGGGAGTATTCATTCCGTTGATTCTGTTGAAAAACGTTTCTTAAATGAAAGCAAACAGAACGAAACGGGGATAAACATACTTGAATTCGTCCAATAGAAACTCTCATTTGCAACTGTTGGACTAATGATTACACCTTAGATCAGCTAGATGCAGGCAAGAGTGTGCAAGGCAGTATTGAATGTGCCACTGTCTGTCACCTTGATTAACAAAAATGATCTCGAGCTGTTGTAGCAACCTCATGATGGGTACAGGGAAAATTTGAGGATCATGTAGTAGCCTAAACCTATCAATGTTACATTGAACTGGGTGAATGGAATATGAATGACAGTCATCCAATATGCTGTAATAGAAA
The DNA here is from genome assembly GCF_016432855.1 of Salvelinus namaycush. Lineage (NCBI taxonomy): Eukaryota > Metazoa > Chordata > Actinopteri > Salmoniformes > Salmonidae > Salvelinus > Salvelinus namaycush. The sequence continues at coordinate 42,959,704 of NC_052311.1, read as the reverse complement.
TTAGGCCATGTTCATAAAAAAGAATCATCCTCCCTCATCTTAAACGGCACCGACCGCCACTGATATCAAGAATGGTCCACCACCCAAAGGACATCCAGCCAAACTGTTGGAATCATTGGAGTCAACATGGGCCAGCATCCCTGTGGAGCGCTTTTCGACACCTTGTAGAGTCCATGTCACGACAAGTTGAGGCTGTTCTGACGGGGTGCAACTCAATACTAGGAAGGCGTTCCAAACTTTTTGGTATACTCAGTGGATATTGCATAGCACTCTGTTTTAGAGTCCATTATTTACCGAATATTTTATTAAGAGAATGGGATAGCATCTTAATATTATAGTTTCTTACGGTTTCAGGTGGTGTGAGCAGACTGCTGCGTGATCAGGCTCGTTCCAAAGTTCTGCTGAATTGTTTGAATTAGTAACAGAGAAAATACAGGGGTTATTGTTGTTGTGTTATAGGACTGTAAGATAAAAATGTTCGATTGTGTTTAAATGATTGAATTAAACAAGAGTAAAAAAACAAGCAGTGACTGAGGGGTGACTGATTGGCAGCTTTATTGAAATACCTTCAGTGGTGGGTAGACACCAACACAAGTAGATACCAACTGTCACTTCATTTGTTTTGACTGATTATACATACCGTGACTGGAATTCAATTAAATGCACGTTGTAGAAATGCACATTGCATTTGACTTTAAAAGGGAATTTACACTTTATTACCACTGCGTTTACACTGAATTTGATTTCCTAAAACATGGGGGAAATTGCATTTAAAATGCACATTGTCAACAGTGCAACCCTACAATGAGCCTTCTATTGAATCCCTGCCGCTCTAAGTTAATTTCATGGTCAGCGGTGTCTTTCACCCGCTGATTCAAGCGGACGTAATGGGTACGGCATCCATTTGACAGATGCGGCGGTAGGTGAAGTCACAGGGCACGTCGGACCAGGCATGAGTGTTACTCTCCAGGACCGCACAGTCCTCACCGTCAACCCCACCGGAGACGTTGTTATCAGGCTCCAAGCTGTACTGTTTCCAGAAGCTATAGGGGAAAGGGAGGTAGGGGGAGAGAAAATATGACGGGCAGGATGGAATTGAAGTCACAGAGAGGGAGAGAGATAAGACAGAAAAAAAAGTAAAAAGGAGCGGACAAATAGTGGAGAAAAAAGGTTTGAGCAACTGAGATATTTTGAGTCGATGTTGTACGTGTCATGTTGAGATTGTTGAATGGGTTGCAGACCCTACATACTGATAAAATAATTTAAATGTTGAAAGATAATGATTAAATAATTCCACTATGAAACCTTAGAATTGTATGAAATTGATTAGAATCATAAAAGTATAATCTGATGATGTGTGTAGTTTTAGTCAGAATTAGATGTAAACAATGTATCTGTATAGTGGGAAAACACATACTGTCTGAGCAAGGTGTAGCTTAGGGTTTGAACTTGTATGTATGTGCCGAAGAAAAAACCCCGAGAACAATTAAACTGTGTTTGAACCGACCTGGCTAGGCCTCTGAGAAACTTATGATAGGACAGGGAGTACTTCTCAAGGTTTCCCTAATCTCGGGGGAATGGAACTGTCGGCTGGGTAGTGATACACAGTGGTGAGAACTATGGAGAAGGATAAAACTCACCTACTGTTTGTGTGTATGTATGTGCGTAGGATACCTACTGTTTGTGTGGAAGTATGTGCGCAGCTATAAAATGGATGTCTTTGTATAATGGACTTCAGACTGTTCTCGTGAATAAACTGTACTATCTTTTTGCATAAGCTGAGTCTTTGACTTTTGTCAGAGCTATTGATTGTCAGTTATTATCATTGGGATAGAAAATTCTCGTGACACATACTTATTTGTGAGCGTTGTGTTGTCCACCCATCTCCAGTCCCCCTCCATCTCTCTGTCTGATAGGCCGATCCAGAAGTAGTTATTAAACCCACCAATCCTACTTGCCTCTTTTTCCAGGGCTTCCTATAAACAAACACGTGGTTACGATGAGAAGAGCACACACACACAAATGCACACACACACACACACACACGCACACACACACACACACACACACACACACACACACACACACACACACACACACACACACACACACACACACACACACACAGTTTCTTACATGCACGTTCTTGCTGTGCAGGATGCTAAGGTGGCCGCCCATTGATGTACAATTGTCTCTGCTGCTCGGCCAGTCCATCTTGTCGTTACTGAAGTAGTAACATTTTTCATTTACCAGTACATGAAGCCATCCCTCAGGACACTCTTTGAAATTCACCACTATAAACCAGAATGAGAGAGAGGGAGAGAGAGAGAGAAAGAAAGAAAGACAGAAAGAGAGAAAAGGAGAGAGAGAGAGAGAGAGAAAGAAAGAGATTTGGATATAATTCTACCTTTGTACTGTATGATAGATTTAGTATTTACTATACCCAGCTGTGGGTTCATGTCCTGTGTCAAAGGTGGAATGTCCTTAGATTTATGAAAATGTTGCTGCAATACATTATGGAAATATTCAGAGAACTTGATAGATTGGGGAATGGTATTAGGGCCACTAATCACATGAACCTGACCATGTGACCTCCTGGCCCTGTCCTAACCATCTGGGAACATACAGTATACAGCATATTTGATGGGATACGTTTAAACAAAGAAGCACTACCCACAATCACATAATGAGCAGTTATTTAGGAGATCAGTCATTTGTCCATCAGTGATTCTGTGCCTTCTGGTGGCAATGGAGTTATTTTCAAACACGTACATAGAGTTTTCTGGCTAGTGCTAACCTGTGGCAGAGCAGTTTTGTGCCAGGCTGTCATATTCATCACGTAGACGGCTGTAGCGACGCAGCACAGTACTCAGATTCAACCTCAGGGAGGCCAACTCTTCCTCAGGGGTCTCCACAGGTTGAGTGGCATTTGACAGGGGTTCTGCAGCTGCCTGATTGGTGCTGATGGATACCAAGAGGCCAATCAGCACAAGGAGGATGGTCTGACACGTCAGAAGTCCTGCCCACTTCTTCCCCCCCTGGGAACCTGATTGGATTGATCAAAGAGAGAGCTCAAGTTATATTATACAGTATACTGTACATGTCAGTCAGATGACAGTTTAACCTGACTAGAATTGAGGTGATAATTCATATTCCAGCAACAGTTCTACATACAGGATGTATTTTTATAAGTCATTTCAATTAACCTAAATATTGTAACAAAGTGACTTGCCCAAATTTGATACACACAAATATGAACACACACGCACACACACACATACGCACGCGCACATACGCACACACACACACACACACACACACACACACACACACACACACACACACACACACACACACACACACACACACACACACACACACACACACACACACACACACAGTGGTGTAGACCGAAAGTGTATTTTACCTTGCTTAGAATGGTAGTTCTCCATGTTCCCTGTGTAATATCACTGGTACACGATCAGTTAACCGTTCATAAATCGAATGTGTCTCTCTTTCCACTCAGAGTTGGTGTTATATACCTACGCGGCGTGTGTTTGTGAGTGTAGGCAATTGGTTGACTTTGAGCGATCAAAGTTCTCTCTCTGTCACTAAACATGACCGTGCATTTTCATGAGGTTGACAGAGAGGTTTACAACAAAAGCATGACATTGCACTTTAAGCTGAATGCTCTGTAACAGCATGGGTTTACTTGTTTTGTTTTCACAAATGAGCAGCTGCGTCAAATCCACGTGTATATGCAAACACACACACACACACACACACACACACACACACACACACACACACACACACACACACACACACACACACACACACACACACACACACACACACACACACACACACATAAGGACATACACAGCATGCTGCCCAACCTCTTCCCGTAAGATGTCTAGTTGTTTAACTTGGCATGCTATCGTCCCCCCAGGCTCCAGTTCACCAGCACGTTACAGAGTCATTTTGGCCAGATTCTAACACACCAAATCACATAGAGAAACAGAGTCAAAGACGTTACTTCACAGCATGATTATGTTATTTCCTTAATCCAGTACTTTCCGTACAAACACACACAGTATGATGGACCCTCCTTCCAGTTCCCGCCAGACTCTTGTCTCAGTTCCAATTTCTTGAGAGTTTTTGTTCAAACACACACACACACACTGACACTCACACGCTCTCCTGCCTCATCCCCCTATCACACAGTCCTTCTGGACAGATTCAGCATTTATCCAAACAAAGAGAGAGAGAGCAAAAGGAGAGCGAGAGAGACAGAGACAGAGAGAGACCAAGAGTAAGCAGGTTTGATGCAATACTAAAAGAACTGCCAGTGAATTTCTGGAGGAAGAACAATAAATACTGATAAAACAATTTGATGGAACAGAATTGCGAAATCAACTCCCATCTCAGCTGTTTGGAATTACAAACTTTATTTCCCAGCAGTGACTTTATTTACCGTTAGTTACAAAGTCGGGAGATTCTGCAATAGTTGGTATAAGTAAGTTAAACAGGGATTGTGGTGAGAAGAGCACGTGAAGAACTGAAACTTCAATCATGGAGGTAGAGAACTATACCAGTCTACACGAGTTTACTGAGGATATATCCTCCAGAGGAAACAAGCCTATCCTAAACAACCACAGTAAGTGTGTGCGGGTGCGTGTGCGTGTGCGTGTGTGTGTGCTAGCATGCGTACTAACGTACGTGCATAAGTGTGAGATTGACCATAACTCTAAGGACATGGTGTCTCTTTAGGGAATAGTCAGTGTGAGTTTTACAGACAGTCTTTCAGTTTATTGGCTATCATCTGTTCCTTTGGAATCCTTTAGAACAAATGATTTTAAATCTTTTTGAAGTGATTGTCACCTTTTTACAATGTTATGGTTCCATGTTAGCCCACTGTAAAATTGTAGGCAGTTGCAGATAGATTAGAGTGGTAATGTTCATAGTCAAAGGACTTGTCTGGGCAGGAAAAACTTCTGAAGCATGAAAGGTGAATGACAGATGAAAAAAAAAGCCCTGTCACACTCGCACTTGTCTTTTCTTACTGGTACTGATTTGACAGATTAATGTTATTTTGAAGAAGGTTTGACTTGCAATGACTGTTATATGTGGTTATTTTTTGTACCTATAGTTAAATGCTAAATGACTCCAATGTAAATGTGTCACTCTTTCCATTGAGCTGTAATCTGTCCGATCAGGTGCCCAGGGGCTGAAGAGGGGGTCAGAGTGTCTCAGAGGTCAGACCGCCCTCTTTGTGGTGATTGGTCTATTGGCCTCCATCTGTGCCAACATCGCTCTGAGCGTGCTCTGTGAGTTAACATCTCTCTCTCTCTGTATGTATGTCTCTTTTTCTCTCTCTCCAACCCAGCACCACCCCTCTCCCCCACTCTTCCTCGTCATGCCTTTTTTGGCATGCAGAATGGTAACGATAGTTGTGGCAGTTGTGCAATCCAAAAGGAACAAAAGTCCAGAACTGTGAAATTTGCTCCCTCCCAGGACTCTCAGTCTCTGGCAGCCCAGGCTGTTCAGTAGTTATAACAATCAATCAATCAATCAAATGTATTTATAAAGCCCTTCTTACATGATGTCACAAAGTGCTGTACAGAAACCCAGCCTAAAACCCCAAACAGCAAGCAATGCAGGTGTAGAAGCACGGTGGCTAGGAGAAACTCTCTAGAAAGGCCAGAACCTAGGAAGAAACCGAGAGAGGAACCAGGCTATGAGGGGTGGCCAGTCCTCTTCTGGCTGTGCCAGGTGGAGATTATAACAGAACATGGCCAAGATGTTCAAATGTTCATAGATGACCAGCAGGGTCAAATAATAATAATCACAGTGGTGGTCAAGGGTGCAACAGGTCAGCACCTCAGGAGTAAATGTCAGTTGGCTTTTCATAGCCGATGATTCAGAGTATCTCTGCCGCTACTGCTGTCTCTAGAGAGTTGAAAACAGCAGGTCTGGGACAGGTAGCACGTCCGGTGAACAGGTCAGGGTTCCATAGCCGCAGGCAGAACAGTTGAAACTGGAGCAGCAGCACGGCCAGGTGGACTGGGGACAGCAAGGAGTCATCAGGCCAGGTAGTCCTGAGGCATGGTCCTAGGGCTCAGGTCCTTTGAGTGACTGAAAGAAAGAAAGAGAGAAAGAAAGGAAGAAAGAAAGAAAGAAAGAAAGAAAGAAAGAAAGAAAGAAAGAAAGAAAGAAAGAAAGAAAGAAAGAAAGAAAGAAAGAAAGAGAGAAAAGAGAGAGAGAATTAGAGAGATCATACTTAAATTCACACAGGACACCGGATAAGACAGGAGAAATACTCCATATATAACAGACTGACCCTAGCCCCCCGACACCTAAACTACTGCAGCATAAATACTGGAGGCTGAGACAGGAGGGGTCATATATAACAAACTGACCCGAGCCCCCCGACACCTAAACTACTGCAGCATAAATACTGGAGGCTGAGACAGGAGGGGTCAGGACTGAAAGCATTCACAATTTTTAAAGAAACACCAATTTGTCCCAATCTGACCTCTCAATTTGGTCTCTATTCTGCTTTTTCATTCTCTTTCTCAATCTCTCTCTCTCTCTCTCTCTCTCTCTCTCTCTCTCTCTCTCTCTCTCTCTCTCTCTCTCTCTCTCTCTCTCAGTGTTTAGCAGGCCGTTACCTAGTGTTCCCCTGGAGACAGCAGCTCTGACCCTGAAGCTGAACTCAGTTCGAGGACATTATGTCTATCTCTGTGATGACTACTCCAAACTGGCCCAGAGCTGCTCAAAGACAGGTAAAGGGGGGCTAAGTGTTATTCAGAGTGGATAGATACTTTAGACAACTGTCATTCACTATTACATTATTTCACATAAGAAATGGTACACTGTAAAGGGGTTGCCATGAAGTTAACAGTTACTAACAGGCATTTGTCAACTCTAGATTTTAAATTGATGCGGCACTACTACTACTACTACAGTTAAGTTGGTACAGCACTCTCACTAAAGGGTGAAACAGAAATAGAGCCAGAAACAACAATGCCATGCACCTACTAGTGGTCAAAAGGTTTTTGGTGCTCCAAGAATACAGTACAATACTGTATTCTGTGGGACAGAAATGCAGTACCATTCAAAATAGAGCAATTCTTTCCCCGCCCACAAAATGTTCCCACAATGCATCACAATTTACAGTATGCTGCAGTAAAACGTTTCACAGTATCATACTGTTGATAATACCCCAAAATGAACGTATAATTTACCGTTTTACTTTAAAGTGTACACCGTACAGTATTCATAAGACATTAATGACCCATGCATATTCACTCATCTGTCTCTCTTTGTCCTTTTCATCTTCCCCTCTTCATCTCTTTTACCTCTCTATTCCTGTTCTCCTCCTCTTGTCTTTCTCCTCTCCTCTCCTCACAGTAAGGAAGTGTAGGGAGTGTCCTGAGGACTGGATTCATGTAGATGAGAAATGTTACTCCTTCAGTAATGACAAGATGGACTGGCCGAGCAGCAGAGACAGTTGTACATCCCTGGGCAGCCACCTTACCATCCTGCACAGCAAAGAACAGCATGTAAGATAGTGTATGTGTGTGTGTATTTGTGTATGTGTATTCCCCTCGTTGTAACCATAACTGTTTGCTTGTAAGGACGCTCTGGAAAAAGAGGCCCGGAGGATTGGCGGGTTTGACTACCACTTCTGGATTGGCCTATCAGATATAGAGAAGGAAGGGGATTGGAGATGGGTGGACAACACAACACTGACAAATAAGTATGTGAATCCCATTTTAAATAATCCAATATCACATGTGTTATAATGAGAGGAGGCAAATAGTTACTTTTCTACACTGTCTCGTTCCCTTGCTCCCTTTCTCAATTTGTATTTTCCTTCTTCCTCTTCTTTCATTCTTTTCTCTTGTTTCCTCTTTTTCTACCCCTTTCCCTAACTGCCTCCCTCCTTTTGTTTTTGGCCTTTCTACTTCTCTCCCTCTCCCCTACCCTCTCTCTCTTTCTCTGCCTCTACCCTTCTGTCTCTCTGTCTCTCTGTCTCTCTCTCTATCTCTCTCTCTCCTTCCCTCTCTCTCTGTCTCTCTTTCAGGTATTGGAATGAGTATAGCTCTGAGCCTGACAATCATCAGTCAGGAGGATCACATGGGGAGGACTGTGCCACCCTGGACAGCCATTCGCAGACCTGGTTTGACGTACCGTGTGACCACATCTACAAACGCATTTGTCAGATGGATGCCATCCGGCTGGACTGAATCACAGGACTTCAACTAAGCCATGAATTTCCCAATTATCTAGATCTACCGTCCATGCATTCATGAATGATGGAAATGTTTTCTTAAATAGCTTATCCTTTTTATGTCTTTCAAGCGATTTGAGATGTTTTAGTGCAATGAAAAGCGCTATAAAAGTGAAATGATTATTCTTACTGGAAACGTCAGAACTGGAAACTAAACTAGGTTATGGGTCAGATTTACTCAACTACACTGCCAAGTGTGCATATTACTTTGTATTTTTCAGAAACCATAAAACAAAACGGGACAGGAAAGGTTATGAGAAGGGCAAAGATATAGAATGACAAGAGGAGATAAAGATAGTTTTGTGGTATAGCTAGTTTCATGAAATGTTCATTCCCTACTCAAAATAATAGATGCAAACATTTAGCAAATCTGGCACCTTCTGCAAGGAGAATTTCAATGAATGCACTCAATTTAGTAAATCAGTTCTAATCAGCTCTAATCAACTCTGCTGCTTGCCAAACTGATTGCTGTGATACTTTTGAGCAATCTGAGTGCTTTTTTTTAACGTGTGTGACCTGTACATAAATCTCCAAAATATTCTGTGTTGCTGCACTAACCATGAAAATTAATTCCTGAGAGTCAATAAAACTGTATTTTCAAATGAATTACTCTTCCTCTGATGTCTCTTTCTGGTTTGTGTCTGGGTTTTTTCATTTTCATTTTACTGGAATATATTATTTTTTTATTGACTTTGGCGAACGTCTGTTGGTTTCTCCTGTGTCTTTGCTCATCCATTGTTTTATTGCTCAATGATGTAGCCTGAAAAAAGGAATGGGTTTTCATGTTTTAATTTTTTACACATTTAAACACATTTATTTGCTGAAAGTATGTTTTTAATTGGTATTTCTAATCCAGAAATCGTATTTTAATTTCTTTAAGACAACATTGTTTCTTACATAATATTTTGCCTTGGTGTTGTACAACAGAGGGTGGGAGGAAGGGAAACTACCAGGCAGCTGGAAGGAAGCAGTAGTGGTACCAATCAGGAAGCCAGGGAAGGACCCAACTAGGCCAACAAACTATCGGCCAACTACATACATCACATGTATGTAAGATTATGGAACGTTTAATTACGGAGAGGCTAACTTACTTCCTGGAGATCAGGGGGCTATTATCGCCACATTAGAGTGGGTTCAGGAAGAGTAGGGGAAATATGGACCCAGTGCTCTGCTTAGTAGCAGAGGTCAGGAAGGCTCAGGTGAACAAGGAGACTGTTGTAGTTGCAGGGGTTGTTAATAGAAATTGATATTATTGGGGGAGGAGGAAGAACGTACAACTGGATAAAGGAATTCCTGTTTGGTGAGCGTGAGGAAGTCTCTATCAGGCAGCTACCTGGTGGATAACGATACACCGCAGGGGAGCGTGAGTAGTCCTCTGTTGTTCTCAATCAAAATCAATGATGTTTACTCTCCGGTACGGCCGGATAATGGTAGGTCGTTATTTAGAGATGATGGGGCCTTATGAAAGATGGGAAGAAATGTGCCATACACAGTCAGGAAGGTACAGGAAGCAATTGATGAGGTAGAGTGGTGGCCGTAGGATCGGACCCTTTTTCCCCAATTTTCGCCTAAAACGACATAGCCAAATCTAACTGCCTGTAGCAAGGATATGCATATTCCTTGGTACCATTTGAAAGGAAACACTTTGAAGTTTGTGGAAATGTGAAAGGAATGTAGGAGAATACAACACATTAGATCTAGTAAAAGATAATACAAAAGAAAAAAACAACCGTTTAATTTTTTTGTTGTACCATCATCTTTGAAATGCAAGAGAAAAGGCCATAATGTATTATTCCAGCCCAGTGCAATTGAGATTTGGCCACTAGATGGCAGCAGTGTATGTGCAAAGTTTTAGACTGATCCATGAACCATTGTATTTCTGTTCAAAATGTTGTATCAAGACTGCACAAATGTGCCTAATTTGTATATGAATAACTTTTCATGTTCAAAACTGTGCACTCTCCTCAAACAATAGCATGGCATTATTTACTGTAATAGCTACTGTAAATTGGACAGTGCAAATCAAATCAAAATGCAGATAGCCCGGTTAGCCAATGTGCGGGAGCACTGGTTGGTCGGGCCAATTTAGGTAGTATGTACATGAACGTATAGTTAAAGTGACTATGCATATATGATAAACAGAGAGTAGCAGCAGCGTAAAAGAGGGGTCGGGGGGGGGGGGGGGGGGGGGGGAAATAATCAGATGCAAAGAAAGAAAGAAAGAGAAAGAAAAGAAGAAGAAAGAAAGAAGAAAGAAAGAAAGAGAAAGAAAGAAAGAAAGAATAAGAAAGAAAGAAAGAAAAGAAAGAAAGAAAGAGAAGAAAAGAGAGAGAGAATTAGAGAGATCATACTTAAATTCACACAGGACACCGGATAAGACAGGAGAAATACTCCATATATAACAGACTGACCCTAGCCCCCCGACACCTAAACTACTGCAGCATAAATACTGGAGGCTGAGACAGGAGGGGTCATATATAACAAACTGACCCGAGCCCCCCGACACCTAAACTACTGCAGCATAAATACTGGAGGCTGAGACAGGAGGGGTCAGGACTGAAAGCATTCACAATTTTTAAAGAAACACCAATTTGTCCCAATCTGACCTCTCAATTTGGTCTCTATTCTGCTTTTTCATTCTCTTTCTCAATCTCTCTCTCTCTCTCTCTCTCTCTCTCTCTCTCTCTCTCTCTCTCTCTCTCTCTCTCTCTCTCTCTCTCAGTGTTTAGCAGGCCGTTACCTAGTGTTCCCCTGGAGACAGCAGCTCTGACCCTGAAGCTGAACTCAGTTCGAGGACATTATGTCTATCTCTGTGATGACTACTCCAAACTGGCCCAGAGCTGCTCAAAGACAGGTAAAGGGGGCTAAGTGTTATCAGAGTGGATAGATACTTTAGACAACTGTCATTCACTATTACATTATTTCACATAAGAAATGGTACACTGTAAAGGGGTTGCCATGAAGTTAACAGTTACTAACAGGCATTTGTCAACTCTAGATTTTAAATTGATGCGGCACTACTACTACTACTACAGTTAAGTTGGTACAGCACTCTCACTAAAGGGTGAAACAGAAATAGAGCCAGAAACAACAATGCCATGCACCTACTAGTGGTCAAAAGGTTTTTGGTGCTCCAAGAATACAGTACAATACTGTATTCTGTGGGACAGAAATGCGAGTACCATTCAAAATAGAGCAATTCTTTCCCCGCCCACAAAATGTTCCCACAATGCATCACAATTTACAGTATGCTGCAGTAAAACGTTTCACAGTATCATACTGTGATAATACCCCAAAATGAACGTATAATTTACCGTTTTACTTTAAAGTGTACACCGTACAGTATTCATAAGACATTAATGACCCATGCATATTCACTCATCTGTCTCTCTTTGTCCTTTTCATCTTCCCCTCTTCATCTCTTTTACCTCTCTATTCCTGTTCTCCTCCTCTTGTCTTTCTCCTCTCCTCTCCTCACAGTAAGGAAGTGTAGGGAGTGTCCTGAGGACTGGATTCATGTAGATGAGAAATGTTACTCCTTCAGTAATGACAAGATGGACTGGCCGAGCAGCAGAGACAGTTGTACATCCCTGGGCAGCCACCTTACCATCCTGCACAGCAAAGAACAGCATGTAAGATAGTGTATGTGTGTGTGTATTTGTGTATGTGTATTCCCCTCGTTGTAACCATAACTGTTTGCTTGTAAGGACGCTCTGGAAAAAGAGGCCCGGAGGATTGGCGGGTTTGACTACCACTTCTGGATTGGCCTATCAGATATAGAGAAGGAAGGGGATTGGAGATGGGTGGACAACACAACACTGACAAATAAGTATGTGAATCCCATTTTAAATAATCCAATATCACATGTGTTATAATGAGAGGAGGCAAATAGTTACTTTTCTACACTGTCTCGTTCCCTTGCTCCCTTTCTCAATTTGTATTTTCCTTCTTCCTCTTCTTTCATTCTTTTCTCTTGTTTCCTCTTTTTCTACCCCTTTCCCTAACTGCCTCCCTCCTTTTGTTTTTGGCCTTTCTACTTCTCTCCCTCTCCCCTACCCTCTCTCTCTTTCTCTGCCTCTACCCTTCTGTCTCTCTGTCTCTCTGTCTCTCTCTCTATCTCTCTCTCTCCTTCCCTCTCTCTCTGTCTCTCTTTCAGGTATTGGAATGAGTATAGCTCTGAGCCTGACAATCATCAGTCAGGAGGATCACATGGGAGGACTGTGCCACCCTGGACAGCCATTCGCAGACCTGGTTTGACGTACCGTGTGACCACATCTACAAACGCATTTGTCAGATGGATGCCATCCGGCTGGACTGAATCACAGGACTTCAACTAAGCCATGAATTTCCCAATTATCTAGATCTACCGTCCATGCATTCATGAATGATGGAAATGTTTTCTTAAATAGCTTATCCTTTTTATGTCTTTCAAGCGATTTGAGATGTTTTAGTGCAATGAAAAGCGCTATAAAAGTGAAATGATTATTCTTACTGGAAACGTCAGAACTGGAAACTAAACTAGGTTATGGGTCAGATTTACTCAACTACACTGCCAAGTGTGCATATTACTTTGTATTTTTCAGAAACCATAAAACAAAACGGGACAGGAAAGGTTATGAGAAGGGCAAAGATATAGAATGACAAGAGGAGATAAAGATAGTTTTGTGGTATAGCTAGTTTCATGAAATGTTCATTCCCTACTCAAAATAATAGATGCAAACATTTAGCAAATCTGGCACCTTCTGCAAGGAGAATTTCAATGAATGCACTCAATTTAGTAAATCAGTTCTAATCAGCTCTAATCAACTCTGCTGCTTGCCAAACTGATTGCTGTGATACTTTTGAGCAATCTGAGTGCTTTTTTTTAACGTGTGTGACCTGTACATAAATCTCCAAAATATTCTGTGTTGCTGCACTAACCATGAAAATTAATTCCTGAGAGTCAATAAAACTGTATTTTCAAATGAATTACTCTTCCTCTGATGTCTCTTTCTGGTTTGTGTCTGGGTTTTTTCATTTTCATTTTACTGGAATATATTATTTTTTTATTGACTTTGGCGAACGTCTGTTGGTTTCTCCTGTGTCTTTGCTCATCCATTGTTTTATTGCTCAATGATGTAGCCTGAAAAAGGAATGGGTTTTCATGTTTTAATTTTTTACACATTTAAACACATTTATTTGCTGAAAGTATGTTTTTAATTGGTATTTCTAATCCAGAAATCGTATTTTAATTTCTTTAAGACAACATTGTTTCTTACATAATATTTTGCCTTGGTGTTGTACAACAGAGGGTGGGAGGAAGGGAAACTACCAGGCAGCTGGAAGGAAGCAGTAGTGGTACCAATCAGGAAGCCAGGGAAGGACCCAACTAGGCCAACAAACTATCGGCCAACTACATACATCACATGTATGTAAGATTATGGAACGTTTAATTACGGAGAGGCTAACTTACTTCCTGGAGATCAGGGGGCTATTATCGCCACATTAGAGTGGGTTCAGGAAGAGTAGGGGAAATATGGACCCAGTGCTCTGCTTAGTAGCAGAGGTCAGGAAGGCTCAGGTGAACAAGGAGACTGTTGTAGTTGCAGGGGTTGTTAATAGAAATTGATATTATTGGGGGAGGAGGAAGAACGTACAACTGGATAAAGGAATTCCTGTTTGGTGAGCGTGAGGAAGTCTCTATCAGGCAGCTACCTGGTGGATAACGATACACCGCAGGGGAGCGTGAGTAGTCCTCTGTTGTTCTCAATCAAAATCAATGATGTTTACTCTCCGGTACGGCCGGATAATGGTAGGTCGTTATTTAGAGATGATGGGGCCTTATGAAAGATGGGAAGAAATGTGCCATACACAGTCAGGAAGGTACAGGAAGCAATTGATGAGGTAGAGTGGTGGCCGTAGGATCGGACCCTTTTTCCCCAATTTTCGCCTAAAACGACATAGCCAAATCTAACTGCCTGTAGCAAGGATATGCATATTCTTGGTACCATTTGAAAGGAAACACTTTGAAGTTTGTGGAAATGTGAAAGGAATGTAGGAGAATACAACACATTAGATCTAGTAAAAGATAATACAAAGAAAAAAACAACCGTTTAATTTTTTTTGTTGTACCATCATCTTTGAAATGCAAGAGAAAGGCCATAATGTATTATTCCAGCCCAAGTGCAATTGAGATTTTGGCCACTAGATGGCAGCAGTGTATGTGCAAAGTTTTAGACTGATCCAATGAACCATTGTATTTCTGTTCAAAATGTTGTATCAAGACTGCACAAATGTGCCTAATTTGTATATGAATAACTTTTCATGTTCAAAACTGTGCACTCTCCTCAAACAATAGCATGGCATTATTTTACTGTAATAGCTACTGTAAATTGGACAGTGCAAATCAAATCAAAATGCAGATAGCCCGGTTAGCCAATGTGCGGGAGCACTGGTTGGTCGGGCCAATTTAGGTAGTATGTACATGAACGTATAGTTAAAGTGACTATGCATATATGATAAACAGAGAGTAGCAGCAGCGTAAAAGAGGGGTCGGGGGGGGGGGGGGGGGGGGGGGGGGGGGGCACACAATGCAAATAGTCCGGGTAACCATTTGGTTACCTGTTCAGGAGTCTTATGGCTTGGTGGTAAAAACTGTTGAGAAGCCTTTTTTCCTGGACTTGGCACTCCTGTACTGCAGTTAGATTAACAAGAATTTAAGCTTTCTGCCAATATCAGATATGTATATGTCCTGGGAAATTTTCTTGTTACTTACAACCTCATGCTAATCGCATTAGCCTATGTTAGCCCAACCGTCCCGCAGGGGACCCACCGATCCTGAATACGTTTTAATTGTGGTGATTCAGGTTCTCTGTAGAGAAAACTCAGACAGTGTTTAATTTTGCTAGGAGGAAGGTGGGAGACAAGGTATGCTTGAGGTTATATGGGAGAAACTTGGAGAGGGTGGGGGCCTTCAGGGTCCTTGGGGTATACTTTGACACTTGACTCAACCTGGGCAGAACACATTGAGAGAGTGGTGTGAAAGTGTAAGAAGGTGCAAAATGTGATGCGCAGTCTGATGGGGAAGGAGTGGGGGCAGGGCATTCCTCATTGAGGAATCAGAAATACAGTGTAGACATTGTTAATGTTGTAAATTACTATTGTAGCTGGAAAAGGCATATTTTTAATGGAATATCTACATACAGAGGCCCATTATCGTAAAGAGGCCCATTATCAGCAACCATCACTCCTGTGTTCAAATGGCACGTTGTGTTAGCTAATCCAAGTTCATCATTTTAAAAGGCTAATTGATCATTAGAAAATCCTTTTGCAATTATGTTAGCACAGCTGAAAACTGTTGTGCTGATTAAAGAAGCAATAAAACTGGCCGTTAGACTAGTTGAATATCTGGGGCATCAGCATTTGTTGTTTCGATTACAGGCTCCAAATGGCCAGAAACAAGGAACTTTCTTCGGAAACTTGTCAGTCTATTCTTGTTATGAGAAATGAAGGCTATTCCATGTGAGAAATTGCCAAGAAAGTGAAGATCTTGTACTAGGCTGTACACTACTCCCTTCACAGAACAGCGCAAACTGGCTCTAACCAGAATAGAAAGAGGAGTGGGAGGACCCGGTGCACACCTGAGCAAGAGGACAAGTACATTAGGGTGTCTAGTTTGAGAAACAGACGCCTCACAAGTCCTCAACTGGCAGCTTCATTAAATAGTACCCGCAAAACACCAGTCTCAACATCAACAGTGAAGAGGTGACTCCGGGATACTGGCCTTCTAGGCAGAGTTGCAAAGAAAAAGACATATCTCAGACTGGCCAATGAAAATAAAAGATTAAGATGGGCAAAAGAACACAAACACTGGAGAGAGGAACTCTGCCAGGAAGGCCAGCATCCCGGAGTCGCCTCTTCACTGTTGAAGTTAAGACTGGTGTTCCCGCCCTCCTCGACACCTACAGCACCCGATGCCATAGGAAGGCCAAAAAGATCATCAAGGACATCAACCACCCGAGCTACTGCCTGTTCACCCCGCTATCATCCAGAAGGTAAGGTCAGTACAGGTGCATCAAAACTGGGACAGGGAGACTGAAAAACAGCTTCCATCTCAAGGCCATCAGACTGCTAAACAGCCATCACTAGCACATCAGAGGCGGCTGCCTATAGACATAAATTAGGAATCACTGGCCACTTTTAGAAATGGATCACTGGCCACTTTAATAATGTTCCGTATCTAGCATTTCTCATCTCATATGTTTAAACTGCACTCCACACTATTCTACGGTATCTTAGTTACTTTTTAATTCTGTTTACATATTGCATCACCCATTTCATATGTATATACCCTATTGTATTCTATACTACACCACTGACTGTTAAACAGCCATTTCCTGCACATCAGAGGCTGCTGCCTATAGACATAGACTAGGATTGACTGGCCACTTCAAGGAAATTAAACACTAGCCACTTTAATAATGTCTCCCTATCTTGCGTTAGTCATCTCATATGTATATGCTGTATTCTATACTATATCACTGTATCTTAGTCCAATGCCGCTCTGACGTATATGTATATATTCTTAATCCATTCCTTACTTAGATGTACGTGTATTTTGGGTAGATGTTGTGAAACTGTTAGATATCACTTGTTAGATATTACTGCACTGTCGGAGCTAGAAGCACAAGCATTTCGCTACACCCGCTACATCTGCTAAACACGTGTATGTGTATGTGACCAATAAATTTGATTTGAGTATAGTGTATGGTTCGGCAGCCCAGACCTCATTGGAAAGGATAGATGTCATACAGGGGTGAGGACTCAGAATATGTATTGGGGCGTTTCGGACCTCCCCAGTGGCTGCACTACAGGTGGAGATGGGGGATATGCCATTGCAGATTAGGAGACCGCAGCTGGCAATAAATTATTGGGTCAGCCTACAGGGACATGGGGTGTCTCATCCTGCGAAAGGGATTTCACAGGCATGCTGGGAACATGAGCGAATACAGAACACGAGCTTTGGGTGGGCAATAACCAGGCAAAGGAGATGGGACTGTACAGAAGGGAGTTTAGTCCAACGTTAGCTGTTCCTGTAAATCCACCATGGCTACTCCCGTCTCCAGTAGTTGATCTAGAAGTGTTGGAGAGACTAGACAAGACCTGCTTTATGAGGTACAACAAACCCATGGCAGGATTAGAAAAATGGGTAAACAGATACGACTTACTTGGGTCCCAGCCCATGTGGCGGTGGAAGGGAACGAGGCAGTTGATGTACTGGCTAAACAAACACTTGTAGTTGGGATGTTGATGTTGTAGTTTTAATGAGCAAAGCATAGGCAAAAAGCCTGATATGGACAGTGATGGTGCAGAGATGGCAGGAGCAGTGGAATAGAGATACTAAGGGCAGGCATTTATTTCAAGTACAGAGGAAAGTCAGGGAGGGGAGGACGGCAGGAAGGGACAGGAGAGAGGAGGCAATTTTTTTACAATATTAAGGGTGGGACACAGCCGGTTGAATAAGACCTTAAATGTGATAGGAAAGCATTCAACAGGAAAATGTGATTATTGCCAGGAAACAGAGACCGTGGAGCATGTATTGCTACAGTGTGGGTAGTATCAGAGGGAATGAGAGAGGCTGAGATCTAGTGTGAAGGAAAAGGGGATTAGTTTAAATAGTATATTGAGTAGAACGTCATTAGATATAGTCTCAAATAATTGGTTATCTATTTAGTTTCTCCCTATCTCTGGCCCACACTCCAGTACAGTAGGTGGCGGTAATGCACAATAACGTTCGATGTCAATCGCCGATAATCCACATCGAGAAGATAATATTTTGCCACAAGATGGCACTATTTTAAAAGCAACCATCTGGTCCGCTCAGTCCATTGTCAGTCAAGACAAACACTCCCCTCCTCCTTTTCACGTTTCGTCCAATGAGCAGTGATGTTCTCCTTTGTTGTCAAACGTGCGCTGACCGCGGAACTGAGCGATTCGGGGGACAGGCTATCAACTTGAGTTTGCTTACCAATAAGGTTATTTGTTGCTTTTATTTTCTTTGAACATATTTGTAAACTAGTTTTTTAAATAAAGGTAATCGCACGGTTGCCCTTGCACCACTTAGCTACGTTAGAGTTGAGTGGGTAGATAACCGAAAAACAGGAAAGAGGCCTAACGTTACCGCTTTACAGTCATGTAGTGGTAACTTTAGCAGCAGCTAGCATGACTCCTCATAGTCATACTGTAGTAAGCTAGCTCTTATGTGCTAGTTTTGCTACAGCATTTGGTCAAACTTTAGCAATCTGTTTAGTTTGTGCTCCTTTGGGCCCGTTTTTAAGTAGCATTTCTCTTGAAAATTTGCCATAAAGAGCTAGTGAACTAACGTTAGCTCGCTTCTAAGCTAGCATGCAATCGGTTGTTCATGACTGTGACGTTAGCTAACATTAGTATTAGTCAGAAAATCGGTCCCTGCCCTGGGACTCAGCATTGAATAAGCTTGACTCAAAACACTCCACACTAGGGCCAAGTTTAGTAGGTCGAACGATGCAGATAGAATTGATCTGACATGATTCCTTATTTTACCATGTCAGTCAATATTTTACACAGCATTGTGCCCTACTGAATGTGCCCAGGTTAGCCTATAGTAGCCGACTAGTTGAGGGTAACGTTGATTGGCTACCTAAATAGTTACATTGTGAAATAGTAGCCAAGTGTCCAAAGTCATGATTATCTGACAATGGCATGGAGTGTCCTAGTGCCCAGCCTAGGAAGGTTATTACAATGTAGCTAGCTAGGCTATTTGTAAGTACTGCTGTGTCTTCCTATTATTCTCACCAAATAGCACAGCATATCAAATACAAATAGGTTAGATCTCAAATAATACATTCTCAGTGCTTTTAGTAGGGCCAATTTCATATTAAGCAAATTCCCATTTAATTATGTAAAAGAATAATCTGTGTCTCTGACTAGCTTTGACCAGAAGGGTGATTTTCAAAACACTTGCCTACACATCAGTTTATGAGAGTGAAAATTGAATTACTGACTTGGAGTCTTGCCACAAGGGCTATTCATATGATTGTTTTGGTTAGACAGAGCTACAGGCATACATTAATAAAGTATTAAAGTTGTCTTGCTATTAAAAAAAAGCTGTTCAGCCTCTCAAATGTAAGATATGCAGTATTAACTCTTCATTGAAAGCCAACTATTTTATTCAAGACATTCTGTCTCTTTTTTTCCTTTCCTCTCTTCCCCCTTTCTCTCACGCTCTTGCATTATCTGTTATTACTTCTCTTATCCTCATTTTGTCTTTCTCCTACTCACTTCTGTTTGCCTTCTGTCTTTTTAGCTCATACTCTCACCTGCACACTCTCTCTCACTCTCTGTCGCTCTCTCTCTCGCTCTCTCTCTCTCTCAGATGGAGGTAGAGCAGCTCCTCTCTCTCTCCGGCCCGGCGTTGGCCCAGGCCATAAGTTCTCTGCTGGAGACACCAGGCCTCTACGTGTTCTCAGACATCCTTGAGTTGCCCAACGTCAGAGAGGTAACACACACACTCACATGTAAGCACACCCACAAACAAGCACACCGTCACAGCCATTCTCAAGGCACAGCTCTCACTGGAGGTGGTATAGCTAAAGACCATAACAAGCCCCCTCTATCTGCCCCCCCCCCCCCCCCCCCCACCCCCCGTCTACTCTACCCCAAGCTGGAGACAGGCCCGCACGCACCAGTGTTTCAGCTACTCAACCTCTTCGCCTATGGAACCTACTGTGACTATAAAGGTATGATAGTGGCAGGCAGCGCTGCTGTGTAAAGAAGTCATCTAATATCCCTGGAGCTGTTTTATTATTAGCAGTATTTCTCTCCCTGCCAATCGGCCCTGCAGGCCAGGCTTCTCATCACTGTTGTAGGTTGTCACAGCCCCCTGTAATTTACAGAGTCAACCACAATACTTTATTTTGATCCTATACGAGGAGCCAAGTGACAATGTTTGGCACGGCAGAGGTTGCGTCCCCAATAACCTCTCCTTTCTCTAGAAGTATGCACTTGTTCACTTTCCTTTGTGGATTTGGAATTAAATAACGGGTATATGGAAACTCCCTCTAGCATTCCTGGTGAAAAAATGGGTTCCCCAGAAATTCTGGTTGGAAAAAATGGGGTCCCTGTTGAAACAGTTGACTTCCATTGCTCTAGCCTGCCAACACCAATCCAATGCTTTTACATTTGTGGGAATAGTGACACTTCAGGAGGAAGGAGAGATTATTGGAACTCAACCAGGGACAGACTACTCTCAGGCATTTTGTTAGACATTCATATTGGTTGTAATTGGTTGCATTGTCACAAACTGCCAAATGAAATCCTGAATATCCTTTGAAATACACGAATATGTAAAGGACTTGTCATTCTTTAGCAACACATTTAGTAACAAGACTTAATAAGAGACGAGCAAAACGGAAGAGAGAAATCCAAATCTTGTTATGTCAACACATCTTATTCACTTTCATAGTGCTTTTTAGAATTGCAAAATGGAGCACAGAGGAAAAACTGTCAATACTCAATTTTTTTGTTTTAAAGCAACCACATATGCAGGCACACACACACTCAAATGACTTTTTCGTTGTATTCCCTTGTGGAATTTAAAAGGCAGCAGCAGTTTGCCTGGACAGAGCCTGTAACCCTGTGTTTGTAATGACGTGTCCCTGTTATGAAAGGTCCCTGTTATGATGTGTCCCTTTCTGTTGCTCTCTCGCTGTCTGTTTCTTTTCCTTGTCTGTTTGTGGTATGCTATTCTTTCAGAGAGGGCAGCCTCTCTCCCAGAGTTGACCCCAGCCCAGAGGAACAAACTCCGTCACCTCTCCATCATCAGTCTGGCATCCAATCTCAAGGTAGAGTACCACCCATTCATCTGGTTTTAAATTCCTTACTCTGCTAGCTTTAGTATGCTCAATGTGGGTCACTCACATTATAATTATGGAAATAGTTGACAATGATATGTAATATAACGATAGCCATCATCCGTTTGCCATTTAATCTGAAGGTAACGCTCTCTGGACTTACCTTGTCTAGTTTTTCTGTTTATTTTGTTATTAAAGAATTGCAGGTCAAGTAATAATTTTGTGCCGTATTTCCATGGACTCTAATAGCCTACCTACAATTGTAGTCCTAACAATACTCAGCAAGCTTCAGTACCAAAAATAGCAAGTCATTCGCTCAACTTTGATTTGAATGATATGCTCAAGTGTGGTTACGAGACAACTTGCTTTGTAACTTTGACACATTAACAAGGTAAATGACTCTGTGTTGTGAAGGACTTTATTAAGAGTCTGTCTGTGATGTGATCTAACTTTATTGATATCACATAGATGAGAATGACAGCAGCTGAGATTTAAATCATTGAGATACTGTGTTAAGTATCCTGTCCTTTCTTCGTTGAGCTCGCTGTCTCTTTATGTATTCGTTGCTCTCTGTTGTCTATTCATCTAACTCTAAGATTGGCTCTCTCGCCACCCCATTTCATATTTTTTCTCCCTCTCCCGTCTCTCTTTCTACCTTGCTTTATGCCCATCTCTCATTCTCTCCACTCTCCCTAATAAATCATTTATTGATTCATTTCTCTCTTTCTCTATTACTCTCCCTTCTCC
Organism: Salvelinus namaycush; assembly: GCF_016432855.1. Lineage (NCBI taxonomy): Eukaryota > Metazoa > Chordata > Actinopteri > Salmoniformes > Salmonidae > Salvelinus > Salvelinus namaycush. The sequence goes on along the minus strand of NC_052311.1, from coordinate 42,937,789 downwards.
CTCTCCCCCATTTCTCGTCTCGTCCTTCTCTTTCCGTCTTATTTTTTGTATATTGTCATAGTATAAGTGTGCCACATTGAATGTCTGTATGGGCACACTTTAACGCAAAGATTCACCCATTAAAATGTTATATCGTTATATCTCTGAGCGATGTTATATTGGTTCCCGGGGTCATTTCATGTTTTCATGTGTTTTCATTCTTTCTTGCCCTCTGTCCCCACCACCCTCACTCGACTCCCTCCTCACTGACATCATAAAGAGCATCTCAAATTCAACATCTTTCTCTCTCTCTCTCCCTGTGCCTTTTCACTTCTATTGACCCAACATAATAGAATTTGACATTCTCTGTCTCCCTCTTCCCCCAGTGCCTGCCCTACTCCCTGCTCCTGCAGCAGCTGGAGCTGAAGAATGTGCGGGAGCTGGAGGACCTGCTGATTGAGGCGGTCTACTGTGACATCATTCAGGGCAAGCTGGACCAGAGGAACCAGCAGGTGGAGGTGGACTGCAGCGTGGGCCGAGACCTGGGGCCCAACGAGCTGCCCAACATAGCAAACACACTGCAGGAGTGGTTAGTTAGTGATATGTGTGTGTGAAAGAGCTGTGCATGTGTCAGGGTTTTGAGTCAATTCCATTTCAATTCAGGAAGTAAACTGAACCCCCCCCCCCCCCCCCCCAAAAATGGAATTGGAAGTACAATTTCAGTTTACTTCATGAATTGAAATGGAATTGACTCCAACCCAGGTGTTTGTGTGTGTATAGGACGAGGTTAAACTTTATTTATAGAACACATTTCTTACAGTGGATGCATAATAATGACCAATACGCTTTCTAAATGAGACAAATTTAAAATTGTAAAACAATAAAATAAAAACAGTGGACATGATAGATGCAATAAATTATGTATAGAATGGGATAAAAATAGATAGTATGATCAGTCATATCAGTGTCTAAATAATTATCTGTCTCTCAGGTGTTCAGGATGTGAGGCGGTCCTGTGTGGGATCGAGGAGCAGGTAACCAGAGCCAACCAATACAGAGAGAGCCAGCTGAAGGTCAAAGTTCAGGTGGAGACAGAGGTTAGTACCAGTAGCCACTTTTCTCTGGGTAGCGTCAAAGATCATCTATTATATTGACAATATAGTCAAGTGACAGCTCTAACAATGGAAATACATGTCCTCAAAGATGGAAGGCAGGCAGGAGGAGGTGAGATCAGGTGGGTTTATTCTAGCTAATGAGAGGGCAGATACGCGTATCAACAACAGGCACAACTCCGTTATAAAGTAGTTTTGCCACATGCTGAAATGGCACGTGCATCCACTTATATCATTGCATTTGTAAACAACTTAACCATTACAATAGCAAATTAGCAATTAAATGTTTTGTTGACTAAATTTGACACCACTTAATCTCAATACAAAAATTCCTCACTTCGTTGTCTTATTTTCGTGGACAGGTTTTGGCTGGAGTAAACCCTCTCGCTTCTCCTCTTCCTCTCTGGTAGAGGTGAAGCCATAAGCAAAACTTATACTCATTACTCAATGACCTAATTCAGTGTCCAATTTAGAGCTCTGTCCAGTGTCTTTATTTAGGCTGTAGACCAGAGGTGGCTTTTCTGTCCTCCGAGTCAGTCTTCTCCAGCTTGAGGTAGAAGTTACTCTCCAACCTCTTCTTATTAGAAATAATAACAACACCTTAAGCTTTTCACACTACTGAGCCAAACCAGTGCCAAGCCAAGCTGTATTGGGCTGGCCTGGTTATGCATCCACCATAGCTGCTGGAAAGGACCTTGTGAGAAGAAAATATCCAAGACAGCCCAGTACATTCCGAGTCGGCCTTAGTTTGATTCAGGCACTTCTGTTCTGTCCTAAACTTCATTAGTTTACCTTTCCTTCTCTCTCAGGTGTCAAACCTCCAGAAAACGCTAAAGGCCAGCTCCGCCTCTCCGTCGTCCGGCCCCGCCGCCGCTGGAGCCTCATCCAATCAGGATGCAGACCAGCCGGCCGAGCCACGAGACCCCGCCTCCTCTCAGGAACCACGGCAACCAGGCAAGAAGAGTTCAAAGGTCAAAGGGTAAGTAAGGTGATGTTCCTTAGGTCAATCCCATATTTTCATTGTTTGTGTGTCTATTCTTTTGGGATAGGCGTTACCATTTGATGTTGGTGGGCTATCCTCAGGGTCATGTTCTTTAGGGAAAGCATCAGAAACCACTTTTTAAACATTTTGCGGCAAAAAAAAAAATACGTCCAGGTAATACCTGTTTCAGTCCTAGGTGTCTTATGACCTCGTCCTTCCAGGGTCACGGCAGAGGTGTGGTTCAAGCCGAGGCAAGAAGAAACATTTGTGTGTATTTCAAAAACATTCCAATCGCTTCAGACGAATTCAAACGGCACGGAATCGATTATGCAACCACTCCATTTCATGTCATTTCGCAGCATCTTCAACTCGAACACAGTAATATTTTGGTTGTTTGTACAACAAACATCCATTTAAACGCCAGCTGCCAGTGGAAGTGGGAACAGTGACTGTGTGTGTGTGTGTGTCTGCATAGCGTATCTTCATTAGCCTGAGAGGCTGTGCTTTGTAGCGGTACTCAGTGGTACCTGTGGCCCTCTCTCTTCTGGGCCAATTACAACACTAATTCTTCATCTGTCCTGGATTTTTTTAAATGTCACTGAAGTTAATAAAAAATATATAAATAAAAAAAGCTTCAGGTGTTAAAAGGAAATGTTAATTTTTTATTACATGAGTTTTTCTGTTCCAGTTAAGAGTGATTATAATTCATTTACTAGGTGACATTTTGGCAGTGAAAGAAAAATGTAGAAATTATTTAAGATTCTCGGTGGCATTGGACTTTATTCACTGAAAACAGTTTAACTGGAGATTTGGATTGCCTCACATGAAAAGCATTCACAGTATTTACTGTAAACCGCCTTCTCGTGGTAGGAGTAGTACAGTAATATAGTAATTTGTTTGCCAACATTGTAATTGAAACATCCCTGCAATAATATGTGGCTTAATGAGTTGAACCAAAGGCGACAAAGGCCATCATTAACAGACCTTGTTCATAACGGTGTTGTGTTACAACTATCATACATTTGAACTAAAACAGCCAGGAATTGATTTGCTTGATTTGGGAAATTGGCATATAATACAAAGCAGGTTCAATGAGTTAGCCAGTCTCCCCCCCAGAATATTTAGGCAAGTTAGCTGGCTAACTGATTTATCCAGCGCCCTATACTACGAATCTGGTTTGAGAAATTAGCGAGGTAACTTTGGTCAACTCTGAGTTCAACTCGGGATAACCGGTGACACGAATGTGGCTATATTTCTATAGCAAAGAATCCTTCAGAACTAACCTGCTCTGGGACAGACTAGGGCTAACTCATTTTATTTGAATATAGTGTCTGAGCCGCGAGTTAAGGACCAATGAAATCAGATTGCCTCCCCCCGTAAATATTGCGTCGTCACCCCCTTCATTTGAGGAAGATGAATGATTTAAATATTTTATTAATCAAATGTTTTAAAAAAATATATATTTTTATGTTAAAATACCTAGCACATTACACATTTAGTAATGACAGGATGCATTTTAAACAGCACGCACAGTAAAACATTTGTACGACTTAATCAAAATATGTTATCGATAGTAACGTTAGTGGGTAAAAGGCGCTTGTTCTTTGACAAGCACACCAAAGACGGCATTCCGATACGTAATAAAAGAAAGACGGAACTTCTAACAGCCTATTTCCCACCATAGCCTGCTGAATTTGCAAGATAACTTTTCATTATGATTTCGGCACAAATGAAAATGTGACACTGACTGGCCCATGGATTTACGTTTTAGCACTGTCTTATTAAAGAGTTTGCCGTTCGACTTGAACACGCAGTTACAAACTCAGCTCGAGTAAGCGGCGGGTGCACGATCAATATCCACCTTGCACCTTCGTAAAATGAATAAAGGTCTGAGCTGGAATGTGAAGCTAACTGAAGCTGACTAGCTTTATAAAACCCGGAGTAGATCTAGCCTGCATCGTAGTATTGCCCCTGTTGTACAGGATGCGAACAGATGACTGACGTTGAAACGTCAAGCTGACAGCTTCCTCATACCCCTCTTCTGTTTATTGAAGACAGGCGTGTATTGGAGATAAGCCTTTAAAAGCCGTTTGAAATGGGGACTGTGAACATGCGCTACCTGTTATATAATATGCTGGTCTGCTCCTACCTGTAGATTTTATTCAGACTGCATGAAATGAGTGGGGATACAGAGACGGGGAGATGGAGGGTGGGGTCGGGATTCATAGCCACATTGGGTTGGTGTATGTGTGCTGCAGGCGGTGGTCTTACACGCTAGACCAGCCGCAGTCATTCATATATTTGTAAAAAATAATTTTGTGATTTAGGGGACTTTTTCCCCCCCACACTGACATGCAATGATCAATCATCTAGCGTATTGTTTCTCGGTCCTGGGGACCCCCAAGGGGTGAATCTTCAGGTTTTTTGGCCCTAGCACTACACCGCGGATTCAAATAATCAAAGCTTACTGATGAGTTTTGGGAAACACTGATCTAGCGCGAGGTGCAGTGTGTGAAATGACCTCGGAGCAGAGCGGCAATCTGCCTTGACGAGAAATTCCACTTTGATACCCGCCTACGTCTATTAGAGACCGGCGTTTATCTGCTGCAACGTGAAGAGATACCCGGCCTTTAGAAGAAACGGCCGCTTGTTGGAGACATCATTTTTGGGTAATGTAATAACTGTTGTCTGTTTTTTGTTTGTTTTTTTGTCTCAGGCTCCGTGGAAGTGGGAAGATCTGGTCCAAGTCCAACTGAAGGCAGAGATGCAGAGAGACCCGGAACACCCCCACTGATCCACTGTCAGATGGATGGACTGACACACAGGTTGACAGACACATAGACCCACACAGACTCATAGACCGATAATGTGACCAATGCACAGACAACACACTAAGATTTACACACACATCCATGCACACACACACTGTATATATATATGTATATACAGACACTGAGTGAGACAGACACACTTGCAGTGACTGACACCCATTCTGATAGGTGTGTACACACAACCAGACAGACGGACTATCTGCACTGTGTATATACACAGACCCAAACCCATTCTAACATGTACACAGAGACGGACAGAGAGAGTATAATCTTCTCTGGGCAGAGCTTCGCTGCTGTCTGTTTTATCAGGAGAAGCAGAGCCACAAGCAGTGAAACTGAATGTGTGTATTTGATGTGTGTACTCTGTGTTACACTTTTTGTTTGTTTGTATTTTTTTTCTGCTGAGGATTGAGTTGAGACATGTATAAAATCAGGATATTAATTGTTGGTAATAAATTGAACCCCCTCTATTCATTTAGTCTGTTTTTTTGGGCATACTTCAAAGTGCAACTGGAGGTTGCATCACTAGCTAAATGTTAACTCACAGAAGGGGGATATCTGTGTTAGGTCAGACCCTTAATTAGGTTATCCCCAAAGAGACTAATATATTAGAGCGCTGGAACTACCCTTGTGATCAGTCGGCTTGGTTACACACACTCTCCGTCTCTCAGCCTCATTTTCTCTGCCACATACACACATCAGACAGACACACATAGGGCATTCATATTTGATATCGGTATATTTTGCCCAAAGCTTCTATTTCACCGTCAAAATTGCCTGTTGGAATTGTCTGCCCTCCCTCCCCCCCAATCACACGCTCCAAATTTCATTTTTCACGTTCATCCTGTCCGTGTCTCTTTCTTGCTCGCTCGCTTTATTTCTCTCTCCTCAGCCTCCCTCTGTTTTCTCTAAAAACCCTCTCTCCCTATCCTGCATGACGTTAATGGTAGCTATTAACTCCCATGGAACCCACAGAGAGAGAGAGAAAAGGGGGATGGAGAGACAGGGAAATGATCCTATTCCGTTTTAACCCCATTTCCTCCCTCTTCCCAACTTTTTTTCTCCCCCTTTCCGTCTCTCTCTCGTTCTCCCCCTCTATAAATAGCCGTGTTAATTTCAGTCAGTGTAATTGAGCTTTACTGTTTCACAGTTTGCTCGGTTCCTACCAGATGGGAGCTGTGAATTCTAGCAGCTGTACACCTAGGTGGCGAGGTGGTCTAAGATACTGCATCTCATTGCAAGAGGCGTCACTGCAGTCCCTGGTTCGAATCCAGGCTGCATCACATCCGGCCGTGATTGGGAGTCCCATAGGGCGGCGCACAATTGGCCCAGCATCGCCCGTCGTAAATAAGAATTTGTTCTTAACTGACTTGCCTAGTTAAATAAAGGTTACGTTAAAAAAAAGTGTGTTTATGTGCGCGTGGCTGTGAGAGGGATACTTTGTGTGTGCGTAAAACTTCAGATGTGACTTTACATGTGTATACCTAACTGTGTGTCCTTCCTTAAACACACAGACTACGGAGCGCTACAGTGTCTGCTGGTTGGACTCAATCAGCCAGCAGTTAACTTTGGAGTGGACTTCAGCCAATCAATTACCTTGATTGATCATTAAAATGCCCAGAGGAAATGAAAAAGCAACAGCAGACTCTGTCTGGGCTCTCTCACACCGCAGCTTCTAATACTTCCAGTAAATGTAGGATTTTCTATGGGTATGTCTCAACAGTGTAAAGTGGCTTGCTCTCCTGTATCGTATTACAGATTCGAAAACACATTAGGTTAGGATGATGTAGTGTAGACCTGACAAGCATTACCTGACCTAGGATAAAATAGAGAAGAAGAGATTGTCATTATCAGGAAGTATAACTGCACCAGTGCCATATATTTATATTTTAATACATGGCTCTGATATCTAAATATATGGCTCTGATCTGCACTAGAAGCCAAATGGAACTCGCAGTTAATGGATTTGAATGACACAATTAGAACACATGGCTCCCATGTGTATTTCCTGGTCTCTTTTATGACAATCTCTCTTCTCCTTCTCATCCTAAAGTTTAGTACAGATGCTAGGTTGGAGATAAAGTTTAAGACATAATAATTATAATATCCCATATGTCTTTGCATAAATGAGGTAGGATTCTAAACGAAGGGATCAGGGATGCTAGTTAGCGACAGCATCTGTCCCATTAATCTGTTGATTTTTCATAAGTCTCCTCATGGAATTATTAGGTCGTCGTAACCTGGGTATCTTCAACCTAGGACGGATGAAGGAAAGGAGGCAACTCAGGACAGTTGAGATACATCCACTGTTCTCCTGTAAGGCTGGCCCTCGCACATTGTCAATTCTATCTTGACCCAAAGCCACTGGCCAGTAAAGTCCAGTCGGACACAGTGCTAAAACACCAGTGTTGAGTTTTTATTGTTTTTCCATCATACAGTGGAACCACACGTCTACAGGAATGCTACTGAGAACCAAGGAACACTAGACTGCAGAACGACACGAGTCACGTATGATGTCACAACACTATGTGTACTAGTGTAGTGGAAGTCCAGAGGGTCATTTCTCAAAGCTGGTGGAAGAGTTGGACAGGTACATTACCCTAATATCCTACAGTAAACAGTAGTGTACGCTTTGAAGTCAGAGCAGAATTTCGATAGAAACAACAGATGATGGTAAAAATGAGTCATTAATTCTGGACTGAATCATTTATACCCATTATGTTAACCTGCAACCACCATTGATTGTACCACATGTATCGTTTGATTGTACTGATTGCAATATATGCAAACACGTATTGCACATTGTTTGCACCACTATCTTCATATACAACAAGGAAAACTTTCCGCAAATTCCCTGGTTTTCCAGAAATCCCAGTTGGGAAATTCCTGTATTTCCTTCCCTCCTAATTCCAGGAATCTTGACCCAAAACCTGGAAAACCTGGGAATTTTGGGAAAATTACAGAATTTCACAACCCTATATAGAGCAGTACTATATAAACACTGCTCATCCCCATGCTCCAGAGACAAAATAACACGCTCACAAAGGCACAACAAAGAGAACCGGCAAAGAAGCGAGAAAATTAAAGGAACAAATGAAGAGAATCATTTTGGGAATAAAAAACACCCAGAAAACACATTGCGAATGTGGAAGCTGCAGTGGGCCTATTTGCATTCCAAGCGGGAGTAAACAGTGATTTTTGGACCGTGTCGTGTTAAGCACATTGGCTGCTGGCGACAACATTGCCAACCAGCTTTGTGAAATACCCCCTTCAGTCCTAGGAAACGGGGATTGTTTTAACCCTTCACCAGCTAGCTGAACACCTACATTTCAGTTTCAGATAACACACATATTTCACTTTCAACTAAGTTTCAACAACCAAGTCCACTATTTCATAAATAGTTCAAGGTTCAGCTACACAAGATAGCTGTATGAAATATTCCAAACAGCCCCATATAGCTATGCGGTTTTGGCACCGCCGGGAATAAAACGTTCTATTGATATCTAACACTGTTTGCTTGTGAATTAGTCAAAGAGGATAAAGTGGAGGGGAGCTGTACGTGTGTTGCTGCTACAGCCTGGGGCAGTACAGAACGGAATATAAAACAGATCGGAAGGTTTGGTCAGTCGACAGTGACAGAGAGCCATAGGAAAGTGGAGAAAAGAGGCGTAGGAGGATGGCAGCAGGAAGGACGGGATGAGATCGGGCTTTTCTCCTTCAGGGGGAAGGGATGGAGGGAAAAGTAGGTTTTGCCATGGCTGGATACCTGGTTTCCTGATTTTCACAGTCAAAGATAAATAGAAGAACGCGGTGGGCCACGGTGGGCACACCCTCTGGCGGTGTCGATGTTCTCCGTCGCATCCCGTCGAAATGTGTATCAATTCAAAAGCGGCCACCTTAGAGGTTCACCACGGGGATCCTGACGGAGAGAGAGAGAGATATGATATGGTATGTGCCGAACTAGAGTAAGGGAAATAGAGAAAGGGAGAGCGAGATGAGAATATATATGCTGAACTAGAAGAAGGGGAATAGAGAGAGAGAGAGAGAGGGCAGAGGAAAAGGGTTAAGGGACAGGAGAAGGGTAGAACTGGAAAAAGGGTTAAGGGACAGAAGAAGGGTAGAACTGGAAAAGGGAGGAGGAGAGGGAAAAGAGCACTTCTAGAATTAGAACATAATACGTTATCAGTATTATATAACACCAGAGTAGGGAGAATTTGGAGTAGGTGAAAGAAAAGTACGAAAACTAGAGTAGGGGAAAGAAAGAGAGACAAGTAGAACTGGAGCGGGGGTGGGGGGTAGAAAGGACAAGAAGGAGAGGAGAAACGAGGAGAACTGGAGTAGAGTCCAATTATCCTGATTGAAATTAACTTTAAATCCCTGGCTATAAAAACATCATTTCATGGATTCTGCACTCACTGCTTCCAGAGCTGTATGACTCATAGGAGAGGAAGTTCTAAAACACACATACATCTCACATCCATAACACTTCAGGCCTGTGTACTCCACAGAGACTAACACTGACGCCTAATTATGCACATATACCATTATGATGCTCATACACCACACATGGAGAGGGAGCATGCACTCCTTGACACATCATCCACTCACTGAGAAACAAACACACACATGCATCCACGCATGCAGACATTCGCAGACATAAATTGATTCAGACACAAAAGCGCACACACACACACACACACACACACACACACACACACACACACACACACACACACACACACACACACACACACACACACACACACACACACACACACACACACACACACACACAAATCAATGTACTAACAACTCCACACAAATACACACAAACACTCTCCCTCTCTCTCCAGTGAGCTGGTGAGGCGACTCATTACCTCTCCCTGTCGGTAAAGGAGGGGGTGCCGTGCAGTGTCTGCCGGCTGTCCTCCAGAGCCAGGGAACGAGGGAGGGCTAGAGAGAGGGGGGGGGCCACGCCACGGGAAAGCGGGGGCGGGTGCTGGGAACAGCTGCGGTCGTAACTGGCAGAGAGAGAGAGAGAGACGGAGTTAAAGAGAGAGACGGGAGAGCGAGACTGAGTGAGAGGAAAAGAGGGAATGACATAGGCATTTAGCAACGGCGAACACATTACACCGCCTCTGAGAGAGAGTTAATGCACTCATTTGACTCATTAAAGCGCTGTCAGACGAGAGGGAGAAGAGGAGAGAGGTTGCAAGAAAGGGAGGGAGGGAGAGAGAGAGGGTGGTGGTCGAGGTTGAAATAGCGGGTAGAGAGAGAGAAAGAAAGAGGGTGAAGAGGTGAAGGAATCAGAGGGTGTGAGAGAGGTAAAGAGAAAGGAAAAGGGGGATACCTAGTCAGTTGTACAACTGAATGCCTTCAACTGAAATGTGTCTTCTGCATTTAACCCAACCCCTCTGAATCAGGGAGGTGCGGGGGGGCTGCCTTAAATCGACATCCACGTCTTTGGCGGCGGGGAACAGTGGATTAACTGCCTTGCTCAGGGGCAGAACGACAGACTTTGACCGTGTCAGCTCGGGGATTCGATCCAGCAACCTTTCGGGTTACTGGCCCAACGCTCTAACCACTAGGCTACCTTCCCGAAAGGGGGATAGGGGGGAAAAATGAAAAGGAAGAAAGGGGGAGCGATGAAACGAGAGTGTGAGAGGAAGGGGATACAGGGCTGATGTGGGGAAACATCATTCCAATTACGTGTATGAGTTATGATGTTGTTGGCACAGTGAGAGTCACAGGTACACCATACACACAGCTCTTTAGAGCACTCACACACAACAAAGCCTTTTTCACAGTCACACACTGTAGATCACAGACATGCAGTTCCAGTCATGCATGTGTGTGTACGCACGCACACGCACACACACACACACACACACACACACACACACACACACGGTGAAACGTTCTCCAACATCGATTGCTTTTCCATTATGACAATCAACAGAATTCTATTCAATTCTACACTGTCTCGCCTCTATTCAATCCCCTACTTTTATCCGTCAAACACCTATTCCATTCCCACTGTAACCTTCCCCCCATTCCTCACCACAATTTACCCAATATGTATATTTACAGTCATACTGAATCTGCAACAAAAACCCACACTTACACAAGACAGAGAGAGAGAGAGAAATACTGTTGCTCCAATTAACCACTGCAACAACACTTGTTTCCAGCACACACACCTTCAACCAGCCTACAGTGGAGAGAAAGAGAGAGATAGCGGGAGAGAGAAAGAAAAAAAAAGAGAGAGGGAGAGGGAGCGACAGAGAGAGCTGGGGCTTATCGTGTATCGGCACACAGTGAGCAGAGGGATTATCTGAGGATCTGGAGCTGGCCCGGGCAGTGCTGGGAGTAATAGGAGACTGGGGAAGAAGATAAGAATACTGTGTGACGATCAAGGATCAACCTGAACCCAGTATTACTGAAAGGTGATGAAGCTAAATTAAAGTGAAGAATGGGGATGAGAAAGAGAGAGAGAAAGAGAACGAGAGAGAAAGAGAGAGAGAGGGGGGTTGAAAAGAGAGAGGGGAGACAGGAAGGAGGGAGATAAATTAAGAGTGACAGAAGGTAAGAAAAATAGAGCAGGGGAAAGAGACAAAAAGAGGGCAAGACAGAGAAAGAGATGGAGAGACAAATGGGAGAATAGGAGTGAAAAAGTGAAAGAGCAGGTGGGAAGAAGAGACCTCCATTGTCAAACAACTGAAACGAATAGCACGAGCCCTCCTCTACATCCCAGAGGTCAGAGTTTTCATTTCACGTTGGAGTATGCACCACACACACCTAGCTGATTTTATAGGTGAATGGTACATCAAAGATGATATGAAAACAAAAGGGAAAACCCACAAACTGTTTAGATGCTACCGGCATGTAGCAACACAGCATCATGGCTATCAAGACCCGAAGTGGTTGAAATTGCGTCACCTTAAACCTCTGAAAGCCTTTAAACATTGGGAAGGTATTTTCATCCTCTATCTACAGTAGATCCGAGTTTTACCATTCCCATGTTCAAACAAATAACACTGTTGAAGGTCCCTGATGTACATAAAAACTATGTATCAGAGAAGGGGTAGAAAGAAAAAGAAGGGGGGGGGGATTCTTACCAGAGTTTGGCTGTTATGATGACAGCAGTCAGGATGAGCAGAGAGGAGATGGTCACTGTGACATAAAACTGAGGGTCCACTGGAGAACACGCACACGCACACACCCACACACACACACACACACAGAGGAGTTACCTTTCACATGGTTGGAAATCAGCACAATAGAAGGAACAATCAAATCACAATAGAAGCACAATAGAAGAAAACCAGTGTCATGTGCATTAGAGCATGCAACGGAAAACGCTTTGAAATGTTTTGCAATCGAAAACAAAAATGTGCGTTTCTTATTGGAAAGTCCAGGTAGACCATCCCTGTTTCAGTCATTTCTCTTCCGTTTGGTGCCTTATGAATATAACCCAGGTCAACTGCAATGATGTAAGAAAAAAAACACAGCTCTGCTTTTCGAGAACTCCTATACTGTCTGTAAAGAAACTCAAAAGGAGAATGAGCCAATGAAGTCGTCCATTCCATCGCTTGGTGTGTGTTTTTGTGAGTTCAGAAAACTTGATTAAGCATTCTCCACCACCAAGACGCAGCCATCCATCCACACAAAGCCAGCCCAGTGGGAATTGTAGTTACTCCCTTGATGCCCTCAGAGTTCTTCTGATGTCTTTGTTCCAAAACACTCTGTTCTCATGCCCACCAACACAAATCCTTTCTTTCTTTAAACTTTACTGATTTCTATGGTGCCCACCTTCCTCAGGCTCTCTCTCCTCCGCCTCACTTCCTCCATCCGCCACTCCCTCTGCGTCCGGGGCCTCCAGCAGATCCAGGGGCTCCTGGGGCAAAACGCTGCCCGGTGCACTCTGATGATGCAGCCAGGCCTCAGCGGTTGTCGTGGGGACTTCATGGCCATGGTGGTACAGGTCCGCTTCCTGGCTGGACAGGAAGTGATGCGTCTCGTCCTCCAGGGCTAGTGTGGGGCCCCAGTCCACGGACCAAATAGGGGTGGGTGTGACCTGTCCTGTGACGGACAGCTGGGCTGAGAAGGCCTCCACCTGCCCCTCGCCCTCGTCGTCACGGTTACAGGTTGAGGGTCGCGTCACCGCGACAACCAGGAGGAAGAAAAGGCAGCGGTGGGCGGTCAGTCGTTTGACAGGAGAGATGGAGCTGAGAGAGAGAGAGAGAGAAGAAAGGAAGGAGAAAAGAAGAGAAAGACAGAGGGAGAAATAAAAAGAAGCAGAAAGAGGTGGGAGAGAAAAGGAGGGAGACAGAAAGAGAAATAGAGCACGATTAACACTACAAATGCATTGTCCACTGTCTAACTGGACTCCTCATGCAACATGCATACAACCAGAGGGTCTGACTCTGTGTCTGTCTAAACATCCACTCACTCGCTCCATCTTACCATCTCTCCATCGCTTCGTTCTGTTCACTGAGCCCCAACTCCTCCGATCATCTCTCTCTCTGGGAGGAAAGAAGAAAAAGAAAAGAGAGGAAGAGCGAAAGAGAGAGAAAGAGAGAGAGGGTTCACTTCTCTTCTGACACTGACTGATATTGAAAATGTAAACAGACACTCATAGACGGCAGTACAGGAAAACACACACACCCCTCTCTCTCTCTCTCTTCTGGGCAGTGGCACTCCTGGCTGTCCAAAATGAGCGCTTCATTTTGCCACATGCTTATACAGTTCGCACATCAGACTTGCAAGCACACGCCTGTGCACAAAACATTCATCATACGCATTCATGGGGCCAATATCCCACATGGTGCGACTTTTAGCTCCAGAAAGATTGACTTCATATCTACAACCGCTGTCACTCAAACAGACAGGAACACACGCTCTATCTCTCTCTCACACACACACACACCCACCCACCAGCAGACAACTCACTGTCACACAAGCACGCACACCACATTCACTCAGACAGATATCAGTTAACATGCCTACCTCTGGCTGAAGAGAGAGGGAATGAGGGAGACAGTGAGAAAGGGGGAGATATAGAGAGCGAGTAGGAAAAGGCATTGGTTGCCTTAGCGACAGAGACATGTAGAGTCAGAGAGAGAGAGAGAGAGAGAGAGAGAGAGCGAGCGAGGAGGAGGACGGAGGGAGACTGTAGGAAAGATTGAAATGCTAATTATGCTTTTAACTCGTTCAATTAAAAGGACGGCAAAAAAAAAAGAAATGTATCTGAGGACGGAAATAATGAAGATACAGAAAATGACGTTAATATTCTCGTTTTGGGGGCAGAGGAAAAAAGTATTCTGTTCTGTTTAGAAAAAACTGAGACGAGACAGAGAGGTGGAGGACAATCAATATACATTCATTTACACTAGTGCAGGTTGAGTGGGGTGATGAACAGAATACCTAGTGTTCATAATAAACGAGGTGCCACCACAGGGATACACAATATGAAGGAGAAATATTTGGAGGCAGGAAGGTCACAGTATGACAGCTTTATTGCATACATGAAACGACAACATTTACATGGGAAATGATCGGTCTCTCGCTCGCACTCACTCCCTCTCCGTATGCTCTCTTTCCACCTCCGCCACTCTCTCAATCTGTCACACTTCACTCCCCCCCCTCTCTAATCCATCTCCTCTGTCCCCCTCACTCCCTTCCTCTCGCCTTTGTTGCTCTTCATGCTGTGAGGCACAGCGTCTTGGGCTTGGTGGTGGCAGGTGGCTTGAAACTGGCTCTCACTGGAGAACACAGCGAAGCCACGACGTTGAGCCCGACTCTGGTGCATCTTGGGATGTGTAGTTCTCTTCTTTGTCATCATCGTAATCTACAGTAACGTGGGGAGTCATAGTTAAACGCGTAACATCCCTTTCCAGTTCATGCTCTTTTAAAAAGTTGACATGTTCAATCTTTAGGGCTCGATTCAATCCGTAGCGCTGAAGACCTTCGCTATAGGTCACTTCCGATTGAGCCCGACACATGCAGCGTTTGCCGTGAATGCATCGCTTTTACATTCCTACCCCTCTGTAGCGTCGGTCTTCAGCGCTTCGGATTGAATCGAGCCCATATCTTTATCAAAGCGATCAGTCTTGAAGTTACTTAGATATAATCTGACAGCTACTTTTTTGATTTATATAGATTTGTCTACAGCTGAAGCTAAAGGAGACTCTTTGAACCAATGGCTTCTTGCAGTAGAAACCCTTTGAGACGTGTTGCTTTGAGTTTTTCTGATCTATGTATATTACTCGTGTGTGTGTTTCAGCCCGCTGTCACCCCCCCCCTCCTCACCATCACTGTCCTCCTCGTCCTCGGAATCTCCCTCTGATTCCATCAGGGAGGCATCCAATCGGTTGTCTCGCTTCGTTGTGACATCACCCCTGTGACAACATCACCATTAGAAACTGGGTGGTTCGAGCCCTGAATGCTGATTGGCTGACAGCCGTGGTATATCAGTGTACCACAGGTATTAAAAAACATTTATTTTTACTGTTCTAATTACGTTGGTAACCAGTTTATAATAGCAATAAGGCACGTCTGGGGTTTTTGGTATATGGTCAATATACCACGACTAAGGGCTGTATCCAGGCACTCCGCGTTGTGTCGTGCTTAAGCACAGCCCTTAGCCGTGGTATATTGGCCATATACCACACCCCCTCGTGCCTTATTGCTTAATTAGACACCGACAGCCCATATTATTCTTGTTATACTGTGGCCTGGGGTTGTCTAGTGATTAGCACCACCCCCTCAGCACAAATATGAAATGTAATTTATTTGATAATTAAAAGGTGTCAGGCTGCTCTAGCCTGAAGGCTTATTTCCACTGTGGTACTCATATGTCAGTAGTCTACAAGCATGGGATCAAATCCCAGTTCCATCGCTACTTCGGAAGAAACTCTCTTCTCTCTTCTCCGTTATTCTACACTGTTCTATATGTTAAACAAACAAACAAAAAAACACACACAAAAGAAGGGAGACCCCTCTCTTTTACAAAAACTGACAAAAAAATATTATTCAACTGACATTGGTTTAGTGTAAAGTACATGAAGAAGTGAGGTGAGGGGCACATGAGTAATAGTGAACTTTTTGTCAGGTGCACCCATAAAGAACTTCTGAGTTCTATTAAACTGAAAATCATTAAAACATCAGATCAGTATTCATTGACCTAGAGGAGTACTGAGAGAAAGGTGTTGAGCCCACCTCTGCTTCCCGGAGCTGGGGAGCTGCTCCCACACCGTAAGGGCACGACCCCCGGTGACCCAGCGGTGACCCCCACTGCCCGTGAGCCACGCCGCAAAGCAAAGGATTCTCGGAGCATCCGCCCAGGTCAGCGAGGCCAGGTACCTGCACTGAGGTAGAGAGAACACTGGGAGAGATGGAAGGAGAAAAGGAGAGAGAGAGAGAGGGAAAGAAGGAGAAAAGTAGATAGAAAAAGTTGATGAAAACCAAAATAAATTTAGGGAACAATGCATTCTATGAACAGCGTGGCTCTATAGGGTGGCAATTGTACCATAATATTCAGGGAACAACCAGTTGTGTTAGCTTTACTCACAGTTCAAGGTGCTTTCCCCATTCGCCAAATCGTAGCATGAGCCAATGAGGAGTCCCCCTGTCTGATGTACACAATCTGTTACTCCAGCGATGCTGCTGTGATTGGTTAGCCTGGACACGGTGCCTGTGGTGATTGGACAGGGGAACGGTAAACATCAGATAGTACACAGATCTGTAAGGTCTAGCATGGTAACACATTAAGCTGGCTCTTCTATATAGTGCACGCATGCACACGCACACACACCGCTTCTCACCTGTCCTCCAGTTGAGAATCCTGAGGTTGGCTCTGCCGTAGGCAACGAAGAGCCTGTCACCACGGGGACTGAGGGTCAGACGACCTTCCTGACTCCCGCAGCCCGTTACCGTTGCGTCCCAATGATGTAACAGCTGCAGGGGGTCGCGGTTGGTGCAGAGCCCCTCCCACACAGACACCCCACCCTCTGCTGAGCTGCTGAACACCAGGGGACCCTGAGACTGTGGAGGATAGATAGGGGGCAGTTGTCATGGAGACTGAATGCAGTGGCTGAGTACAATGCATGGATACGGTGTGTGTGTGTGTGCATGTGTGTGTCTGTGCGTGCATGCATGCTTGCGTGCGTGGTTTCACATGGTTAATGAACAAAGGTGGGGATGATGCTTTCACTGCTTTGGCTTAAATGTGTTGAGCATGTAACACTACACAAATGTAAGTTTTAAAGGCCCAGGGCAGTCAAAAACGTGATTTTCTTGTGTTTTATTTATATTTCCACACTATGATGTTGGAACAATACTGTGAAATTGCCAAAATTATGATAATGCCCTTTTAGTGTAAGAGCTTTTTGAAAAGGCTGCTGAAAATGTCAGCCTGTTTTGGTGGGATGGCGTTTTGGCATGCCTGGTATCAAATTAGTTAATAGACCAATAAGAAAGACAGTTCCAAACCTCTCTACCAATAACAGCTAGTTTTCAGTTTTCCCCTCCCCACTCAGACCCCTCCCAGACAGAATTGGCTCTTTGCTAATTGAAAACAATCACAGTAAGGTACTTAATTGTTACCAAGAAATGATTTGATATTGAGATAAACCAGCTGCATTGGACATTTAAACTATGTATTAAAACAGCTTACAAAGTATTTTAGCCAAACATGTATACAGTGCCTTGCAAAAGTATTCATCCCCCTTTGGCGTTTATCCTATTTTGTTGCATTACAACCTGTAATTTAAATTGAATTTGGATTTCAGGTAATGGACATACACAGAATAATCCAAATTGGTGAAGTGAAATGAAAAAAAGAACTTGTTTCAAAAAGAAAAAAAAAGAAAAGTGGTGCGTGCATATGTATTCCCCCCTTTGCTATGAAGCCCCTAAATAAGATCTGGTGCAACCAATTACCTTCAGAAGTCACATAATTAGTTAAATAAAGTCCACCTGTGTGCAATCTAAGTGTCACATGATCTCTCATAGATCTCAGTATATATACACCTGTTCTGAAAGGCCCCAGAGTCTGCAACACCACTAAGCAAGAAGCACCACGAAGACAAAGAAGCCCCACAAAGACCAAGCAGCACCACGAAGACCAAGCAGCACCACGAAGACCAAGCAGCACCACGAAGACCAAGCAGCACCACGAAGACCAAGCAGCACCACGAAGACCAAGAAGCACCACGAAGACCAAGAAGCACCACGAAGACCAAGAAGCACCACGAAGACCAAGCAGCACCACGAAGACCAAGCAGCACCACGAAGACCAAGCAGCACCACGAAGACCAAGAAGCACCACGAAGACCAAGAAGCACCACGAAGACCAAGAAGCACCAGCACCATGAAGACCAAGGAGCTCTCCAAGCAGGTCAGGGTAAAGTTGTGGAGAAGTACAGATCAGGGTTGGGTTATAAAAAAATATCAAAAACTTTGAACATCCCACGGAGCAACATTAAATCCATTATTAAAAAATGGAAAGAACATGGCAGCACAACAAACCTGCCAAGAGAGGGCCACCCACCAAAACTCACAGACCAGGCAAGGAGGGCATTAATCAGAGGCAACAAAGAGACCAAAGATAACCATGAAGGAACTCCAAAGCTCCACAGCGGAGATTGGAGTATCTGTCCATAGGACCACTTTAAGCCGTACACTCCACAGAGCTGGGCTTTACGGAAGAGTGGCCAGAAAAAAGCCCTTGCTTAAAGACAAAAATAAGCAAACACGTTTGGTGTTCGCCAAAAGGCATGTGGGAAACTCCCCCAAAATATGGAAGAAGGTACTCTGGTCAGACGAGACTAAAATTGAGCTTTTTGGCCATCAAGGAAAACGCCATGTCTAGCGCAAACCCAACACCTCATCACCCCCCGAGAACACCAACCCCACAGTGAAGCATGGTGGTGGCAGCATCATGCTGTGGGGATGTTTTTCATCAGCAGGGACTGAGAAACTGGTCAGAATTGAATGATGGATGGTACTAAATACTGGGAAATTCTTGAGGGAAACCTGTTTCAGTCTTCCAGAGATTTGAGACTGGGACGGAGGTTCACCTTCCAGCAGGACAATGACCCTAAGCATACTGCTAAAGCAACACCCGAGTGGTTTAAGGGGAAACATTTAAATGTCTTGGAACGGCCTAGTCAAAGCCCAGACCTCAATTCAACTGAGAATCTGTGGTATGACTTAAAGATTGCTGTACACCAGCAGAACCCATCCAACTTGAAGGAGCTGGAGCAGTTTTGCCTTGAAGAATGGGCAAAAATTCCAGGGGCTAGATATGCCAAGCTTATCGAGACATACCCCAAGAGACTTGCAGCTGTAATTGCTGTAAAAGGTGGTCTACAAAGTAAGGACTTTGGGGGGGGTGAATAGTTATGCACGCTCAAGTTTTGATTTTTTTTGGTCTTATTTCTTGTTCGTTTCACACACAAAAATATTTTGCATATTCAAAGTGGTAGGCATGTTGTGTAAATCACAAACCCCCACAATATTCATTTTAATTCCAGGTTGTAATGCAACAAAATAGGAAAAATGCCAAGGGGGTGAATACTTTCGCAAGCCACTGTAGTCCATTTCTGATCCTCTATCCTCGCAAATATAATGTATTTATATTTGGATGTAACGAGGAAAAGATCACTGAATACTCTTTTAAACCTCTTTGGAATCTATATATCTTAATTGATTTTAAATAATTTATTTCCACACTGCCTACAAGTGTGTAGCATATAAGGGGAACAAGATATTTGGTCCTTCAGGCTGCCATTTTTGATTCTGCCTCAGCCAATTTGTTTGGCGTGACAACAACTAAGTTGGCTAAAGCACACACAGATCTGGCAAAGGTGTGGAAATATTTGCTTTAATTTCAGCAAGGCCTTGATGAAAACAAGTTTTTGTTCATTAGGGCAGGAAATTAGCAATTGTTATTGGACCAGTTTCAGTCCATTTTCTTCCGTTTGAACACAACCATAGTTACAGAAGCACTATAGCTTAAAAGCCTAGAATGTGACACTATTGGCTCTTGATTATGGCAGCCACCTGTAGGGAGGTCACAGCCTCCTCATGGGCGTTGATTGATTGACAGTTGTCCATGGTTTGCCAGCTCCAGGCCTGGACTTTACCCCCATCTGCAGACAGAGAGAGGGAGGGGGTAAAGAGTGAGTGATGGAGAGAGGTTGATAGAGAGAGGGGGGTGAAGGGGGAGAGAGAGAGAGCGAGATGGAGTGAGAGAGATGGAGGGGGGGTGAGAGTATGGGAAAAGAGAGAGGGGAGGGATGGTAAAGAGCAAGAGAGAGAGAGAGAGAGAGGGAGCGAAAGAGAGGTTAACAGTTGACAGTTGCTGGCAGACATTACTGATGTCTTGCATAAATACCTGTGAGCCTGAGTCTCCTCACTTGTCTGCCTCTGTCAGTCTGACAACACTTTTTGTCAACTGCAGGGTTAGGAAACCCTGGTCCTGGAGTGCCACAGGCACTTCCATGTTTTGTATTTAACCAACATGGAAGACCAGGTGTGTTGAATTTAGGCAATCACTGAACTGATCAATTAGCTAGTTGGAACAAAATCCTTCAGTACCTGCGGCACCCCAGGAACAGGGTTGCCTACCCCTGATCCACCCCTGATCCACACAGTCACAGACACACAAACATATAGGTACACCCCCCCCCCCCCCCCCCCCCCCCCCCGCAGGAACTGCATCCACGCAAACCTGATCCAGTGATGATGTAGCCATCGCCTTCAGGCACAAAGCAGAGAGCAGTCACCGCGTTAAAGGTGTAGATGGACTTTACACACTGGCCTGGATGGAGAGAGGGGAACACTGATTTAATTGTCCACAACACCCACATGGAATTACGTAGGCACACAGGGCACTCACCCAGACAAAGCTGTAGGGCTCAGACTGTTTGTGTATGTATGTATGTATGTAGTGAACTCACCCGTGCTTAAAGCCCAGATCCTCACACAAGAGTCCGCTGAACCACTCAGGATGAACCTCTCCTTGTCTCCCAGAGACAGTTCCCAGGCTAGAGAGAGAGAGAGAGAGAGAGAGAGAGAGAGAGAGATTGACAGTAGGGAGGAGAGGGGGGGAAAGGAGGGGAAGAGACAAGGGGGCGTTGAGAGAATATGTGGGGGAGGGAATAATAATCATTTTATTTGTTGTCATTGTACAGTTCATAGTCAGTACGCATATAATTATCATCCATGTTGTTATTGATTTAATATGATACGTTCCCGAGTTCTGGTCTTGGTAATGTAAGCCTGACTTATGCCAAAGTAGCTCATGGAATCAGAGAAAAAACCTGGAGAGTGAGATAGAGATACGGAGAGGGGGAGCGTGGGTGGAGAGACAGAAAGGGCAGAGAAGTTCAAGTAGTGGCACGATCCCTCCTTCAGTCAGAATGAGAGTAACTCAGAGTGTCTACTGCTACTAGTTCTCTCTGTGGATTTGACCTGATGAACTAAAACTATAATTACACTGCCTGAAATATAAGTGTGTGTGTGTGTGTGTGTGTGTGTGTGTGTGTGTGTGTGTGTGTGTGTATGTGTGTGTGTGTGTGTGTGTGTGTGTGTACATGTTTTACTATATTTGTGAGTACCAGCAGTCCTCACACGAATAGTAAACCGGTCCTCACTTGTATACAGGCTATTTTAGGCTTAGGGGTTAGAATTAGGGGTAAGGTTTAGGGTTAGGAGTTAGGGTTAGTATAGTAAGACATAGGTGTGTGTGTGTGTGTGTCCATTCCCTACCGAGTCTCCTACAGTATTCAGGCGGTGGGGCAGATAGACAGGTGACTCCACCAGTGTGACCTCCCAGATTCCGCTGCTCGGTTGCCGTAGGAACGTGCCACACCTTTACTGTTGTGTCTCGACTGAGAGAGAAATAGAGAGAGATGGAGAGAACAACGGAGAGAGATAAAATGAGTGTGAGACAGAGTGAGACAGCGAGAGACAGACAGAGACAGAGAGTGAGAGCAGGCAAGGATCAAGTACAATAACTCTGTTCAGGCGAGAATGGCTCTGTGTAGGAGGAGAAAGTTAGCATGTCAAGAGTTACAGAGAGAGGAGGAGGGAGAAAGAAATTAATTGAATTATTCACAGCTATGCGATCTATTATTAAATCGGAGAATGACTCACTTACCTGCCGGAGATCACCAGGTTGTCAACAGCAACCACACAGGTGACGATGTCACTGTGACCCTCCAGCGACCTCAAGCGAAACTTGGCTTTCTCCCATGATGCTTTGAGAGATGTAAACTCGGCATCTGAAAAAAAGGGACCCATCATAATCACCATGAACCCAGAACCCAAGTCTTGCGTGAACTTTTTTACAAAGGGACAGATTCAGACTTGTACGCCTTTCTTATGCACTTCTCAGTAGTTGGTATTCAGATGTGTGTGCGTAACGGGCTTTGTGCAGGTGCGTAACAGGCTTTGCAGGCGTGGTTCCCTTGCGTGCGCTGAATACATTTAAATCAACCGCTGAAAACCCTTCCACTTGATGGCCGACAGATTTCCCCTGGAGTTTTCATTCAATAGGGGTTTCAGTACATTTATATAAAGCCATCCCTTTAAATTTGGTGTACCTTTAATTAGAATTTAGTTTGACAGACTCACTAGAATATATTGAGAGAACTATTCAGAAAATGAGGGATCAATGAAAGAAAGCTATGTAAGTACACAAATAGTTGTCTCCTTCTCAGCACCAATTGGTCGACTTAAAAATACTCTTGATCTTTTTACGGTTAGGAAAGCATTTATGAATAAAAAATAAAAAAAAGGTTTGGAGAGCATTTACACAAAAAATATATTGGTGAATCAAAAATACAGTGGTTTGATTCCTCCTGAAAGTTGCCATATTCAATTAATCAATCCATGAACTATTGAAAGGTGAGAAAAGTGTACAATAGGGGTTGAAAAGTAGTCCTCCAAATCGACCCTAATAACCCTCACTAATCATGGAACTGTGTTGAGAACAGTCCAGCCGTTGTGAACCGTGCGCCACGCCCCAGGTTTAAACTGCTACATGCACTGCATTTATGGTCTGCAGTCCATAATGATTCCAATAGGCTACATGTCGCAAATGACTGCACAACCTGCAATACGTTAGCCCAATATGATCCACTATTACTAGCGATCCTCAGGGAACAACCACACAAATGTGACAGAGGAAAGAAAAAGGTGAACTAACCGTGTAATGGAATGATGCCAAATGTAAGGAAACAAACACTAAAGTGACCGTTAAAAATATGTGTGGGTATAACTGACAGTGGCTAATATTTAACATGATACAAATTGTAAAATACACAGGAAAAAAAGTAGATATAATTAAAACACTCTAGAAAACCATAAATCGACTCTCTAGGTTTGGCGCTATACTCTCATTTGCGCATGGCTACAGAAGCCTATAGCTTGGGTCTCCAAATGTTATTCTAGCAAAGTTATAAGGCCTTCATTCTATAAAAGTCTCTGTGGGGAAGTTGATATGTCGATATGCTTTAGTTTGCTGCCATATGACTGGTTTCACATTGGTCTCCAGCGATCAGAAGTTCAAATAGATCTGAAACAATTGTCTATTCATATTTACAATCCCCTTATCTAAGCGGCGTACTTTACCTGGATCTTATCAATAGCTCTTACCAATGTGTAAATTACAGTGCATGGAGAACGGTGATATTCCTATTGGAAAAAATAACAAAGATTTTATTCCACTTGGAACCGACAGGTTGCTCGACCTTATTCATCGTTACACCGCGCATAAAAGGGGGTGGCATTATGAGGAAATGAAGTCAAAACAGACACTGATCTAGGATCCCGTTTTGCCTTTAATATCATAATGAATAAGACAGGGAGGGACATTGGGCAAGTATCCACAAAGCGTCTCAGAGTAGGTGCTGATCTAGAATCTGTCTATACGATCTTATTCAGTGTGACCTAAAAGGCTAAACTAATACTAGATCAGCGGGCCTATTCTGAGACACTTGGTGAATACAGGCCTGATCAGGGACGCTGGGAGAGACTATAATAGCCATGGTTGACTCAACACTTCTCTAACCTTAGTTGATCAATAACTACTATACACGTATTTGTCAGCTCTAGAGCATGAAACTAATTCTGTTTCTAGGAAACAAACAGTACAGACAGATCAGGCTTGTGTTCAGTAGGCACGAAGCAGAAGAAAACAGTCTGAAACAGGTAGGTACGATCTGAACTCATGAAATGGTTGTTTTGGTTTGTCGTTCTGAAGCGTTTTGCTACAGTGTGCCCACAGTGGACCCTAATGAACACAACCCAGGAGGGAAGGACAGATCCAAACGTTAACTATTTGTAATATAATTTCTGGGAGCCTACCGAGCTGTTTCCATATTTTCTTTCCTTCAATCACAATACATTTGTGAGATACCAATGAGTTTGAGAATGTGTCGACATAATCTAACAAACCCTAGTTTAAAGATAACCCCACCTTCCTGGTTTTCCTTGGGGCTTGTGTCGGTCACAGCTAGACAGGGCTCTGACTGCTCTCCCCCTGCTCCTGTCTCTCTCCGTCCTCCCGTCTCCTCCTTTCTTCCTGTCTCTCCCCTTGTTACCGTCTCCTTCTGACTGCCTGTCTTCTTCTGTCGGCCTGCTGGCTCTGCTTCTCCCTTGGGGATCTTGGTAGCAGAGGGGCTGTGTGATGGAAGAGCCTCCGAGGTGGCTTCACTGTGCCCGAGCAAAAAAAGAGAACACACCAAACACCAAGAGTGAATTGACAGTGCAGTCACATTCAGGGCAACATGTGCACAGACATACAGAACAGTGCATAGGCTAAGCCATAGACACACAAGCAAGCTTACAAATAATGACAATCCTTTATTACATTTCTATAGCACTTCATTACAAGTATAATCTCAAAGTGCATAAATATACAGCATGGCGTGGAAAACAGATTGATGTTGTCGTTGTATATTTGATTAACAGATGATCACTATCATTTTCATTATCGTGTCTTTATACTACTTTGTGATAATGACATTTCCCTTGGTATTTCAAAGCCATGGGAGAGTGTGCCCAGTCGTAACTCTGGGGAAAGAATCCCTAAGTGATGGCTACATGACGTACTATCCCCTCTGCTACTCCAATACATTAGGATGCCTTGAAAGAATGACTGACTGACTTTGACCTATGTCGGCTAGACTCAAGCCAGATCAAAGCATCAAAGTGAATGTTACAGCTTGTGAACAGGGATGTTAATCTCCCCTATCTCCCTCTAGCTCTCCCTCCCTCTCTCTCTCTTTCCTTACACTTGTCTTTTCATCTTCTCATGTTTTCCTCCTCCCACAATCCCCGGAGTTTGCTGGGGGCCAGAAAGCTGCAGCAGAAGTTCAGCCAATCTGGTGCGGAGCTCCGCCTTCCTGGAGATCTGAAGATTGGGGGGGGGGGGGGGGGGGGGGGGGGCTTAGATTTGTTTGAGCCCATAATTTAGGTTAATAATAACATGCATGACCGTAGAAATCTCCCTGGGTACGTCTCAATAGTCCAACGTCGCTCCTCCTTCATCTGGACTGATCTGAGAAGAGATGGACTGATAAAAGACAGTGAGTAGACATCCATCCATTATAGTACTATGTTTCCAGATCAGAGCAGATGAAGGAAAGGAGACAAAATGACCACGGTAGACTATTGATATGTGCCCCCCAACGATTTGTATAAACCCCGAATGACTGACAGGGGGTGCTGTATTGAAGCCACCGCGCAGCAATCTTGGCACTCCTCAATTGTAAAAAAATATTTTGGAAGCTACAGAAATGTATTTATTAATGTTTACATTCGTTTTTGACACAATTATTCTATTACAGGCACCTTAATGTATACTTTCAAATGATATGTGAGCTAAACATAATTATTTTTAAATAAAGATCTACACAGTATTTTTTTTGCAAGTACTAATGTTACTGTCCCCTCTACAACAAAAATACTTAAATACATGTACTTTTGTCCTAGAAACATTTAATTGAAATACTGTAGAATTCCATTCATTCCTATGGAAGTCTCCTGCTAGGGAGTGCCAATATGGCCGACCGGTGGCTTCAAATCCTCTCATAGCATCAGCAATCCAACATCAGCAATCCAAGGTCTATAAACGCAACCCCCTCCCTACCCTTTACATGGTGATTCAGATTGCCAAAACCCCAATGACAATGACACGAAATCAAGATTATAAAGGCGTGATACATCTCGACACAAGAGAAGGGTATCATTGTTATGCTTACATTTGATGTATTCAATTAGTGCCAGTGTAGATGACGTTGATCTAAAACGCGGCCAAAACCCAATGAGAACGCAAGTTGTTTACCACTATATTTCTAAAGATTATGATCTAGCGAGCCTATTCTCTATCTCACATGGGTGACGTTATTTCATGATCAGCTGTTCAGTCTTGGTGTGCTCCAGCTAGGTTGGCCTCAATTGAACTCACTCACGACCGAGAGTGTAATAATGTAAAATGTAACCTGCAAGATTGTATTGGAGGATTAAGGTGCTACATCAAGATCTCTCTTGGGAGCGAGTACAGTCATATCCGGGAGTATTAGTACCAAGGGAAATCTATTCGGGATTGTGGAATAAGCACCGGTGCGCTCATGACACGCCTGATATTAAAACTATGGCTGAAGATTAAAAGTGAAGTCGTGTGCTGTACCTTAACTCTTTCTTCTGGAGTGAGAGATTGAGAAATGTTGATCTCCAGATTCTCAATCTGTCTCAGTTTCTTCTGGAGTTTTCTCACCTCCCCCATCTGAAACCCTTATTCTACAAGCGCCAACAACTGTTCCAGAGTATTATGTCTACAATGTTTCACTAGGCTTGTGGGTCATGCGACATTCATGTTTAAGTGTTTCTACCGTGTTTCACTAGTTTGTTGTCCTTTCTCTGTCCAGTCAATCGTTTCCATAGACGTGTCTCATCGCTGATGACAACAATGGTGGATAGCCTGTGTGAGCGTGTTTGAGGGGATACGTTTGAGCAAGGATCTGCGCAAATTCGCTAATCTTCACCACATAACGAGCAGTTGTTTTTCCCAGGAGATGGTCTATGTAGATCAGTGATCCTGCGCAGTCTGACTGCAATGTAGTAGATCTCAAACAAGCACAGGCGCTTTATTAACTTCTTCTCTGGTCTCCCGGACGGTTACAGACGTTGCTCTGGTTTACAGTGACACTAGGTGGAATGGAGAGGAACTTAATTTACAAAATTCAAATACCAAGGCAGCGTTTCATTTTTATTAAATGTGCTCCCTCATTTCTACCCTCGTTCACTTCTCCCCTATAGTGACTGATTTGATAAGATTTAATTTCTGTGCCAATATGTGCCTTTTGTTTTAGCCTAACAATGTTTGGTGTTATAACTGAATAATCATTTATATTCAGTGTATGAGAATAGGACTTGGTCTTCAATAATTCAGTTTGTGAGATAAAACATTTAAATAGCCATTTAATTCAATAACAAATAAGTGCTCAACCGTAACGCCAATATGCACCATTTGTTATAATTAGTTGTAATAACTTCCATAGTAAACATGATTTATATGTCTAGTCTGTCTACAGTGCCTATAAAAGTATACACCCCCCCCCTTGGATTTCTTCACATTTTATTGTGTTACAAAGTAGGATTCAAATAGATTTAGACTAATTCTCCTTTTTGGCAACTATCTACATGAAATAATCTATAATGTCAAAGTGGAAGAAAAATAAAACACCACTATACCTTGATTAGTTAAGTATACACCCCCTCAGTCAATACATGTTAGAAACACCTTTGGCAGTGATTACAGCTGTGAGTCTTCCTGGGTAAGTCTCATAAGAGCTTTGTATACCTGTATTGTGCCACATTTGCCCATTATTCTTTTCAAAATTCTTCAAGCTTTGTCAAGGTGTTGGGGATTATAGCTAGACAGCCATTTTCAAGTCTTGCCAAGCAGATTTAAGTCAAACCTGTAACTTGGCCACTCAGGAACATTCACTGTCTTCTTGATAAGCAACGCCAGTGTAGATTTGGATTTGTGTTGTTGGTTAATGTCCTCTTGAAAAGTGAATTCCTTTCCCAGTCTGGGGTAAAGCAGACTGAAGCAGGTTTTTCTCTAGGAGTTTGCCTGTGTTTAGCTCCATCACATTTATTGTCATCCTGAAAAACTCTGCAGTCTTTGTCGATGTCAAGCGTACACATACCATGATGCAGCCACCACCATGCTTGAAAATAAGGAGGCAGTTACTGAGTGATGTGTTGTGTTGGATTTGCCTCAAACATAAGGCTTTGCATTTAGGCCAAAATGTTTATTCCTTTGCAGTGTATTTTTTTTGCAGTATTACTTTAGTGCCTTGTTGCATACATATGCATGTTTTGGAATATTTTTTTCTGTATATTTGTATTATTCTTTTCACTCTGTAAATTAGGTAACTACAACGCTGTTGATCCATCCTCATTTTTTTTACCATCACAGCCATTGAACACTGTAGCTGTTTTAAAATCACCAACGGCCTCACAGTGACATAAGGAAGACTGCATCTTTGATGTGTCTAAGTAGTTTAATACATCATCCACAGCATAATAATTAACTGGACCATGCTTAAAGATATATTTAATGTCTGATTCGTTATTGTTACCCATCTACCTGTCACGCCCTGACCTTAGAGAGCCTTTTTATTCTCTATTTGGTTAGGTCAGGGTGTGACTAGGGTGGGCAATCTATGTTGTATTTCTATGTTGGCCTGGTATGGTTCCCAATCAGAGGCAGCTGTCTATCGTTGTCTCTGATTGGGGATCATACTTAGGTAGCCTTTTTTCCACCTTAGTTTGTGGGATCTTGTTTTTGTATTGTTGCTGTTGAGCCCTACAAGGCTGTACGTTTCTTTGGTTTCTCTTTCTTGTTTTGTTGCTGGTTATCATTAATAAATATGATTAACCTATACCATGCTGCATCTTGGTCCGACCATTCTTCCGTCGACGATCGTAACACTACCAATCACTGCCTTTCTTTATGAGGCTTTCGAAAAGGTCCCTGGTCTTTTTAGTTTAATATGTGCTTGAAATTCAATACTTGACTGAGGGACCTTATAGATGTTGTATGTATGGGGGACAGAGGAAGGGTTAGTCATTCAAAAATCATTTCAACCTCTATTATTCACACAGAGTGAGTCCATATAACTTATGTGATTTGTTACATTTTACTTACTTTTCTCCCCAATTTCATCATATCCAATTACGATCTTGTCTCATCACAGCAACTCCCCAACGGGTTCGGGAGAGGCGAAGGTCAAGTCATGCGTCCTCCGAAACATGACCCGCCAAACCGCGCTCCTTAACACCCGGCTGCTTAACCCAGAAGAATGTGTCGGAGGAAACACTGTTCAACTGACGACTGAAGTCAGCCTTCAGGTACCCGGCCCGGTACAAAGAGTCGCTAGAGCGCGATGAGCCAAGTAAAGCCCCCCCAGCCAAACCCTCCCCTAACCCGGACAACACTGGGACTTTGGAACTCCCGGTCACGGCCGGTTGTGACACAGGCTGGGATCGAACCCGGGTCTGTAGTAAGGCACTCAAGCAGTGCCTTAGACAGATGCACCACTCGGGAGTAGCCCCAAATGTTACTTCGAAACTAATTTAGGATTGCCTAAACGAAGGAGGTAAACACTTATGCGACAACTATAGTTTAGTTATACATTTTCTATTAATTTGTACAAATGTGTAGAATTTTCTTCTCCCTTTGACATTATGGAGTATTTTGTGTAGATCAATGGCAAAAAATTACAATTAAATATAATTCAATCCCACTTTGTAATGCCCCAAAAAAGTTCAAGGGGGTATAGACTTTCTATAGGCATTGTATGTGTGAAAGCATTTTTGAAAACAGGTGGAGGTATTGCTTTCCATTCGACATCATTTCTCTTCTATGTCCTGCTGTGCATTTTCTGGCACTATCAACGTTTTGTCATTTTTCCAAGGCTAATGCCTAGCCTATCCCTAGCCCACAATACGTCATGGGCATAGTCTTCATAAGGCTCCATTTATCAGACAGAGAAAGAAAATATCAATAAGAGTGTAGATACACAACTTTATTTCTGTATCTGTATGATTATTACAAGATCATTTGGGTTAAGTCTTTCATGGTGTTCAATCATGGAAACGGGTCAGCTAGGTCTACAGCACCGGTAAATATAGTAGGCCTAGTCATTGAAGCTATTCTTATGTTGTTGCCACTGTTGTTGCAGAAGTTCTGCAGAGTCTTGTGCAAGGAGAGCATACCAAGTGCTACAGCAGAGTCTGAAGTCAGGCAGGTGCAACCATCAGCCCCAACTGCAGCAAAAACGGAAGAGTCAGGGTGCTTGCCCCCGATTGCCTACAGAGAAGATAGAGGGAAGAGAGAGAGCAAGAGAAGGAACTGAATTTCTACACTCTTAGAAAAGGGGCTACCTAGAACCATAAAAGCTTATTCTGCTGTCCCTGTAGGATAACCCTTTTTGGCTCCATGTAGATCAGATGTAGAACCGATGTAGAACCCAACTTACCCAACTAACCATCGTATAACCTTTTAAGAACCCTTTGGTGATAATATTCTACCTAGAACCAAACAGGGTTCTCTGGGACAGCCGAAGAACCCTTTATGGGTCGTTCTTGAATTGTGGTGGTATTTACATCTACAAAAAACACTTCAAAATTACAAATAGTTACACATCATACATGTTTTCTGTTTATTTTGAACTGTTTATCAGTTTATCACATACATTATCATTATCACATACATTATCACATACTGCAAGTGCTTTATACTGCAAAACGTTATGTTTAGGCATTGTTGAAAGTACTTAGGCCAAGCAAATTGGCTTGTCTCAGTAGTGACCCAGTACAATTGTAGTGACATGTTTTGGGGCATTTAAAGCTGTCAATCTATGTAATATTTTTGAATTCTAGAAAGTAAACAAAAGTATTATACATCTTGTATAGATCAATAAAAACAAAACAGGCTATTAAAATAACTATTATTTTTACAAATATAATATGTGTCCCTAAGTTTATTCCCATTGGTGTAACCATCTTGAAAATCCCTCATTACAAAGATATACAAGAACCTTGCATTCCCTCCAGTTGCAAACCGTTGCACTGGAAAGGTCTATATTAAATAAAATTATTAGTTAATCACACCCTTTCAGTATCTCATACATTTGAGGATTCCATTGATCATTTGGTGTGTCTAAATAGTGTAATTTGTGTTACACATTTCACATGTAGGGAAATTACACTGTGAGCAAAATTATGAAACAAAAACAGTTTAGTAAATTATTTTTAAAGGGTTAATGACCTTAGATTCGAGCATCTGTGTCCTCCATTTAAGAAAATCCTCAATTACCAAAATGTAGTCATTGGAGTTACCATCACTGGTGTAACTACTCCTGCTGGTGCCACAAAGTTATCATAATAGTAAAACATTATTAAAAGTCATTAAGCTCCCATATTAGTTAATTTAGAATGGGAAGATGTACCCAATACATCTTTATTTATTTTTTTAAATAGAGAAAAATGAAATAAATTTATTCCAAAATGCCACGCCCAAATGCCACTGCAATTCAAGAACAACCCTTATTGCAGGTAGGCCTATAGACCCGTTAGCATTTAGCACATTAGCACATGTGGAATTGTGGTTCCATTCATCTGAAAGACAAAGTAAATAGGACGATTTTAGACATTTCACAACAATTTAGGCTGTTGCTTAAACGTTCACACAATACCTGGAAACGAATCATCACAAGTAAGTGCTATTGATGATATGTATACAATTTCTGACCTCTACATTGCTGAACTCTACAATTAATATGGCTAATCTCTACTTAATACTTTACTAATACTCATATTTTGGTTCTTACCTTGACCTCTGTGGTTGAAGGATGCCTCACCTTGGCCTCTGTGAACACAGACATCACCAGCAGGATGAAGACAGCACAGACCAGAGTTGAAGAGGGTTGCGTCTCTGAACAGCAAAAGTGTATCGGTGTTTATTTCAGCTAGAAGATGATGGGTCTGAAAGGGATGTGTGCATCATGATTGCATGGGCACAAGTACAGAGATCTGTTTTACAGTCATGAGCAGCGTAAATTCACTTTAATAGGGCCTACAAATAATTGTTTTGATATTTGGCACTAGTGAAACAAATGGGTATTTTTGTATTCTTCAATTTTTTCCATATATGCCAATATCCTATTTAATGTATTGCATTGCATTGTATTGTTATGTTTTGTATAGCATGCAAGATAGATATGTTCTGATCTAGGGCTAGGTGTGTGACAACTTTTGAAACAAAAGTAGACTAGTGTTTGGGTACATCATTCCATTTATATCAAGGTTTGTCGATGGATGATTACAATGTCATACTTTGAATAACAATGTATCACTTTCAATTTCAACGTATCCCTTTGGCTGGTTCTTCACGGTGTGAAGTAGGGTGTATTTAATTCTGGAACCAGCAACGAGCCAATGAAATGTCACGATCCACGTTACCAATGGCAACGAACTCCAAACAATCCTCTAGATGTAAAAGAAGAGCAAGCACAATATTCCAACCTACAGAATCTAGAGTCATTCACTTGTAAGTTATTCATAAATTCCTAGCATGACAAATAAAAGTTAATTTCGTTTATTAAGCCTATTAACTGAACCAAGTGTAGACTTTCAGGACATGTATTTAGCGTTTTTAGCTGCTATGTGCTTGCATGTCAACCATGTCAATGTCAGCCAGGTGCTCATAAATATTGTATTTTTTTAACTTTCATTATTGAATCACAAAATTACCTCTACACTAGTCTGCTAGCCATTTGTGCATCCTATCGACCCCAAGTGTTTTATGAACGTAAGGAGATGAGCTCACCACTTTCAATGTTGAGAAAAACCCGACGTGTTCCTCTTCCTGGGCCCATGAACCAGCAAGGGTATGTTCAAGAGAAAACAAAGTGGATCTTTTCCTAGACAAAAAGTATTGCAATTAGATGGATTTCCATGTTCATTTGCATTACTGATGATTGCTATTTTTTCTCAAATAGGAGAAGAGTGCCTTTCAAGGAGAATCCATTTGCAGGTATGGGATTAAGGTATTTCAAAGACGATAATTTTCTTGAGCAGATGGCCAGGAGGCAGAACATAATTACAAATAATTTGTAGACTGCAAATTGACCACAAGAAGATATAATATTTCATTAAATCATAATAATTTCAAACCTTGCTTAGGCTGGTATACGATCACATATCTCTCTATTGTGCATGGGAATACTTTGGAACAGATTTCCAAAATTAAAATAACTTGGAGCTGATTTGCTGGTGTTTTTACAGTCTTTTACGACTAACAATAAAACATTTTTAAATAAATAAAAATGTTGTATTCTTTTTTGCTCATAAAACTTGAATGGTCAAATAAAATCACCCACGCGGGCCGTCAGATTGGGAACCCTGCTATAGTCTAACTATGAGATATCATAGTACATGTACTGCCTCTGAATATAGCTCTTTAAAAACCTGGGGTCATTCTGGTTGTGTTCTTGTCTTTTTTTCTTCTTCTTTAGAATATGAAGCTACTCTGCTGAATGATGTATCTGCTTTGAATCCCCCTACGCCTCAGGCTCAAGCCACTGATATTGCCTGTCCTTCCAAATCAAAAGCCAAACAAAGGAAAAGCAACAGTTGTTGTATGTTTGTTTGATGTCCTTACAACTCACCCTGTGCTGAAATATTCACAACCACAACCAACGTCACATCACATTTCGACAACACTGGAAAGCTCATGCATGGTTGTTAGATTAGTATGTGGTGTGCATTGACCACAAAATAATGTGTCTCATTTTCCTAATACAGCACTGTGGTCACAAATGTGGGTTTCCAAAAAGCCAGTTTGGGTTTCTGATCATGTACAGTAACATTGAAACAGAGTGTTCTCAGAATCAGTAAAAATGTATGCATCATTGTACCGTAAGACAGTACAGTAGCCTTTATTATACAGGTATTACGCTTCCTGATCTAGTGAACTCTGACTGAACCCTACAGGTGCACCCCCTAGTGATTTTGAGCTGATGTCCTCTATGATGCAGAGGCTGACCCTGCTGGAGACCAAGGTGAAGACCCAAGCCCTGGACATTGACCACAAGGTGAGCCAAGTACCACACACAGTCAGACAAATAAATTACATTTTAGTTATTTAGCACACACTTATCCAGAGCGACTTCCAGTGCAATCAATGGAAAAACTGGTAACAACGCTTCTGTGAACACCTCCAGCGAGACAGCGTTTTGGTTAGATCTGAAATCGACCTCAACCACATCAACCTCTGTGATCCTCCGCAACAACCAATCAAAAGCATGCATTTTAAAGGAAAGCCTTTTAAAGGAAAGCCTCTGCACATATTTCTGCTACAGTATGTATGAACAGTAGCTAAATGGTGCCAATAAAGGTTTTCAAAACAAAAACAACAAATCTGCCAAATGTGTGAATGTTGCATCAGTATTCTGTGTTGGACCTTTGTTCGTTATAGTTTGCATGACAAGAGACTCCTTATACTATAGTTTGTATAAGATACTTCTCATATTTTGAATGGCAAGATACTTCTTATAGTTTGTATGATGAGGTAATAAGAGACCTCCTCAAGCAGCAACATATTTTCCAAAGTTGTGCTGTCGAGTTGAAAATAGACAGTGTTTGGGAGTAGTTCCACTATGTCTTTGAAATAGTAATTTACCTACATTTTCCAGTAGCTTGGTGATTGTTTACCGAAATTCAAATATTCATAGTCTTTTCAGTAGTTAATAACTTTTTTGCCATGTAATTATTTTTTTTTATTTAACCTTTATTTAACTAGGCAAGTCAATTAAGAACAAATTCTTATTTACAATGACGGCCTAGGAACAGTGCCTTGTTCAGGGGCAGAACGACAGATTTTTACCTTCGCTCGGGGATTTGATCTAGCAACCTTTCGGTTACTGGCCCAACGCTCTAACCACTAGGCTACCTGCCGCCACTGTAACAGTGGCAGCCGCCCCTGTAACAGTGTAGCTAACTACTGCAATTAACCCATTCAATGTTTCGCCAAAAGAATATACAGCGTACAGTGCATTCGGAAAGTATTCAGACCACTTGACTTTTTCCACATTTTGTTACGTTACAGCCATATTCTAAAATTGATTAAATTGTTGTTGTTCTTTCTCATCAGTCTACACACAATACCCCATAATGACAAAGCAAAAATTGTTTTTAGAAATGTTTGCAGAAAATACCTTATTTACATAAGTATTCAAACCCTTTGCTATGAGTTGAGCTCAGGTGCATCCTGTTTCTATTGATCATCCTTGAGATGTTTTTACAACTTGAGTGGAGTCCACCTGTGGTAAATTCAATTGATTGGACATGATTTGGAAAGGCACACACCTGTCTATATAAGGTCCCCCGGCAAAAACAAAGCCATGAGGTTGAAGGAATTGTCCATAGAGCTCCGATACAGGATTGTGTCAAGGCACAGATCTGGGGAAGGTTGCCAAAAACTGTCTGCAGCATTGAAGGTCCCCAAGAACACAGTGGCCTCCGTCATTCTTAAATGGAAGAAGTTTGGAACCACCAAGACTCTTTCTAGAGCTGGCCACCCGGCCAAACTGAGCAGTAGGGGGAGAAGGGTGTTGGTCAGGGAGGTGACCAAGAACCCGATGATCACTCTGATAGAGCTCCAGAGTTCCTCTATGGAGATGGGAGAGACTTCCAGAAGGACAACCATCTCTGCAACACTCCACCAATCAGGCCTTTATAGTAGAGTGGCCAGACAGAAGCCACTCCTCAGTCAAAGGCACATGACAGCCGCTTGGAGTTTGCCAAAAGGCACCTAAAGGACTCTCAGACCATGAGAAACAAGATTCTCTGGTCTGCTGAATCCAAGATTGAACTATTTGGCCTGAATTCCAAGAGTCACGTATGGAGGAAACCTGGCACCATCCCTTTTCCATTTTGCTTTGTCTTTATGGGGTATTGTGTGTAGATTGAGGGGAAAAAAGCAATTTAATACATTTTAGAATAAGGCTGTAATGTAACAAAATGTGGAAAAAGTAATGGGGTCTGAATACTTTCCGAATGCATTGTATATATTTTTCAACCCAGTACATTTATATGACCTTTCAGACTTAGATATAATACTTTTTTACAAGGCAGTTTTGATGTAGTGAACTACTTTTTCAAAGTAGCTTCAGTTAAACAAACTATATTTCTCTTAAAGGCAGCTTTACTGGAGCTCAACTTCTTCCAGTGTGAAGTAATTGGTAGCTTGGTAAACTATATTTTCAGAGTAGCTTCCCCAACACTGAAAACAGATACTAAAGACAGTAGTGGTCTATACACATCCGGCTAGTATTCTATGCATGAAGTACATGCCCAAACATTGATATATGTACAGACCAAGTTCTTGACTTGACAACATATCTATGTTTATTTTGTGATTTTCTATTTGAAGGAGAAAATAATTACAGCTCTGGAGGAGAAAATGAAGCTTCTTCAGAAGTCAACAGGTAATTATTTCAGCCTACCA
Organism: Salvelinus namaycush; assembly: GCF_016432855.1. Lineage (NCBI taxonomy): Eukaryota > Metazoa > Chordata > Actinopteri > Salmoniformes > Salmonidae > Salvelinus > Salvelinus namaycush. The sequence continues at coordinate 42,901,288 of NC_052311.1, read as the reverse complement.
TATATATCATACAGTTCTGGAACCACAGAGCTCCAGTCACAACACACGTAAACCTAGTATGCATGTATTTATAGAAATACAGCCCCATGTAGGCCTAGTATGCATGTATTTATAGAAATACAGCCCCATGTAGGCCTAGTATTCATGTATTTATAGAAATACAGCCCCATGTAGGCCTAGTATTCATGTATTTATAGAAATACAGCCCCATGTAGGCCTAGTATTCATGTATATATAGAAATACAGCCCCATGTAGGCCTAGTATTCATGTATATATAGAAATACAGCCCCATGTAGGCCTAGTATGCATGTATTTATAGAAATACAGAACCCATGTAGGCCTAGTATTCATGTATTTATAGAAATACAGCCCCATGTAGGCCTAGTATTCATGTATTTATAGAAATACAGCCCCATGTAGGCCTAGTATTCATGTATTTATAGAAATACAGCCCCATGTAGGCCTATACAGTGTTCTCTACCTCTGTCATCTCCCTCTCATCTCTGTTAAGTGAAAAGAAAAGATATTAAGAGTATGGAACAAGTTACGTTTGGATAACCAAAACATTCTGTTTCTGTGGTTTTTAGAGAAAAACAGTGATAGGTGCAGAGAGGATGATCTCATAAAAACATGCCACAGGCTTCAGGGCCAGTTATCGGAGATGGAGGTAAGACCATCATCGCCATGGTGATACAACGGAGCAATGTTTTTTTTGGTCCTCAGCTATCAGTTTGGTACATTGCACAGACATAGATGGACCACACAGTATTGAAAGCCATAGAAGCACTAACCTGTGTCTGTGTGATTTACAATATATCTTATGAAGTCAGTGCATGTCCAATTTAGACTTGAACCTTTCTACATACAGTATAACAGAGAAGTTGTGTTGTGGTGGTTGAGTCATCTCGAAGTCTGTTCTATATAGTTTAGTTCACCTCTTTAACTGATGTCACTGCAAAGTTTTCTTTAAACTCAGAGTTTTTTCCCCCCCACTCAGCGGTTTCTGAACGACTACGGCATGATCTGGGTGGGGAGCGGAGAGGAGCGCGACACAGCCAGTCAACAGGAAGTAGAGGAAGCTGAGCAGACCCAGAGCTCCGAGAGAGGGGTGTGGCAACCAGGTAAAGGAACCAGGGAGTTATTAAGTGCTGAGCCTTATGTTGCAGATAGAAATATAATTAATAGATCTGCTAAGATTCCCTATTCTATCTGACAGGCAATCATATTCTTTCTACATGATACATTTCTATCTGAACATGCTGTAACAGTACACCCTCCTTAACAGGCAGCCAAGTAAAACCTAATCTAATCAAATCACATCTTCAAACGGTATTTTCCAACAGTACAAAGGAGCTGCCATTGTTTCAATGCACCAGTTAAAGTTTCACGAGCTGTGCTCATGTGATGCCTGGATGATTTTCAAACAGAAAATCTTTAATTATGCATTCACTTATTATGGTGGCCTGTGTTTTGCAGATACCTCTGTGGCCAGGAGGAACTTCCAGATAAACTTTGACCTGGTGCTCCAGAACATCCAGCAGTTGAACATCCTGGCTGGGGAGGGAGAGTCCTACGTCAGGGTCACGTCCAGAGGGGCACAGCTGGCCCAGCAGCACCTCATTCCACTACGGCTCTACAGCAATGGCATCTTCATGTTCAATGGGCCCTTCCGCTCTTACCAGGAAGCCAGCACACAGGTACAGACAGAGACTATATAGGGAATACTCACTACACTCCGACTGGCTAGTCAGTACATAATCTCAGCACCCAGAACCAAATCAGCTACTGTTAAGATTATTACGAGAGAGTACAACACACCTAGACCAGGTACTGAAACAGACTAGATATTTGAACCAGGCATGACTTTAGATACATTTTCACTGAAGATTCTTTGATTTCAATGTTTCCACATATTGACTCTCTCTCAGATTGTATCCGACAGAATAAGTACAGAAAGCTCAGTTCGTATCTCAGTCCAATGTGTCTGACATCCTGCCGCTCATGACTTTGCAGCAGTGCATGCAAGACCTGATGGATGGATACTTCCCTTCTGAGCTACAGGACAGGTTTGCAGACGGGGTGCCCTTTCAGGTGTGTGTGTGTGTGCATGCGTGAATTTCAAATGTGCTTACGGTAGGAAAACTGACTACATGGACAATGTATTTCCTGTTTGTTTTGTGGTGAGTAGTGGGACGTCCTCTTTTGGTGTACACAGGTTCACGACAGGCGAGAGGAGGAGTTCCAAGAGAGGCGACCGTGGGCGGAGTTCCCTGGGAAGGGGCAGGCTGTGGTTGGATGCACAAAGGGGGAGAAATCAACAGACAGCTTAGAACACGCCTACTGTACCGTCTCCCAGATACCCGGTCGGTCCCCTCTGTATCGCTTTAATTCGTTCCCAAAAACACATGCTACACTTTACACTCCAGTTGAACCAACTGCAGGGGTGGAATCTCAATTGTATTTTTTGGGATTCCTCGAGTCCTCTCACCTCGCCTCCTCCTGAATATGCATGAGATGGGGAGAAACCTTGGATCTTCTTTGAGGAGGTGAGGAGAGGACGCAAGGAATCAATGAAATAATTGAATTTCATACTTGAAGTTGGTTCAACTATATGTATATCACTTGAGATTCAGCCCAAGCCTCTTTTGCTCTGACTTGAACATTGACTTACCCACAGGCAGAAAACTGACAATGGACCAATTCCTGAACAGGCTGCCCAAGGTGGTGGTGAAGGCTGGTAGAGTGATTGACATCAGGGACTCCGTGAAAGCCAGTCTGCAGGTGAGACTGAGATCTGTTGCATGTTTCTGCATATACCTGTAGATGATGGACACGCGTATACTATATGCTAGTAAATGCCTGTGTCTTGTGTTTAGGGCTCTTCTGATGCTTCAAACAGCCATGCTGTGACCCTCATAGACACACCAGAGCTACAGGCCATGAAAGAGAGGTATGCAGGTGTCTAGAACTATTCACAATACTTTCACTTCCACCACTAGGGGGCCTTGTGACAGAGGAGACCCTGGAAGAGGGACACGCATTTGCTAATGTGGGTTATGAACCTGTTCTCTCTACTCTAACTCAGGTTGGAGTTGCACGAGACTGATCCCCCTAACTCGGCCCGTGATGTCACCACACTGAGGGTGAAGTCAGAGGATGGCGAGCACACCTACATCATGAAAATGCGTTTCTCAGAGACCATAGGTCATCTGCGCCAGTATCTGGACAAGCACAGGTGGGTTGGGAGCCACAAAATGCTGTGCAGAGTATTTTGCCCAGGAAGTCCGTCACATTCACAGTACTTCATCTCAGTCATAGTGACTTTTGGGTCATGTTAATCTCGGACACCCAGAACTAAAATCTTGCATTCCACAAAAATGGAAGAGGCAAATGGAAGGGGGAGAAAGTAAGGAACATGTCTGTCGACCCTGCATTAAAGTCCACAATAGGTTAAAGACCAAAATACAGTGCGGCAAAAAAGTATTTAGTCAGCCACCAATTGTGCAAGTTCTCCCACTTAAAAAGATGAGAGAGGCCTGTAATTTTCATCATAGGTACACTTCAACTATGACAGACAAAATGAGAAAAAATCCAGAAAATCACATTGTAGGATTTTTTATGAATTTATTTGCAAATTATGGTGGAAAATAAGTATTTGGTCAATAACAAAAGTTTCTCAATACTTTGTTATATACCCTTTGTTGGCAATGACAGAGGTCAAACGTTTTCTGTAAGGGTTTCACACACTGTTGCTGGTATTTTGGCCCATTCCTCCATGCAGATCTCCTCTAGAGCAGTGATGTTTTGGGGCTGTTGCTGGGCAACACGGACTTTCAACTCCCTCCAAAGATTTTCTATGGGGTTGGGATCTGGAGACTGGCTAGGCCACTCCAGGACCTTGAAATGCTTCTTACGAAGCCACTCCTTCGTTGCCTGGGCAGTGTGTTTGGGATCATTGTCATGCTGAAAGACCCAGCCACGTTTCATCTTCAATGCCCTTGCTGATGGAAGGAGGTTTTCACTCAAAATCTCACGATACATGGCCCCATTCATTCTTTCCTTTACACGGATCAGTCGTCCTGGTCCCTTTGCAGAAAAACAGCCCCAAAGCATGATATTTCCACCCCCATGCTTCACAGTAGGTATGGTGTTCTTTGGATGCAACTCCAAACACGACGAGTTGAGTTTTTACCAAAAAGTTATATTTTGGTTTCATCTGACCATATGACATTCTCCCAATCTTCTTCTGGATCATCCAAATGCTCTCTAGCAAACTTCAGACGGGCCTGGACATGTACTGGCTTAAGCAAGGGGACACGTCTGGCACTGCAGGATTTGAGTCCCTGGCGGCATAGTGTGTTACTGATGGTAGGCTTTGTTACTTTGGTCCCAGCTCTCTGCAGGTCATTCACTAGGTCCCCCCGTGTGGTTCTGGGATTTTTGCTCACCGTTCTTGTGATCATTTTGACCCCACGGGGTGAGATCTTGCGTGGAGCCCCAGATCGAGGGAGATTATCAGTGGTCTTGTATGTCTTCCATTTCCTAATAATTGCTCCCACAGTTGATTTCTTCAAACCAAGCTGCTTACCTATTGCAGATTGTCTTCCCAGCCTGGTGCAGGTCTACAATTTTGTTTCTGGTGTCCTTTGACAGCTCTTTGGTCTTGGCCATAGTGGAGTTTGGAGTGTGACTGTTTGAGGTTGTGCACAGGTGTCTTTTATACTGATAACAAGTTCAAACAGGTGCCATTAATACAGGTAACGAGTGGAGGACAGAGGAGCCTCTTAAAGAAGAAGTTACAGGTCTGTGAGAGCCAGAAATCTTGCTTGTTTGTAGGTGACCAAATACTTATTTTCCACCATCATTTGCAAATAAATTCATAAAAAATCCTATAATGTGATTTTCTGGATTTTTTTTTCTCATTTTGTCTGTCATAGTTGAAGTGTACCTATGATGAAAATTACAGGCCTCTCATCTTTTTAAGTGGGAGAATTTGCGCAATTGGTGGCTGACTAAATACTTTTTTGCCCCACTGTAGGTTAAAGAAAAATAGTGATAAATAAAAAAAGTATACCAGTTTAATTTAAGGACCCAAAAATTGACAGCTGTGCCATACAGATTGCAAAATAGTTGGGAAGAGATTTTCGACGTACCGATTCCATTGCACATGGTTTATGAACTGATACACAAAATAACACCAGATTCAAAACTTACACGTTTTTCAATTTAAATTATACAAAATTCTTGTAACATTAGAAAGTTATATACAGTGCCTTTGGAAAGTATTCAGACCCCTTGAGTTTCTCCACATTTTGTTAGGTTACAGCTTTATCCTAAAATTTATTAAATTGTTTTTGTTTTCACTCAAGCTATACACAATACCCCATAATGAAAAAGCAAAAACAGGATAAAAAATAAATAAAACTAGATTACAACATTTACATAAGTATTCAGACCCTTAGTACTTTGTTGAAGCATCTTTGGCAGCGATTACAGCCTCGAGTCTTCTTGGGTATGACGCTACAAGCTTGGCACATCTGTATTTGGGGAGTTTTTCCCATTCTTCTCTGCAGATCCTCTCAAGCTTTGTCAGGTTGAATGGGGGACCGTTGCGGCACAGCTATTTTTAGGTCTCAAGAGATGTTCGATCGTGTTCAAGTCCGGGCTCTGGCTGGACCACATTCAGAGGCTTGTCCCGAAGCCACTCATGCGTTGTTTTGGCTATGGGCTTAGGATCGTTGTCCTGTTGGAAGGTGAACCTTCGCCCCAGTCTGAGGTCCTGAGCCCTCTGGAGCAGGCTTTCATTACGGATATCTCTGTACTTTGCCCCATTCATCTTAGCCTCGATCCTGACTAGTCTCACAGTCCCTGCCGCTGAAAAACATCCCCACAGCATGATGCTGCCACCACCATGCTTCACCGTAGGGATGGTGCCAGGTATCCTCGAAGTGACGCTTGGCATTCAGGCCAAAGAGTTGAATCTTGGTTTCATCAGACCAGAGAATCTTGTTTCTCATGGTCTGAGAGTCTTTAGGTGCCTTTTGCAAACTCCAAGTGGGCTGTGATGTGCCTTTTACTGAGGAGTGGCTTCAGTCTGGCCACTCTACCATAAAAGGCCTGATTGGTAGAGAGCTGCAGAGATGGTTTTCCTTCTGGAAGGTTCTCCCATCTCCATAGAGGAATTCTACTCTGGTCAGTCTGACAGAGCTCCAGAGTTCCATCGGGTTCTAAGTCACCTCCCTGACCAAGGCCCTTCTCCCCGATTGCTCAGTTTGGCTGGGCGGCCAGCTCTAGGAAGAGTCTTGGTGGTTCCAAACTTGTTCCATTTAAGAATGATGGAGGCCTCTGTGTTCTTGGGGACTTTCAATGCTGCAGAAATGTTTTGGTACCCTTCCCCAGATCTGTGCCTCGACACAATCCTGTCTCGGAGCTCTACGGACATTTCCTTAGACCTCATGGCTTGGTTTTTGCCCTGACATGCACTGTCAACAGTAGGGCCTTATATAGACAGGTGTGTGCCTTTCCAAACCATGTCCAACCAAATGAATTTACCACAGGTGGACTCCAATCAAGTTGTAGAAACATCAAGGATGATCAATGGAAACAGGATGCACCTGAGCTCAATTTCGATTCTCATAGCAAAGGGTCTGAATACTTACGTAAATAAGTATTCAAAACAAGAATAGACTGATGAGTTTCAGAAGAAAGTTTTTTGTTTCTGGACATTTTAAATCTGTAATCGAACCCACAAATGCTGATGCTCCAGATACTCAACTAGTCTAAAAGGCCAGTGTTATTGCTTCTTTAAATCAGAACAGTTTTCAGCTGTGCTAACATAAGTTAGCTAACTTGGATTAGCTAACACGACGTGCCATTGGAACACAGGAGTGATGGATGCTGATAACGGGCCTCTGTATGCCTACGTAGATATTCCATAAAAAAAATTAAGGAAAGAAAAAGCCGTTTCCAGCTACAAAAGTAATTTACAACATTAACAATGTCTACACTGTATTTCTGATCAATTTGATGTTATTCAAATGGACAAAAAAAATTGATTTTCTTTTTATAAAACAAGGACATTTCTAAGTGACCCCAAACTTTAAACGGTAGTATGTGTATATATATATATATATAAGATAACATATACAGTACCAGTCAAAAGTTGACACCTACTCATTCAAGGGTTTCTTTATTTGTACTATTTTCTACATTGTAGAATAATCATGAAGACATCAAAACTATGAAATAACACATATGGAATCATGTAGTAACCAAAAAAGTGTTAAACAAATCAAAATATATTTTAGGTTCTTCAAAGTAGCTACACTTTGCCTTGATGACAGATTTGCACACTCATGGCATTCTCTAAACCATGAGGTAGTCACCTGGAATGCATTTCAATTAACAGGTGTGCCTTGTTGAAAGTTAATTTGTGGAATTTCTTTCCTTCTTAATACATTTGAGCCAATCAGTTGTATTGTGACAAGGTGGGGCGTATACATAAGATAGCCCTATTTGGTAAAAGTCCATATTATGGAAAAACCAGCTCAAATAAGCAAAGAAAAATGACAGTCCATCTTTACTTGAAGACATGAAGGTCAGTCAATACGGAAAATTACGAACTTTTAACGTTTCTTCAAGTGCAGTCGCAAAAAACATCAAGCACTATGATGAAACTGGCTCTCATGAGGACCACCACAGGAAAGGAAGACCCAGAGTTACCTCTGCTGTAGAGGATAAGTTATTTAGCGTTACCAGCCTCAGAAATTGCAGCCCAAATAAATGCTTCAGAGTTCAAGTAAGAGACACATCTCAGCATCAACTGTTCAGAGGATCAGGCCTTCATGGCCAAATTGCAGCAAAGAAACCACTACTAAAAGGACACCAATAAGAAGAGATTTGCTTGGGTCAAGAAACATGAGCAATGGACATTAGACCGGTAGAAATCTGTCCTTTGGTCTGCTGAGTCCAAATTTGAGATTTTTGGTTCAACTATCGTGTGTTTGTGAGACACAAAGTAGGTGAACGCATTATCTCTGCCTGTGTGGTTCCCACCATGAAGCATGGAGGAGTGTGGGGGTGCTTTGCTGGTGACATTGTCTGTGATTTATTTAGTATTCAAGGCACACTTAACCAGCATGGCTACCACAGCATTCTGCAGCGATACGCCATCCCATCTGGTTCGCGCTTTTAGGACTTGTTTTTCAACAGGACAATGACTCAACACACCTCCAGGCTGTGTAAGGGAAATTTGACCAAGAAGGAGAGTGACGCATCAGATGACCTGGCCTCCACAATCACCTGACCTCAACCAAATTGAGATGGTTTGGGATGAGTTGGACCGCAGAGTGAAGGATAAGCAGCCAACAAGTGCTCAGCATATGTGGGAACTCCTTCAAGACTATTGGAAAAGTATTCCAGGTGAAGCTAGTTGAGAGAATGCCAAGTGTGTGCAAAGCTGTCAAAGCAAAGGGTACTTTGAAGAATCTAAAATATATTTTGATGTTTAACACTTTTTGATTCCATGTGTTATTTCATAGTTTAGATGACTTCACTATTATTCTACAAAGTAAAAAATAGAGAAAAACCCTTGAATGAGTAGGTGTGTTCAAACTTTTGACTGGCACTGTATTTATAAAAAAAAGGGAAAAAAAAGGGGAAATGCAGACAATTACATTGATAAAAGTCACAATCTAGTTGCAATATTAAAGCTGATCCACCCCTTATATATTTTAAATGTATCTGGCATAATTGCGTCAGATGCTTGATTAAATTCTCGGGGGAGACGTGCTTGAAAATGTACTAACGAGGCTACCGAAGTATCCACTCCTCTAAATGGGAATCGCGATTTGTCCAAATGATCAGTGACGAAAACTCTGCATAGCAGAACAAAGCCACATCCCAGTCTGTTTGACATGTTATGAAAGCCCAGTCCTGTGCTATGCCATCACTATCAACTCTCTCTCCCTCACAATTTCAGATGGACAGATGCCACAGCATATGACATCATCAGTGCGTTCCCACAGCGCTGTTACAATGAGGACTCTCAGACACTCCTCTCCTGTGGGCTCACTCCCAATGCTGCTCTGCTGCTTAGGACTAGGCCAGGCCCTCAATGACAGAACAACAAATCGCCCTGTCACTCTCCTCATGGTTATAAAATACAGCATTTACTTTCATAAACATGTATATTCAGATCTGATAGGGATTTGACACTAGGGGGTGCCAACACTTACAGAACTATCCTTTTCAGGATCATCATGACATGGGAAAATCCTAATTTCCATAGGAACACTTGCATAATTATTGATGTAGATAATTCACCTTGAACCATGACTGCTTAAAAAAAAAAAAGGAATAACATTGCATGAGCAAGATGCAAGACTTCGCTCTCACACACCGTATTTGTACATGGGCATGGGTTCGCTTCACACTCTTAGGGACCAAAACAGCAGAGACGTTTAGCCTGGCGCGCCAATGATCTTAGTTGTTGCGGAAAATTGGCCCACTATACATCTACGTCATATCGCTGACTCTACCTTTAAAATGTACAGATTTTAATCAAAGTAAATTACAATTCATCATGTGGAGATCACCAAGCCAACTTATTGAAAACAAACTTTATTTCTAAAATGTGTAAATACAATTAAGGATAAAAATATATTCAATAGAAACATTTACATTTTTGCAAAATATTTGACATAAGGCAAGTTTGTCTAACTTTGTTAAAGCTCAAATGAGAACTCACATTAGTCTCATCTAGACAATGTTAGACATCCAAATGTCTGTCCCAACTTAGTGTCATGATGTTCGTCAACTGAAGGAAAGCATTTGACGTGACATCAATAAATGAAACAATTTTTTTGCTCTTCGAACACTGAAACAAACTAGAATAAAGTTAGTGTTTAATCATGTCGCCCATTTTTCTCCCCATGGCAAAATACTGACATCCATTAGTTAAGTTATTCATTTGAAACCAAAACATTTCTTGCTATTAGATGGAAATAAAATAATACTATCCACACAGATGGCATAGAGACATTTTGCTAGTACAGATATGGGCACCAAAGTGAACACAGTGTATAAGGACAAAGTAGGCACAGGGACTCACCTGTTAGATTACAGTATGTTGCGCTGTAAGACTGAACAGACCCTTACCAACAAACCAGTACCACAAATACTGTTAAGGAGTGTGTAAAATGGCTTCAGTCCTCTGTCACAGACCGTTATCCCCATAACTAGCTGTGACGGAGATATCTTCTTCTTAGAGGACAACCCACAAAGCAATGTTTAAAGGAATGTATTGAGTTGCTCTGTTGGCTGAAACACTAAAATAAGTAAAGTTTTGAGAAAGAAAGCCACGAGCAAATTTAACTGGTGACGACAGCAAAAGCTCAGAACATTTACATTTTTACACATTGATCATCAAAGCAAGCCCGCTACCTGAGAGAGATATCTGCAAACATTAATATTTTTTACTGTGCAATTGTACAGACGGGACAGATGTCTCTGAACAATATCTCAGTTATAATGCTGACAGAATGTCTTTTCAGTATTAGCCCTACCACTGTTAACAGCCACTCGCACGCCAGACTTCAATGCTACAAATGTACCATTTTAAATAATGGCGGGTTAGTAACATTCCCTGTTGAATCACTCAAAAAACTGAATAAAATATTTTCAGTTGATTGTCAACCACATCCAACATTATTTCCCCAGAGGGAAGACTTAAATAATAAGTGTTATTTATTGAAAAAAAGATAACACAACCCCCATCTATGTGTGTCATAAAAAGAGCGGAGGGCATCTTTGACAACACAAAGACAAACGTATCAGTAAAACATTTATAAAAACAAAACACACTGGTTTGAGAACAGTTCTTCCACCGTAAGCCCTTTGGGGAAGGAATCCTTGATCAGGTCATGCATTTCAGTCAAAGGGCCAACATGAGATTCCAGTTCATACTCAATGAAGAGAGTAGAAGAAGCAAGGCCAATATGGAAGCCTTACCCCATTAGCCTGATGGTTCAGTCTGTTTTAGAGAGGCTAGCAGCTGGGGCTACTGGGTAATGCAGTTCTCTCCCATGTCCTGGGCATAGCGGTCTGAGATGGTGGTGCGGAGCTCCTCCACATCACGACGCAGCTGCTGGGCTTCAGTCAACTTCCTCTGGAGGACCTCAGGACTCAGCCAGTCCTCCAACTGCTCTGCCATGGGTGGGGGAGCTGGGGAGAAGAAGAAACAGTTACTACACACTATGAAAGTGACTTTTTTTTTTTCCTCTCTCAGAATGTAGCCTGTTCGTTTTTGAACGGTCTTCAATTGGCAAAAATGTAGCGCAAATGGTTTTCAGCACAAAAACGGCATCCTAAAAAACATAAATATAATTGTGCGTTTGTGTATATATATATTACACACACCCCTTAAATAACCAAACATTTTCAGGATTAGGTGACAGGACCTGGAAGTATGACAACGACGTATTACAACACTTGAAAAACGAACCATGCTACACATGTATATAGCTGGAAGTATTCTGTGGCTGCAACACTTAAATTGATCAAACATTCATCTTTGACTTTTACCATCCCTCAAGCTACAACTGATTAAGTGAAAAATAGCAGCAGCCTTTTTTTCCTTTAAATGATAGTAAACCCTGTAGCGGCGCGGTGGTCATCACTCACAGGAAACGCCAAGCAGCAGCGAGAGGTTGGGGTCTCGGCCCTGTGACCGCTGGGTCAGGACGTTGCAGAGGGAGCGCAGGTCGCAGAGGCATGAGGCCATCTCCCCGTGAAGACGCTGGGTGAGGCGGTCCCCGGCCGGCCGCAGCGAGGACGACGTCCGGTCCAGGTTCAGGTTCACCTTCTCCGAGTCCTCCAGACGCTCATGGAGGGTCAGGTTCTGCTCCGTTAGTTCCTGGTTCTGGGCCGACAGCTAGGAATACACAGAAAACACACCGTTAGGAATTACAGAAATAGGCAACATATTCAACTCAAAGTTCATCCGACACCTAAAAATAGTTGGGTGCTGGAGAATCGTCATAGATACAGCGTGTAAAATATATATTTTTTTGCAGTTACAGCACTCCAAAGGTTAAATTTCCATACTTATGTGCATGGTTAATGAATAAGTATTGAACCTGTTGTCCAGTTCATCATTTTATGCATTAGGACAGAACATGAGCTCTGGAGGTTCTCAAGACAATTCCACTCAGAACATGGAACATAGCATTATTTCCAGTAGCGGTGTAGTCCTGTCCTAGCATCTCACCTCCTTCATGGCTGTGTGGAGCTGGAGCAAACCCTGCTCTTTAGAACAAACCTCCTCTCTCAGAGCATGGGAGCTGCTCTCCTCCTGAGACACCTGCTCCTCCAGGGTCTACACACACACACACACACACACACACGGCAGAGGTTGGATATGGGTTAGGCATGGCTAGTAAGACCATATAGGTTACTAATAGAGGTATCATCCAAGGTGTAAACAGATTCAATTCGTATCACGTACTACGATCTGGGTGCCCAGTTTCGTCATCATCCTCAGCTGCTTCTCTATGACCTGGAGAAAGAGAGAAGAACGGAACGTTTTAGAACCAGCACTAGACGACAACCACAAAAAGCAGCGCAACATTTCAGAATGTAAGGTACCGGTGAAATGTCAAATGTAAAAGCTGAAGTAGGCCAAGAAAGAAGGAACAAGATGAAAAGACTGGCCTTTTTAAGTCTCTGCTGTTTCTCTCTCAGGCTGCTGTTCTCCCCTCTGAGTTTCTCCACATCCAGGGAGGGTAACCTTGCCCCGTCCTCCAGGCCCTCCTGCACCCGCTCTTGTAAACTGACACACACAAAACAAATTACCAAAACAGGTCATTATACAAACAAAGTAGGTTATACGAATATGCATGTATGTTAAAATGAGTACATGTGTACACCTGGTATGCGATCATGTCAGAATGAGTGTATAGCTGTGTGTGTGTGTGTACCTGGTGACAGTGGTGAGCAGCTCCCTCTCCCTGCGTCTCTGCTCCTCCAGCTGGGTGTCCTTCTCCCGGGTGTGTGAGCGAGCCTCCTCCAGACACACCTCCAGCTCTCTGACCCGGCCCTGCAGCTGGAACGCCCGCTGCTCCACCTCCTTCAGCTAAAAACGCCGTAGAAGCACCCAGTCATTTTGACGAGGTAGGACGTAGTTGTATTGAGTGAGATTAAGGTATGTGTGTGTGTGTAATGCGGTCTGTGCTGGTTTTCACCTGTTTGCTCTGGCCCTGGTAGTCCTCCATAGTGGGCAGGTCAGCGAGGTAGCGCTCCAGAGTCTCGATGCGCTGCTGCTTCTCTCGGTTCTGCTCTGCCTCCTTCTGGCACTTCTTCTTCAGGCTGTTGATGTGCTTGTCCCGGTTGCGAATCTACACACACACACACACACACACACACAACGTCAAGTACGGAATAACGGTCACTTTTTTATAAATAGAAAAATCCCCGACTGCAACACCACACACACCCACCCAGTTATTAAGTCACATGAAATAACTGTCACGTTGTGTAATTCGAAAAGGGAATCTCACCCTCTCCTCCTGCTTCTTCATCTCCTCGGCGTGCCTCTCGCTGGTCTCCCTCAGCACATCGTTCAGACGCCGCGTCTCCGCCTCCACGGCACCGAGGCGGCGCTCTGCCTCCTCCTGGGCGGCGCAGTCACCGCGCTCTGCAAACTGGGCCCGTAGGAAGGCGTTCTCCCTCTGAGCCTCCTGGAAGACACACAGGAAAGACTTCGAGGTCATCCGTGGTCGTGCAGTATCAGCTCCTGAAGTCTGTGTGTGGCTCTGGATAAGAGAGATGAAAAATGCGAAAGAATGTGCGAGTGTGTTCAGCTCACCTGCAGACGGAGCAGACACGCGTCGCCGTACGGAACGCTGCCGCCGAGCAGGGCGCCGTGGACCTGCAGCTCGCTCTCCCGCAGCTCCAGCTGAGACATCTGCTGCTTCTGTCTACAACAACACAGCCCAGAGTGAACCCCAGTGACATGGTCAGATACCACACACACACACTGATACAGCCCGTTGTAAGTGTATAGAAAATATTTTGCTTTTCTGGGTATCGCATTAGATATCCCTTACCCCAGGACACTTTAAAGGAGCGTCTTCATGGATCAGGGCTTCTTTTCAGCCTACCCAAGGCTCTGAAGGCGTGCTACGCCAGAACGTAAGCCAGTTTGCCCCCCCCCAAAAAAAAAACAGATCTATGCAGGCACTTTTTCCCTTATATTCCTGGACAGTCACCAGCTGAAGTGTCCTGGGGTAAGGAATACTTTCTTGGGATTACCGCGCAGTCGCGCACCTGGTTCTTTTGTTCAAACAGCGCCGGAGTGAGTTTGGTTACCATTTCAATCTGAGGTAATAGGTGTGTACCTCTCTATGGCGAGCTCCTTCTCCTTCAGAATGCTCTCGTTGGCTTTGATCACCTCATCCCACTTCCTGGTCTCTGGTGGCATGGAGGGGGTGGAGTAGAGAGCCGGGTATTGGCCCACTCCAGCAGTCATCATCTGCGCAAACACACGACGTATTGGACATGCCCGACTCAACTATAAAGAACACCGAACAGCTTTAACACCAAGGAGGCCATCTTCTCTAAATTTGGCAACATTCAATTACTTTCCTCACTTAAAATGTTTTCCGTTGTCCTACCATTGGCATTTTGAGCAGGTCTAATGTTGAGAACTACATGTGTACTCCAGAGTGAAATGGGTTCAGTCAACGCTAGCTGTTCTTTGGTCCAAATGCTCAGCTCACCTGCATCTGCTCCACTTGCATGCGGAGACTCTCCAGCTGCTGCTTGTGCTGCTGTTGCCAGCTGGGCAGCTCGCTGCATCTCTCCTGCAGCATGGGTTCATAGGCCTTGGCCTCCCTCAGCAGAGCCTGGGTCTGCAGATACAGAGAGCTGGGGTACACACCTGCTGACCCAGCCCCAGTTCCACCTGGCTGGCTGCTCCTCTGGCTGTAGGGGTCTGGAGCGCCGGGGACCCCCGGCCTTGTCTCGGGGAGAGCCTTGTACGAGTGCTCCATGGCACCCCTGTAGGCCTCCCTGTTGCCCTCGGGAGTCTCCCCCAGGCTGGTCATCTGGAGCCTGAGTCGGACGTCGGGGCAATAGCCTGCCAGCAGAGCAGATTGGTTCATTGTGGGCTCCATGGTGGGCATGTCGAACCTCTGGCCCTCATCCATGCAAGAGTGGTCCCCCAAGGGGAACAGAGAGTGGTCTAGTCCGTTCACGAGGCTGCGGTAGCGGCTCAGGCAGTCCGGCTTGGGCCCGGTGGGGTCGGCACACCCCGCACCGCCTTGTGCCATGTCCAGGTTGGGTGAAGAGGCTGATTTGGAAAGGGAGGACGACTTCGAGTTGGAGGTTCCACCGGAGGTTCGGGAGCCCGAGGAGGCAGAAGCCTGGGAATCTTCCTGGGAACAGGGCCGGGGATTGGAGGCCGGTGGTCCGGCCGTGGAAGGCATGACATGGGCAGTGGGGATGGGAATCGGACTGCGGATGGGCTGGAACGAGGGGCTGCTGCTGGAACTGCAGAAATCTGGGAGGGGTAAGAGAAAGGAACTGTTAAGAGTTGGGCACGAATTTGAAACAGCATTCATTTAGTAACAATAAAAAAGGTACTTTGCTTTCACTGGGAAGTGGTGAACAAAAACTGCCACTCAGGTGGAATTGAATTCAGTGAATGGCCTTAAACAGAGTACAGCTATTCCTTTCTCCAAACAATCTCTGGCTTAAGATTCCTTTACAGAGAGTTGGCATGGTGTACGTACCCAACACCAGCCACACTATTTTCAGACGGTGTGTAGTATGCTTCATATCACTGTGACTGGGGTCAGTGGATGGCCCAGGTGACACCACTAGTACTGACTGACCTGGTAAGCAGACCTTAGCCACTAGAACATGCGTCTTAGGGAATGTCCCTGGTCCATTCCAATGCATTTTTAAAAAGGGCAGTGTAATTCAAATAAATCTTAACAAGACAGTCATGTTTGCTTTTATGCATTGCCGACAGAAAAGACCATTCGTTCACGAACCTCCTTACCATATGCAAGAACAGACAGGCAAATAGCCTAACCTCAGATCATTAGACTACACACCAAAGAAGCACCTCATTTTGATTGTGTCATAATGGCCACAAAGCTATATTTTGAAATGGAAACCGTTAGACACATCAGTTTTCAAATTAAGAAACCTCTGCGTTTAAAGCACTGGAAACTAGTATAAAAAACAACAACAACTAGGCCTGTGTGACAGCTAACAGCAGACCCCATACACAAGCCCTACTTCATTACAGCTATTTAAAGAGAAACCGACAGAGCACTGCTCACCTGGCACTCAGTCCGACACTGGGAGAACCGTGTTATTAGACGTGACATTTTTTAACAGCCCAGCGGAAGGGGTGAGCTGCAGCAGCAAGATGTTTAATGCTGTTGCCGAATTCCTTCCAATGCATTTTTTTCCCTGGAGGCTCGAAGGTTCTAGGCTGACAGCAGTGTAGTGTCGCGGGCAGGAAGGCCTTGTACAGCAGGGAGTATTGTCCTAGAGAATAACCAAGCCAGGTTGCCCTGTACAGAGCAATCACACACAAACAGACAGGCAGGAAAGGTTAGGGGTATTTATAGCCCCACTCTCAGGTTACAGAGTGATCTGTGCTGGCTGCTTATTTAAGCACCTAGCCCTCTCCCACCGTCCCGTGCACGTCACATGAGTACACCCCAAAAGCGAGACTAAAAACAATGAGAGGGAGGCTAAAAACCTCCCCCCAAAATGGCGCGTCTCATTTTGGACAGAGCCGTGCTTAGGAAAGGCATTGGAAAATAACAAATTAGTTAGCACACAACGGGAAGGAACTGGCAAAGACAGAGGCTCTTCCAGTGAAAACATTCTTCAAATTAAAATGTTCAGGTGCCCTCGATGCTCGACTGATTCATGAGTTTGTCTGGCTAGGACAAGTCCAAACAGCTCTGACGCTTTGAGGGAGAACAAACTAGGCCTACGTGGAATTGAAGTTGAGAGTTAATTCTCCAGCAGGTAATGGTTTATAAGCTCAATCAAAACCTAATTCGGCAAATATATGCTACTCCAGCACTACCGGAATAACGGTGACCAAAACATAAATGTATCACAAATAGAAATACACAGTTGGAAAGTAGGATACAATTAGGTGCATTCAAAGACCAAACAACTTCATCCAGGGCCCCAAAAACAACACATGAAGGATGACCTGTCAGACTGACCTTTGAACTCTCTGACACTACACTATGTCCACACTGACCCTTTCCTTTGACGGTTTAGAATGGAGTAAGGGAGTTGAAGGGGTCAAGACTCATGTTGCTAAGCACTGTTATCAGTTACAGCATGGGTGTATCAGCGGCACTAGCTTGCTTGACAGTTGGGCCCAAATAGAAGCGTCTCGTTAAATGCAATTCTCCTTTTAGTGTTTAATTGTGAATGCAGATGGCATGGCGTTATTACAATAGTTTAATGGACTCACGCCCAATTATTAGAAAAAAAGAAACTAGAGACTCACAAATAGGCTTACCACAGGCAAACACACACAGACATCCCAAATAAAGCACTCCAGTCTCACCTTCACTTGGGCATACGGACAGTACATACACCTCCAGTCCTAGTACTTCCCAAATTATGTTCTAATTTAAACCCCATCGGGTGCAGCTAATCTGTGAGCATTACATGCATCACTCAGCAAAGAAGAAGGGGGCAAGGGTTCAGAGTTTCCATTTAGCCGTCCAGTCCTAGCATTCCACCCCCCCTAACCCCCAATTAGGTTGGCAGAGCCACCTGGTAAAGGAATGTAATCTACCCTCGTAAATCTCCTGAGCATCCAAGGATCATGAGCACATCACCCTGCCTATAAATAGGCTATACGCAACAACATAGAGGATGCTGACCTCCGACCCCTTGTTCCAAACTTAACAGTCACAGAGAGAAAACAGCAAGCTGCTGTGGATTTCTCCTTTTCATTCACATCGACTGCTCTGAAGTTGATATGGTAGGTAGGGCGGCAGGTACCCTAGCGGTTAAGAGTGTTGGACCAGTAACCTAAAGGCCACTGGTTCGAATCCCCCAGACAAATTGTTCCTGTAAGTCGCTCTGGGTAAGAGAGTCTGCTGAATGACTTAAATGAAAGTCCGGAGAGTCACACATACCTTGAGATTTTGGGCTTATCTGACGACAGCATTGGGATTAGGCCAACAAACATGATAATCGCCTCATACACCTGATGATTGTTTTCCAACTCTCTGAATGTCTGGCATCTCTGAAACTAAGGCATTTCAAATTGATATTCACAGAGGCCGATCTGAACAAAAAAGGTAACTTTTATAACACATTTAACATGTGAGCTAGTCAGCCATCAGCAGTGTAACTAACATTACTCACCACCGTGAACATAGAGAACAGTTTGTACGGCTGTGTGGGGGGGGGGGGGGGGGGGGTTCAGAACTGAGCTATACGACATGTTGCATAATAAGCATGGGTGCTGTGGTAGTACCCGCCAGGAAGTCAGAGCAGGGGGGGAACGTTCTCACCTTCTGTGCTGTCAGATGGGGTGGCGCCTAGCCCCGTGTCCCCACTGTCCGCTGTCCCAGGCCGGCGGCCAACGTGGCTCTGGAACTTCTCAGACACAGCTGGCGTCTGCCACTCCATGTCAGGAAACCCAGCTGGAACGCATACATGATGTGTGAAAAGCACAACCAACATCCGCAAGGTGACACTAATAGCATTTCCCCCCGCCCCTCTTCATTTTGATGAGGCTAAAGGCGCCCGCACAGCTACATAGGTTCTGTTTGCTCCAAGCAGAACTTGGTTAGGTGAAATGACAGTGTGTTCTCATACTCCCTAAAGACCTCTGCTTAAAAATAAAATAAAAACGAGAAGGCAAAATTGTTGTTTGTCCCACTTGAGCCACCGTAGCAACATTTTCAGAAACCCTTCCTCAAAATAGTCTTTATTAATCTAAGATAAATCAAGAAAACTGTCATTTGTTTTGACGTTTTTGCCGAGGACATCTTAGTTATGCATTTCTTTTGTGGGGTGCAGTATTTCTCAAATGAATTCTTGCTACCAAACTTGAACTTGCCTCAAGAAAAAAATGTAGTGTGCACGAACAGCCGGAAAAAAACCTGCCAAAGACCAAAATGTCATAATATAGGCGCAAACTGTTTAGACTGAGAAGCTTTACCTGTCAGCTTATACTCCAGGTATCTCTGTGAAGTGGTCATTCCACTCACGTCATCTGTCAAGAAAAGAGAGTGATAATATGAACATCTGTGTGAAGTTCTGGGCCACATTCAGTTGCAGATAGAAATGCCATAAATAGAGCCAACATGACTCCTTGTTCTACATGTTGGAGATGCATGTTTGTTCTACATAACATATTTATATCTGGACACTTCAAAATGTTGTGTCCTGCTGAACCTGTTCCTTGAGTGGACAAATGTTCTAGCCCTAGAGCAATGTGATGTGCAGAACAGCGAGAGAAAAGTATAGGAAGGAACAAAACACAAGCCCTTCCCTCCCCCTTGTTATATAATATCACAGCAATTGCTCAAGAGACTACAAAGTAGAGCCACAGCAACATCAGAAATTTCAGTGAGTATTTCTGGGCAGACGCAGATCAACTGTGCTGGCAAGAACACTCACCTCGAACGGGGGCTTGAGTGGTTTAATGGAGGGGTGTGAGGGAGTCTAAACTGATTTTAAGAGCCAAGGGGGCGAGGGGGATGCTACACAGTTGTATCAGAAACACTCAGTGTCAACATCAGCTGAAGATCCCATATTCCAGTTGACGTTAGTCCAAATGACCTGAAAACAGCTGATTCTCGCTCTAATTAAGTTCGCCACACAGATCTCGATTTCTATCTACCTAGATATAGCTTATGCCAGTTAGATATTGGTCTATTGGTTAGCTAAATAACGTTACATACCGA
Source organism: Salvelinus namaycush (assembly GCF_016432855.1). Lineage (NCBI taxonomy): Eukaryota > Metazoa > Chordata > Actinopteri > Salmoniformes > Salmonidae > Salvelinus > Salvelinus namaycush. The sequence continues at coordinate 42,881,314 of NC_052311.1, read as the reverse complement.
ACACGGTCAGTGCTATCCGGGATCCTTGGGACGTGCATACACTAAACCCTACCTTAACGATTGTAAAATGTTAACTTCAATGGGGGGAAAGAATAGCATGGACACTAACTTGAACTAACTAGATAGTTAACTACCTAACGCAACTGTAATATAAAGTCGATGGCTAGCTAACTTAAATGTATATTGTGTTTTAGCTTTTTATTAAACAAGCTAGCTAGATAAGCTAGTAGGCTGTATAGCCTAGCAAATATTAGCTAGCCAGCTCAATACAAAATCGAACAACGTTAGTTAGCTAAATTGCGTTAATGACATAACATTAACCATCAGTAACGTTAGCAACACATAGTGACAGCGTAACAGAACTTCGTCACCTAAACCTACCTTTTCTGCAATACTTGAAAATGAACTCCTTGAGTGTGCCGAGATTAGTACATGTGTAATTTCGGGTCAAGAATTCGTTCTCCTCTGCCAGCTGCTGTTCTAGAGTTTAGCCAGCTAACCGTCTCTGATTTGACTCAAACAACACTACAAGCTGCTAGCAACTTCAGAGTCCTGCCCATTTTAAAATAGAAGGGAAACATGGGAACGTTCCATTTGTCAGGCGTAGTCCTTTGATCTGATTATGATAGAATTGGTAGATTGTGCAGTAGAATTATTGAACATAGAGCAAACAAACTTAATTTATTGTCTTGAGACTGAAGTAAATTACAACATACGTCATTTCTGTGTCTTTGTAGCATTGTGGGCCTGAGAAACATACGCATATAAACATTTCAGAAAGAACAAAACGAATTTATGCATTTGACTCTGAGTGAGTGATACTTTTTACTCTTGTTATCTATTGGATTGCACTTGCCATCCGTTTACAAGAATTAGATTGGCATTTAAAGCAATTATCTCAAATAAACTTTTGGCATAAAACACAGTAGACTATTTAGCATTTGGAGGACATGTCAGTCACAGTGTTGACTTATTATCAGTCACTGCAGAACAGTAGTTAAGATTTCACAGTCCGGGAGCTAGTCTTGTTCACTTTGGCATACAGTGGTGAACGTCTTGATGAGTTCGAGCAAACTTTGGTTTTGTTGACTTCGGCATAGACAGGGAACGGAACTTCCCCCTTTTCATCTACCTCCTCCAGGTGGTTGCTGCCGTCTGCTGTCTGTTGTTGAGAAGCCTTGTTGTCTGTAGTGGGCCATGGATTACAAACCTCTGTGGCGACAACGTCATACACTACGGACCCAGTGTAGCTGCTGTGTCGTCGGACACTGGTCTTCTCCATCTCAGGTAAGGGAGGCAACTGCCTCAAACCCTTCTTCACCGGCCTTGGGGTGTCCTGTCCTGGGAAAGACCCTGCATAGAGTGAAACATAAACAGTGAGCTGAGTGTGATGTGGGGAAATATGTCAAACTCCAAGTGTGATGAACAACTGACTCTGACCTCTGTGTTCTCTTTGGGACAGGGTTGACTTTCTTTTTGAGGATGCTGGTCCAATGATGTTCTTCCTTAGTTCTGAGGTCCTGACCTCAATTGAATCTGGGGGCTGCAATGAGCAATCATATACGTATCAGCAGAGGGAGCCATTGGTTTCAGTTCAGTTTGATTATTCCATACATTTGAATTCCAGCTTTACATTAAGTTGTACTATTTTCTGGAGCAGGACATCCACAAACAACAGTCAATGGTAATGTAAATGAATTGGTAAGGTGAATGGTACATTCCCAGGTATTTTGTACACTGACCCTTTCACCAGAGATCGGTCCCATTTCAGCCAATGACAACCTGGACGTCTTTCTACTAATGGAAGAATGCAGACAGGATGTCAGCAATACCTAAAAGAAATGCTCATAAAGGGCCATAATACAGGAAGAAGTATTACCTTTTTGAACGGATCGCACATATCATTGATACTATGGGAAGCAGAAGGGATAGAAGACACAGACTCCACTGCACTGGTGACAATAGTCTCCACACAATCTCCAGAACCATGGCATTGACTTCCTGACATACACAGAAGAAGAAAAAAGCACACTTAGTTCCAAGTTTCAGTTTATGGCACAACAAATCGATCATGGAATTGGAGGCGGAGAGTGCTGCCTGGGTGAAAACAGGTGTACAAAACATTTTGAAGGTAGTCTTTGGATGACTCATGATAAAATGTTCATGATAAAATGTTCCTCATTTTTGATGTAAGTTAATGCCTTTATGATCTTGTCATGTCCACAAGGATAATTAAAACCACATACGTACACGTTTTGGCTGCTATGCCTTCTTCGGAGTGTGTAGAAGAAGCCTCTGTGCCAAGCTTTGCCAAGGGTTAAATCACACATTCAGAATTTCTCTAAGAAGTTGAACATCCATAGAATGGGTGCTTACCCTTGGATGCCTGTCTCCAGCTTGTGAACTGAACACTTTGCCTCACCAAGACAGACCATCAGCTGTAATAAATAGAAGCTGCAAAGAAGTTTGGGGAAATTCAGCACTACCTCTTTGGTTGTTATGTTAATTGCACAGCAGCAAGGTTCACCTGTGACTTCCGCGAAGCTGAGTTCTTTGCTTCTCTATTTCAAAAAGTCAATACTCTAAAACAGCTTCCTCTCCTCATCTGCACTGATCTGATATCATAATGTTGATACAACGGTGAGCACTGGTGAATGTCTGCAGGGGCTTTCCACTTTATGAGACGATTGTCCATGCCACTGGACCAGTCTCACTGACATACAGTGATATCATGATTGAGAGTAATGAAATACCATTTCAAATCAAATCAAAGTTTATTTGACACGTGTGCCGAATACAACAGGTGTAGTAGACCTTACAGTGAAATGCTTACTTACAGGCCCTAATCAACAGTGTGATTTTTAAGTAAAAAATAGGTATTAAGTGAACAGTAGATAAGTAAAGAAATAAAAGCAACAGTAAAAAGACAGTGAAAAATAACTGTAGCGAGGCTATATACAGTAGCGAGGCTATATACAGGCACCGGTTAGTCGGGCTAATTGAGGTAGTATGTACATGTAGGTATGGTTAAAGTGACTATGTTTATATGATAAACAGAGAGTAGCAGTAGTGTAAAAGAGGTGTTGGCGGGACACAATCCAGATAGTCCGGGTAGTCATTGTGCGGGGGCACCGGTTAGTCGGGCTAATTAAGGTAGTATGTACATGAATGTATAGTTAAAGTGACTATGTTTATATGATAAACAGAGAGTAGCAGCAGCGTAAATGAGGGGTTGGTGGGGGGGGCAATGCAAATAGTCTGGGTAGCCATTTGATTACTTGTTCAGGAGTCTTATGGCTTGGGGGTAAAAACTGTTGAGAAGCCTTTTGGTCCTAGACTTGGCGCTCCGGTACCGCTTGCCATGTGGTAGTAGAGAGAACATTCTATGACTGGGGTGGGTGGAGTCTTGGACAATTTTTAGGGCTTTCCTCTGACACCGCCTGTTGTAGAGGTCCTGGATGGCAGGCAGCTTAGCCCCAGTGATGTACTGGGCCGTACGCACTACCCTCTGTAGTGCCTTGCGGTCAGAGGCCGAGCAGTTGCCGTACCAGGCAGTGATGCAACCAGTCAGGATGCTCTCGATGTTGCAGCTGTAGAACCTTTTGAGGATCTGAGGACCCATGCCAAATCTTTTTAGTTTCCTGAGGGGGGATAGGCTTTGTTGTGACCTCTTCACGACTGTCTTGATACATTTATATATCCTGATTTACATTTACATACGTATCAGGATATATCTATTATTTTATGAATTATTTCAGGATTAATTTATTATTAATTCATTATTTTGTCCCACAGGCCACACTCCTTCATACATCTCACCAGGAAAACAGTGATGAATGTCATTGCTGATCTCATATTGCATTAGGTTAATAAGTAGAAAAATACAGACATGGATAAAGTATCCAATTTTCATACTTGAGTAAAAGTAAAGATACCTTAATAGAAAAGTAAAAGTCACACAGTAAAATACTACTTGAGTAAAAGTCAAAGTATTTGGTTTTAAATATACTAAAGTATCAAAAGTAAATGTAATTGCTAAAATATACTTAAGTATCAAAAGTAAAAGTATAAATAATGTCAAATTCCTTATATTAAGCAAACCAGATGTACAATGTTCATGATTTTTAAAATTTACGGATAGACAGGTGCACTTAACATAATTTACAAATGAAGCATTTGTGTTTAGCCAGTCCACCAGATCAGAGGCAGTAGGGATAACCAGGGATGTTCTTCTGTCCTGCTAAGCATACAAAATGTAACAAGTACTTTTGCTTGACAGGGAAAATGTATGGAGTAAAAAGTACATCATTTTCATTATGAATGTAGTGAAGTAAAAGTAAAAGATGTCAAAAATATAAATAGTAAAGTACAGATATCCCCCCCCAAAATACTTAAGTAGTACTTTAAAGTATTTTTACTTAAATACTTTACACCACTTGAGAAAAAAACAAAAACATGCAAAGGATTTTTGCAACTTTTTCATTTGTGGAATTGACCTGTCACTCAACAGTACAGTCGTGCGACGAAGAAAAACTGCGGGGCAATTCACAGAGTGGTGTACTCATAATTTTCTTCCTAAAATTCATATCCAAAGGCTAGTTCACGTCAGCTATTTCACGTAAGGGTAGTGGGAGGGTTCAGTCAGTTGATAAACCCATGTAAGTAAGCATTGACAGTCAACACTTGTAAATTCTTACCAAAATATGTCATATGTAGCGCTCTTGTTACAGTTTGACTTTCATTGGTAAGGAGTAGCTGAAGTGCTAGATAGAGAACTAGAGCATAGAGAATTCCCTGTTTCTTGACTAAATAATCTCACGTTAGCTCAGGTAGCTAGCTACTGTAGCTCAGACAGTAACTGGCTGGATAGCTGGCTCTATCGTTATCTGGAAACTTGGGCAAAGATTTGTAACGATTTCGAGTTGAAGCCCAGACGACACAGGTACAACGCTTTTTTTTAGGGAATGCTAGAAATATCTAGTTAAGATGACGGAGCTGTATCTGTATGTCTGTATTTTTGGGAGACCAACCTAGACTGCTGTCACTGCGTATACGGCTTGTTGTTATTGGCTATTGGTAGCTAGCTTCCCAGCAGCTAATCCAGCTAGCTACTGTTAACGTTAATTGGCTAATGTAAACATCACCAGTCGCAATGGCTAGTATTAGGAAGGAATTTTGTGTACATAGCTGTCTGAAGACCACCGCTTGGCTAGTTTAGATATAACCAGTTGTTGTTCTAGTTAGCTAACAGTTATGTTTCAGTATTTAAACCTCAAACACTTGGGAACCCCTCATCAATTTAGGTGTAAATTACTCCAGTGTCCATTGACTGATGTACCTAGTAGAGAAAAAAACATCGATGTTTGGACATTAATCTTATTTGTTCATTGTGTGATGTCCGTTCTATTCTATTTCTCAAATTGCAGCCCATTCCCAGAGACTGTGCAGATGCCATCTGACCTTTGACCCTCGGACCCTGCACCTCTAGTCCTTGCTCTATGACTTGCTGTGAGGCCATGTCTGCTGTGAACATCACCAGAGACATCCTGCACAGGCAGATCAGGGTGAGTCCAATGTTTTAAGCCTGTTTTTATGAAATGAACAAACTGCCCTAACTAATTCCCACAGAATTGAACATTTTCATATTTTCATTTCAGGATACATGAGCAAAATCAACAACTCTGAAATGCAATCTGCATTACAATCTATTCAATAATGAACACTACTATTCACCAAAATGCTTTAATTATGTTGGACAGAGTGAGACAGGAAATTTTGGGGAGAGACAGGTGATGTTTTGCCTTAATGTCTGCAGGACAAGAGAGCATTGGGCTTCCAAAGGCAGTATCATGTCACAGACCCCTTCATCAGTAGACTTGGACTGGAGGCAGAGTTGCAGGTGATGTGTGTGTGTGTGTGTGTGTGTGTGTGTGTGTGTGTTACTGCACACATACAACATTAATGCCTTTGCCAGTCTGACAGCCTGTATCTGTTGTGTCAACAGGGCCACACTGGGTGTGTGAATTGCCTGGAATGGAACGAACAGGGAGAGTAAGTCCTGAGCTGAAACCAGGGTTCTATTTAAATGACCATATTTAACACTTCTACATTTATGTTGGCCTATCTGTAATGTTTACTCTTGTTCTATGTAGTCTGCTGGCATCGGGCTCAGATGACCAACATTGCATCATCTGGGACCCCTTCAAACACAAGAAGCTCACCACTATGCACACAGGGCATGCAGCAAACATCTTCTCTGTGAAGGTAAAAACAGAAACTGCTTGATGGGAAAGTCTGTGTGTAGAAATGAAGCTTCTTTCTTATTTTATCCTCTCCCTTTTTCCCGTCCCCCACTTGCAGTTTCTCCCTCACTCAGGTGACCGTATCCTCGTGACGGGTGCAGCGGACACCAAGGTTCACGTGCACGACGTGTCGGTCAAGGAGACCATCCACATGTTCTCTGACCACACCAACCGCGTCAAGCGCATTGCTACGGCCCCCATGTGGCCTAACACCTTCTGGAGTGCTGCGGAGGACGGCATCATCAGGTCAGAGCCCCAGTAGCTAGCTAACCGTTGGAGCATCCTTGTCGCATCCAAAGATGTTCATTGGTTAAGGTGACAGTGTGTCAGATACATTGTCAGATGCATCATGTTATTTCTACTAGCATGTAGTAGAATATCGAAGGTGAAAAGATGACATGAAACAGTAAGGTTGGAATGGAAGTGTTATGCCATGGGCCCCTTTCTTACCTCAAGCTGTTCCCTACCAGTTCCTTGGCTCTCCCAGGGACTTCTTCTCTGGGTCTCTGTGGCCACATGCCTCCAGCAGCACTTCCATCACACACTGTCTTGGAGGTTAATGTATCTCTAGAGAATACCCTTTAACTACCCTTCAAAGCTCAGGTGTGCAGTGGGCATTGGGGGACTACTGCAGATGGGTGGTTGGCTTCAGGCTATGGTTCCCATAAGGGGGTCAGCTCAGACACAGGAAGTTAATGATGGGGGGGGGGGGGGGGGGGCTTTAGTATTTTACTCTACAGTACGTCACTGCCTGACTGCCTGCTGCCTGACTGCCTCCCTGCTGCTTATGACTCAAAGGGCCAATGTTGCAATCGTGGCTTGTGTTTTTGTTTTTGATTAACCGAACCAGTAGTCTACAACCTCAAAATATGGCTCCCATGTACAGAGTATAGTAGTTAGTAGTTTCTTTTTGAGCAAGCTGGCTTTGGACACAAATTGCAGTTTTAATTAAACCTTGCAATTAAACCTTGCAAAAGTCTAGTATTTGAGTAGAATTCAAAACAAACAATATTTTAAAGAGCTTAGTTCTGACTCTCTGGAGATGATTGATGCCCTCATGATGTGCTTTCTTCTACTACTATTTTAGGCAATATGACCTGAGGGAGAGCAGTAAGCGTTCAGAAGTGCTCATCGACCTGACGGAATACTGTGGTCAGCTGGTGGAGGCCAAGTGTTTGGCTGTGAACCCGCAAAATAATAACTACCTAGCAGTGGGGGCCAACGGGCCCTTTGTACGCCTCTATGACATGCGCATGATCCACAACCACAGGTGTGTAGTAGTCAGGCTCGAATCCTAACTTGAGATCGATGCATGTGACTCATGTTTCCATTGACCTGAAAGTCCAAGTCATCTCAAGTCTGAAGTTAGGATTTAGCTCTCACTGCCTGACTGTCAAATTAGAGTTTAATTGAATAGTTATCATTTCATATCACGTAAGGAATATGCACGACTATTGGATAGAACGTCTAATGTGTCTCCCTACTACTCTGGGCTATCATCAGTCATACCGATGTTATTTTCTCAGCTTTGAGACTTCTTATATACACAGATGGAGCATGATTTGTTAATCATTTATGTTTCTCTCCTCCACTTCCATTCACAGGAAGTCTGCGAGTCAGAGCACATCGGCAGGAGTGCACACGTTCTGCGACAGACAGAAGCCCATCCCAGACGGAGCGGGGCAGTATTATGTCGCAGGTGTGTGTGTGTGTGTGTGATCGTATGGTTTGGCTTATTGCACCAAATGTATAAAAAAAAACTGCTGTGAACACTTTCTATGAAGCCCATACAGTATCTACAATGTATTATAAACAGTAAAAACACACATGGACAATGTGTGGGTTATAACGCAGTCATTTGCAGTATATGGAACTAAACTAGTGGGACAGGTAAGGTGATTCTGTATGCCTCTCACCCAACTTCTTCTCCTTGATCCGTTACCTCAGGGCACCTGCCAGTGAAGCTCCCTGACTACAATAACCGCCTGAGGGTCCTAGTGGCCACCTACGTCACCTTCAGTCCCGACGGCACCGAGCTGCTAGTTAACATGGGAGGAGAACAGGTAAGGCTGCTTCCTAGAAGAGGAAACGTCCTAGAAGTTAAAACCTCCAGGTCAAGCTCACTAGGCAAAAATCCATCTCTTTCTCAGATTGTCAGGTTTGAATTCCAACAAGCATAGTACTTTAACTCTCAAACCAAATCATTAAAGTTGATGATTACCTGTGGTTGGTTCAAAAGGGTAACTTTGCCGGGAATGTGTTTTCTCTTGTCTGCAGGTGTATCTATTTGACTTGACGTTCAAACAGAAGCCGTACACCTATCTGCTTCCCAAAAAGTGCCAAATAACAGGTATAACTATGGAAATAGCCCAAAGCTTACTACTGTATTTGGCCATTAAAATGACATATACAGAATGTATTATTTATGACCAATGGAGGGGTGCAGTTGCTCGCTGAAACTTTGCCCATAGTTTATATATAGATCTGGGCATTAAAAAGTGAATTCTTCAAAATGCCTTGCAGCAGCAATCTATATCAAGGTACATTGTCTATGTGACAAATTACTCTCTCGCAGGGTGACATCAACCACCAAGGTCATTATCAATCACTTGACAATGATGTAACCATGTAATAAAATGCATTTCTGAAAAATGTTCCTGTCGGTGCAGTTACATCCACTTTGCGGCAAACGTTCTTTACTGTGTTGCAGTACAACTTTGTAATGCCCAGAACTGTATGGGGATTTCTAAAATCTTGATATCCCAACAGATGTTCAGAATGGAAAGACAACCAACGGTGTGTCAAATGGAATTCACTTGCCAGCCAGCCGACTTCGATTCACAGAAAGCAAAGTTTTCTCTGGGTAATCTTTTTCTCGTGTTTGATTTTAATCGTTCATTTTCACCCACATGTTACATTTAGCAACAGCCTAGCCCCAGTGTATTTATATAAACACTACGCTATGGGGCGGGGGGGGGGGGTGACATCCCTAGTTTCTCTCTTATCACTTTCTCATCTCGTCCTCATCTTTCTTCCCTAGTTCTGGCGAGCTGCCGCCTCACTTGGAGCGGATAAAGCAGCAGGCCAATGACGCGTTTGCGCGGCAGCAGTGGACGCAGGCCATCCAGTTCTACAGTCTGGGCATCCACGAGGCCAGCCACAACGCCATGCTGTATGGGAACCGCGCTGCCGCCTACATGAAGCGCAAGTGGTAAGGCAGCTTTTTCGACCTAGAGCCCGAGCTAACTCATTAGCCTTGTTTACTCTCCTTCTGTGTTTCTCCGGTTACAGAACATGGTCATGTTCAGTAGGGCATACTGTAGCAAAATGTTTTGCAACGAAAAACAAAAACACTGAGTTCAGGTAAAACGTCCTTGTTTCATCACGTTTAAAGCGGTTTACCACTATGCTGGTACATGTGTGACTGTGTGGTATTTACTGTTGTGTGTGTGATGTGTTCTCTCTCTCCCCCAGGGACGGTGACCACTATGATGCGCTGAGGGATTGTCTGAAAGCCCTGTCCCTCAACCCTGGGCACCTGAAGGCCCACTTCCGGCTGGCACGCTGCCTCTTTGAGCTGAAGTACGTGGCCGAGGCTCTGGAGTGCTTGGATGACTTCAAGGGCAAGTTCCCCGAGCAAGCCCACAGCAGCGCCTGCGACGCCCTAGATAAGGATATCAAGGCCGCCCTCTTCTCCAAGATGGACTCTGGTGAGAAGGGGTTAATGGTGATGTTGGGTAATCGTCTGTTTCCCCCCACAAATAAAGTGTGATTTTGGCTGACCTCTGACTTTTCCATCACCTTTCCACATTGACTTACAATATGTGTTTTTATATGATGTTGATTCAATTCAAAATACCTTATGTATTCCACAAGGGCAATTGTGCAAATGAATACAGTACGGATATTTTTTGGTTTATTTCCATGTCGTGTCTGTTTTGTAGCTGAAGACAAAAAGGGCAACAGCTCAATCCGCTTCCACACGTTCAGCAGGAAGGAGTCCATCCCGGAAGACGAGGTCGTCTTGAGAGAGCGCAGCTACGACTACAAACACCGCTACTGTGGTCATTGTAACACCACCACAGACATCAAGGAGGCCAACTTCTTTGGCAGGTCAGTGGAGCATTTTAGACACTGATACATTCTAAAAACACTATGTTAATATTAGTTGTTGACCTAAAAAAAAACATGAGCTGACGGCGCGCACTTATTTTGTAGAGGTGCTGGCTAATGTATAGTCAACACTGAAGAAGACACTGCGTTCTAAAACGTTGGTTATGTTTCCCCGTTACATTTTTGGGAGGATACAGTGCATTCGGAAAGTATTCAGACCCCTTTACTTTATCACATTTTGTTACGTTACAGCTTTACTCTAAAATGGATTTTTTTTAAATAAATAAATGCGTCATCAATCTACACACAATACCCTGTAATGACCAATCAAAAACAGGTTTAGACATTTCTGCAAATGTAAAAAATAAATAAAAATAACATCGCATTTACATAAGTATTCAGACCCTTCACTCAGTACTTTGTTGAAGCAACTTTGGCAGTGATTACAGACTCAAGTCTTCTTGGGTATGATGCTACAATCTTGGCAACCCTATATTTGGGGAGTTTCTCCCATTCTCTGCAGATCCTCAATATCTGTCAAGTTGGATGGTGAGCGTGGCTGCATAGCTATTTTCAGGTCTCCAGAGATGTTAGATCAGGTTCAAGTCCGAGCTCTGGCTGGGCCACTCAAGGACATTCAGAGACTTGTCCCGAAGCCACTCCTGCGTTGTCTTGGCTGTGTGCTTAGGGTCGTTGTCCTGTTGGAAAGTGAACCTTCGCCCCAGTCTGAGGTCCTGAGTGCTCAGGAGCAGGTTTTCATCAAGGATCTCTCTGTACTTTGCTCCGTTCATCTTTCCCTCGATCCTGATTAGTCTCCCAGTCCCTGATGCTTCCACCACCATGCTTCACTGTAGGGATGGTGCCAGATTTCCTCTAGACTTGACATTCAGGCCAAAGTGTTCAATCTTGGTTTCATCAGACCAGAGAATCTTGTTTAGATACCTTTTGGCAAGCAGGCTGTCATGTGCCTTTTACTGAAGAGTGGCTTCCGTCTGGCCACTCTACCATAAAGGCCTGATTGGTGGAGTCCTGCAGAGATGGTTGTCCTTCTGGAAGGTTCTCCCATCTCCACAGAGGAACTCTGGAGCTCTGTCAGAGTGACCATCGGGTTCTTGGTCACCTCCCTGACCAAGGCCCTTCTCCCCCGATTGCTCAATTTGGCCAGGCGGCCAGATCTAGGAAGAGTCTTGGTGGTTCCAAACTTCTTCCAATTAAGAATGATGGAGGCCACTGTGTTCTTGGAGACATTCAATGCTGCAGACATTTTTTGGTAACCTTCCCCAGATCTGTGCCTCGACACAATCCTGTATCGGAGCTCTACGGACAATTCCTTCAACCTCATGGCTTGGTTTTTGCTCTGACATGCACTGTCAACTGTGGGACCGTATAGACAGGTGTGTGTACGGTTGTGAAGGGTCAGAAACTTTCCGGTAAATTGACGGAATTTTTCCATGGGAAGTTAAGCCCGTGAATTTGGGGAATTTTGCTTAAATGAATCAAAAAAGTTAGCTTATAACAGTGAACCTTTTTTGTGGAATACCCATAAGGCAATTCTAGGTCTTGTGGCATATTTTGGTTAAACTACCCACAATTGAATGGAATTGCAACCCTCTGCATGCACAGTGCATTCTTCCATCACGTGTACAGCTGATTCTCAAGATCTTGCACACTAATGAGATGCTATTGAGCCCACACTACTACACTGTCTGAGCCAAGGACTACATGCTTTCTGGTAAGTTTTGATTACAATACTGGGTGGGGTGAATATATTTTATGACCTATATGAATTTTTGTTAACTAGTAAATAGTAGCCTACAACAAAGTGTTTTTTAAATAATTTCTAACTTGTTAACAATTTCTGCTAGTTAGTTTTTGCTACCATATGGGTTTTAGCTTGATTGATCCTGCTAACTGAGGAGTGTTAATTCACCTGTTTCCATATATGTTTCATTTTAAAATATTTATCTTACAAAGGAGTTTTTTAATCTAACTGCTTAACTATTTATCTGTACATGGAATTGTGTTTGTTAGTTTTTTTACTCATTTTTTTCTAATCTTTACAGGAAAATGCCACGGGCACTATGTGATGTGTGGAGACATTCCACTGCAGCTAATGTAGAAGGAAAAGCGGTGTACATTTGCAAATACTGTGCCAAATCATATGTGAAAAATGCAACAAAGATGTAGAATCATCTGGCCAAGTGCATATAGTTCCCTAGGCGCTCACAACAAGCAACCTCTGACAAAAGTCCCGATAGCAACAGGAATCAGAAGTTTTTTTGACTCAATGGAGGAACGTAGTCAGAGAAATGCTTATGAATGTCTTGCTTGAGCTGTGTATGCAACTGGTTCACCTCTGATGCTCACAGGTATTGGAAGAGATTTCTGAATGTTCGTCGCTCAGCATACACCCCTCCAACCAGACAGGCTTTATCTACTCATTGACTGGATGCAGAGTTCAAGTGAAGGTCAAGCAAATCATAGAGAAAGCAGACTTTATTGCAATCATCTCTGATTGGTGGTTGAATGTTCGTGGGCAAGGAATAATTAACTACATCATCTCAACCCCTCAACCAGTATTCTACAAGAGCACAGACACAAGGGACAACAGACACACTGGTCTCTACATTGCAGATGAGCTGAAGGCAGTCATCAATGACCTTGGACCACAGAAGGTATTTGCACTGGTGACAGACAATGCTCCGAACATGAAGGCTGCTTGGTCTAAAGTGGAGGAGTCCTACCCTCACATCACACCCATTGGCTGTGCTGCTCGTGCATTGAATCTTCTCCTCAAGGACATCATGGCACTGGAAACAATGGATACACTCAACAAGAGAGCCAAGGAAATGGTTAGGTATGTGAAGGGTCATCAAGTTATAGCAGCAATCTACCTCACCAAGAAAAGTGAGAAGAATAAGAGCACCACATTGAAGCTGCCCAGCAACACCCGTTGGGGTGGTGTTATCATCATGTTTGACAGTCTCCTTGAGGGAAAGAAGTCTCTCCAAGAAATGTCCCTATCACAGTATGCCCATATGGACAGCCCCATCAAGAGGATCCTGAAACTCCTGAAACCTATAGCAGTAGCCACTGCACGGATTGAGGGAGACAATGCCACCCTGTCTGATGTTGACTCTGCTTGCAGATTTAAGAGAAGAAATCCGTACTGCCCTGCCCACTTCACTGTTGCTCCAAGCAGAGGAAACTGCAGTTCTGAAATGCATCAGAAAGCGTAAAGACTTCTGCCTGATGCCCATACACGCCGCAGTGTACATGTTGGACACCAAGTATGCTGGCATCCTGTCTGGTGCAGAGATCAACAAGGCCTATGGTGTCATCACTACCGTGTCTCGCCACCTTGGCCTGGATGAGGGCAAGTACACTTCCAAGCAAGGGCTTTGGGATGGAGATGCAATATGGCAGTCGTGCCAATATCTCATCAGCCACCTGGTGGAAGGGACTTTGTGGATCTGAGGCTCTTTCCCCTGTTGCCTCCATCATCCTCCAAATCCCACCAACATCAGCCACCTCAGAGCGCAACTGGTCCTTGTTTGGGAACACACACACCAAAGCACGCAACAGGCTGACCAATACAAGTGGTGATAAATTGGTGGCCATCTGGGAAAATGTGAGGCTTTTTGAGCCTGACAAAGAGCCATCCTCAACAAGGTTGGAAAGTGACAGTGAAGATGAGGCCTCAGAGTCTGATGTTCAAGAGGTGGACATTGAGGAGGTCCGGGGAGAAGACATGGAAGCCTGAGAGGAAGACAACCAAAGCTTTAGGTTCTAGACTATAATTTTACAGATGTATGTTGAAAGGTTTTTGGGAGATGTGATGGATCATTCAATATTCCCTTTCTTTTGTTGTTCCATGAAATCATCCCATGTGAAGAGTCAACTTATTTTAAGTTAAATTCGTAACAATTTATTATTATTTTTCTATTGGAAGGATTTAATCATTTGCAATTGTCTACTTATGATAAGGTAAAAGGTTTGTGTCTGTCTCCATATGATATGGTAAACATATCCAATGCAAAAAAACATCTACATTTTAAATGGTATTAATATTAATTTGCATATATTTCCGTTAATTCCCATATATTCCCACAGAAACTTTCCACCTCTGAATATTCCCCAAAATGAGTGTCCCTTTCTAAATCATGTCCAATCAATAGAATTTATCACAGGTGTACTCCAATCACGTTGTAGAAGCATATCAAGGATGATCAATTGAAACAGGATGCACCTGAGCTAAATTTCGAGTCTCATAGCAAAGGGTCTGAATACTTATGTAAAAGGTATTTCGCTTTGTCTTTATGGGGTAGTGTGTGTAGACTGAGGATTTTTTATTTTTTTTATTCATTTTAGAATAAGGCTGTAATGTAACAAAATATGGAAAAGGGGAAGGTGTCTAAATACTTTTCATATGCACTGTATATAAGTGTACAACATCATTTTTTAGACCTTTTAAAGAAAACACATGATGCTGTTCTATAGAAACTTTGGTTCCTCCTGAAGAACTTCATAACGCATTCATGAGCAGTTCATAAGGTATCAAATTGTGGTAGTTGACATAAGAATGAAAGAATGCCCATGTACTGCTTATGAACGTTTTGATTATGAATGTGTTATGAAGTCCTTATTTAATTTAAATACCCTTCAAATGAAATGTTACGGAAATGTCTGCCACCTGTGTGCAGTATCAAACAATGACAAGGTTTAATAGTTGACTCTCTCTCCCTTTCAAAAATATAAACGCAACATGTAAAGTGTTGGTCCTATGTTTCATGAGCTGAAATAAAAGATCCCAGAAATGTTTCATACGCACAAAAAGCGTATTTCTCCACAACCAAAAATTGCACAAATGTATTTACATCCCTGAGTGAGCATTTCTCCTTTGCCAAGAAAGTCCATCCATCTGACAGGTGTGGCATATCAAGAAGCTGATTAAACCGCATGATCATTACACAAGTGCACCTTGTGCTGGGGACATTAAAAGGCCACTCTAAAATGTGCATGGAGCATGCAATTGGCATGCTGACTGCAGGAATGTCCACCAGAGCTGTTGCCAGATAATAAAATGTTCATTTCTCTAATGTTCATTTCTCTACCATAAGACGGCTCTCTCGTTTTTGAGAATTTGGCAGTACGTCCAACTGGCCTCCCAGGCACAGACCATGTGTATGGCGTCATGTGGGCAAGCGGTTTGCTGACGTCAACGTTGTGAACAGAGTGCCCCATAGTGGAGGTGGGGTTATGGTATGGGCAGGTTTAAGCTATAGATGACGAATACAATTGCATTTTTATCTATGGCAGTTTGAATGCACAGATCTTGAAGCCCATTGTGCCATTCATCCGTTGCCATCACCTCATGTTTCAGCATGATAACGCACGGCCACATGTTGCAAGGATCTGTACACAATTCCTGGAAGCTGAAAATGTCCCAGTTCTTCATGGCCTGCATACTCACCAGACATGTCACCCATTGAGCACGTTTGGGATGCTCTGGATCGATGTGTACGACAGATTGTTCCAGTTCCCGGCTATATCCAGCAACTTCGCACAATCATTGAAGAGGAGTGGGACAATATTCCACAGGTCACAATCAACAGCCTGATCAACTCCATACGAAGGAGATGTGTCGCGTTGCATGAGGCAAATGGTGGTCACACCAGATACTGACTGGTTTTCTGATCCACGCCCCTACTTTTTTTTTTTGACCAACAGATGCATATCTATTCCCAGTCATGTGAAATCTATAGATTAGGGCCAAATGAATTTATTTAAATTGGCAGATTTTCCTTATATGTTCTGTAACTCAGTAAAATCTTTGAGATTATTGCGTTTGTATTTTTGTTTAGTGTGTGTATATATAATCCCCCCCACCCACAGTAAAGGCCAGTACATTGTGAGCGGCTCCGACGACGGCTCCTTTTTCATCTGGGAGAAGGAGACTGCTAACCTGGTGCGGATCCTCCAGGGGGACGAGTCCATAGTCAACTGCCTGCAGCCTCACCCCAGTTACTGCTTCCTGGCTACCAGCGGCATCGACCCTGTGGTGCGGCTCTGGAACCCCAGGCCGGAGGTCATTAACAACAATTATTAAATTCTATTAAATTCAAATAACTTAATTTTCCCAATGAGCAAACTTCTTATGTGTGGAATGGTAGGCTACATACAGCAAGAAACAGGATGTAAAAAAACAAAAACAGCTCAGCACCAAGGACACTATACATAGAGTAGATGCATTTAAAAAGCAATCCATTCAATCACTAACATGATTGATTCTTTGATTGAATGTATTTGTTGCAAAACATTTTTTTACTGCCAATACATGCATTAAAAACTATCAAGGATTACGCAATAAATAAACACAGTAGTACATCTGGTTATTGGATTGTCACAATTGAGGCTGCAGTATGATCTATCCTTTCCTATGGCCTCCTTTTGTAGTAGTCTGATGTAAAAAAAAATATTTAAAAAAAGGCTGACTTTACAATACACCAGAAGTTAACCCTTTTCTTACCTTTCTTTCTCTCCATCCTTTTCCCCTCTATCATCCAGACGGAGAGTGAGAGTGGGAACGGGCGCGTGGTGGAGGACATGGAGGGCGCCGCTGCAGCCAACCAGCGGCGTATGAATGCCGACCCCCTGGAGGTCATGCTGCTCAACATGGGTTACCGCATCACGGGCCTCGGCGGCCGCGGGCCAGAGGGCTCGGACGATGAGGACAGCTCAGACGGCCAGGTGCAGTGCCGGCCCAGCTAGACTAGCGGGCCCAACACCACAT
Source organism: Salvelinus namaycush (assembly GCF_016432855.1). Classification (NCBI taxonomy): domain Eukaryota; kingdom Metazoa; phylum Chordata; class Actinopteri; order Salmoniformes; family Salmonidae; genus Salvelinus; species Salvelinus namaycush. The sequence continues at coordinate 42,864,106 of NC_052311.1, read as the reverse complement.
ACAGTATGGAGGCAGCAAGACGCAAGGCACTCCTCCCCTACTCCCTCCCAAACCCTGAGGCTGTCTGTGTGTGTGTGTCTGTGAGGGGGGAAAAAGCACCATCGATATTCCGTTTGTCAATGTTTCATTCACCCCTCTAAAACGAAAGCAACATTGAGTGAATGTCATGTCACAGCTCTGCACTATGCACTGCCCTCCTCTTTCACATGCCGAGGCAGGATTGGAGGAAACCAGTTTGGCGAGGGGATTCCACGGGGGTGACGACGACGACCTTTCACCTTTTTTTAAAGAACGCCAACGACATCACCTCGGCCTCTCCCTCCGTTGCTCCAAAGCTGGGGTTATTGGGCCTATACAGTAAAGAAGAGGAGAGCACTCCATCACTCCCCAATCTCTCACTATGAGCTAGGAGTCAACCACTTCTAAACCCTCTTCAAGAAGGAGCCCGTTGGAGGGAAACACTACAAGCAGAAGCCCCCGGCCTCTGGTAGTGTAGCCTGCAGACGGCTCAGAGGTTAGAGGTCAAAGCGAGGCCCCAATAGTCAGTGTCCTCATTGGAGGATGATATGAGGCCACAGGAAGTTGCTTTGTTTCATCTCTAGTGGGCTTTTCAATTGGAGTATAAGAGGTCACACCCAGCCCCTCTCCAGCTCTGAAAGTCTCTACTTAAAGTTTTTGATTTACAATCCTTTTTTAAAGTTTTTTGAATATTGGTCAACAGGAAGAGAGCACAAGAAGTCTTGACTTTAAGTGTTACCCAGTCTTGAAGTGTTTCTCCAACTCAAATTAAATGTGTTGATAGGATTGTGCACCTTGTTTCTTTTAAACTCGGTCTGGCAACAACAACAAAAAATCATGTTTTTCTCTGCATTTGTTCTAAGTTTTGAGAGTAAAAAATGGCCAAGGATCCATGTTGCATTTTGCTTTGTCTGTTGTTGAGAAGTTCTTCTTGTGGCTCTATATGCCTATTTTATTGACAGGTATGCAAAATGTTTCCCTTTTACTTTATGTAGGTTAAGACAAAGCTGTCAAACTGAAGCGGTAGCTCCTTACATTTTCTCCAACGCTTAGACATTTGCTCCTCTGTCATTTGTTGATAACGATGTAGAGACGGATAATTCTAAAGGAGGGTTGTGTGTGGGGTTACATTTAGGGGTTTGATTGAATTGATAGTCAGGTGTTGATTGGTCAGAAAATCTGTCGAACTTTGTTGTATTAAAGGTTGCAAAATTCTGGTCATTTCCACAAATTTCCCAGTTTTTCAAGATATCCCGGTCGGTAGATAACCGGGATTCGGATGGAATAAGCACGAAATCGGGAATCTTTCAACCAGTATTTCTAGAAAACCTGGGAATTATGGGAAAGTTAACCTATGTTGGACTGATGCTCTGAACAGAGAGAGGGAAAGTGATGGAGAAGGGTATTTCACTATCCTAGGGCAATAGCACCAGTCCTAATATCACTCATGCATGGCATAGAGGCAATTTCATAGACACTATCCATTTGGTGTCTTTTGGGGTTCAGGATCCCTACACGAGCACTTTCAGCTTTCCCCAGAAAGTTTTGGGGGAAGAATGGGATAGGGATTTTTCCCTTCCTTTAGCTTTGGACCCAGCATGAGTCCTCTGCTGCAGTTGGAGTTTTGCTTATGAGGTTATATGAGATTTTGTCTAAAGGTAACATTGTAAAGGGCAAATTTGGACAATGAGCCTCTAGGTCCTCTGGCCGACCAGCAAACCTCCAGCTCACTGATGACGTGGATTCAAAGAAAACCTAAGGATGGAGTCCTCTAACACTAGGCTTCCATGTATAATTTCTTTGTTAAAAAATAATTTAAGACATTTTTTTATTTTTTTTATTTTTCTTTGGGAAAAATCCAATGACAAAGTTTACTGCAAGAGAAAAATAAAAGAGGTCTAATATTGTTGAACCACTTGTCTTGAGTTTGTGTTTCACCTCCGACCTGTATTTAACCAGGGTAATGACGATTTGGAATGTATTACTAATGTTTTCCACCTGCACACTGTTCCAGGTGCAGAAATATAGGCTACACACAGGTCCACAACTATCCATTCAGCAGTGGTGTAAAGTACTGAAGTAAAAATACTTTAAAGTAATTAAGTAGTTTGGGGTATCTGTACTCTACTATTTAGCCAATTTTTACTACAGTCGTGGCCAAAAGTTTTGAGAATAACACAAATATTAATTTTCACAGTCTGCTGCCTCAGTTTGTATGATGGCAATTTGCATATACTCCAGAATGTTATGAAGAATGATCAGATGAATTGCAATTAATTGCAAAGTCCCACTTTGCCATGCAAATGAACTGAATCGCCCAAAAATATTTCCACTGCATTTCAGCCCTGCCACAAAGGACCAGCTGACAGTGATTCTCTCGTTAACACAGGTGTGAGTGTTGACGAGGACAAGGCTGGAGATCACTCTGTCATGCTGATGGAGGTTGAATAACAGACTGGAAGCTTCAAAAGGAGGGTGGTGCTTGGAATCATTGTTCTTCCTCTGTCAACCATGGTTACCTGCAAGGAACCATGTGCCGTCATCATTGCTTTGCACAAAAAGGGCTTCACAGGCAAGGATATTGCTGCCAGTAAGATTGCACCTAAATCAACCATTTATCAGATCATCAAGAACTTCAAGGAGAGCGGTTCAATTGTTGTGAAGAAGGCTTCAGGGCGCCCAAGAAAGTCCAGCAAACGCCAGGACCGTCTCCTAAAGGTGATTCAGCTGCGGGTTCGGGCACCACCAGGACAGAGCTTGCTCAGGAATGGCAGCAGGCAGGTGTGAGTGCATCTGCACGCACAGTGGGGTGAAGACTTTTGTAGGATGGCCTGGTGTCAAGAAGGGCAGCAAAGAAGTCACTTCTCTCCAGGAAAAACATCAGGGACAGACTGATATTCTGAAAAAGGTACAGGGATTGGACTGTTGAGGACTGGGGTAAAGTCATTTTCTCTGATGAATTCCCTTTCCGATTGTTTGGGGCATCTGGAAAAAAGCTTGTCCGGAGAAGACAAGGTGAGCGCTACCATCAGTCCTGTGTCATGCCAACAGTAAAGCATCCTGAGACCATTCGTGTGTGGGGTTACTTCTCAGCCAAGGGAGTGGGCTCACTCACAATTTTGTCTAAGAACACAGCCAAGAAAATAATGTACTTTTTACTCCAAACATTTTCCCTGACTCCCAAAAGTACTATTTTAATTTTGACAGGAAAATGGTCCAATTCACTTATCAAGTGAACATCCCTGGTCATCCATACTGCCTCCGATCTGGCGGCCTCACTAAACACAAATGCTTCATATGTAAATTGTGTCTTGAGTGTTGGAGTGTGCCCCTGGCTATGCGTCAATAAAAAATGAACATTGTTCCATCTGGTTTGCTTAATATAAGGAATTTGAAAGGGTTTATACTTTTACTTTTGATTCTTAAGTACATTTTAGAAATTCCATTGACTTTTAATACCTAAGTATATTTGAAACCAAATACTTTTACTCAAGTTGTATTGTACTCGGGACTTTTGTCATTTTCTATTAAGGAATATTTCCTTTTATTCAAGTATGACAAGGTGCACCATGTGCTGGTGACAATAAAAGGCCACTCTAAAATGTGCAGTTTTGTCACACAACACAATGCTACAGATGTCTAAAATTTCAAGGGAGCATGCAATTGACAAGCAGACTTCAGGAATATCCACCAGAGCTGTTGCCATGGAATGTAATCTTCATTTCGCTACAATAAACTGCCTCCAACGTCGTTTTAGAAAATTTGTCAGGATGTCGAACCGGCCTCACAACCGCAGACCACGTGTAACCGTGCCAGCTCATGACCACCACATTCGGCTTCTTCACATTGGACCTTTGAGAAGTAGTTTTTTGCCATTTCCCCATTTTAATGGAAATCTAAGGTACTTAACTGTTACCAAGAAATTATTTGATATTGATATAAAAACGTCTGCATTGGACATTTAATTAATATCCAGGCTGGCTTTGTGAGATTTGGTGCGTGACAGCTTTGCAGACGGTCTGGAACGCGGCCGTCTTAAGCGCCTACGCATTTTCGCGCTGTCAGTTTAGCAGCGACAGGCTACCGCAGTGTCAAAATTATTGATGGCGGACGAAATAGATATAATGATTAATTATCACGGGGGTTTCGAAAAAATAGACAGGAAAAACAGCCGTTATCCTTATTGTATCGTTTGGACACCTATTCCAATACTGTCGTGAGTAGCCACTTTTCCGGTTGTTTTCTTTTGCTCTCACCATCCGAAATGGAGACACTATTTACGTGACAGATCATGTTGATAAACATCAATGGTCATGTAGGCTATCACATATTTTGGACATTTAAATCACTAGCTTGCATTATAGCTAGTGAATTTCCAAATACTATGTGGGCTGGAATTAAAATGCCCATACCGTTAGATGCCCTATAATATACACGCAATCTTTATTCCCAGGACCCCCCAATACAGTGCCGTACCTCTGTTTTGTTCAGGTGGTTGCTTCCCTTCATTGGTCACATGGGGATCTGTACTTCTGCAGGCGTGATAAGAGACTTCGCTGGATCGTACTTAGTGTCTGTGAGTATATGCAGATCATGCACTATGACGGTAGCCCTACAGCTTTATGTGCATAAGCCTAATGTTATTATCGGACCATCTGTTTCGATTGTTCCTCAAAATTTCCCATCTTTCCTTTCAGGAAGATAATATGGCCTTTGGAAGACCAACAAAGTAAGTTGGCTTTGTTCGTTCAATGCTTGGAGCTAGGCCTGGCATATTGTGCTCAAAATTGACATGCAGGCATTGCAGTTACGTAGTAAGGTATCTGCGGCATTGCTTGTCTCTTAACAGGTACTGGAAGCTTGATGTTGATAAGGTGTGTGGCACTGGCTCATCTGCCTGGGACAAGGCAGTGCACGATGCATCGGAGGAGTACAAATGCAGGCCGGTATGAACATTGACAGTGTCATAATAAGACAGACAGACAGAAAGGTCTAGTAGTGGAATTATATTTCCTTCCTAGGTTCTATTGAACATCTCCAAAAAAGGCCTATTGAACATCTTCAGTAAAGGGTAAAGGTATTTATTTGTACAGTGATTGTAAAGGCCAATTGTAGCGATATTGACAAAAACGCCTAGAGTTAGACCTGACTAGCCTTCTTCCTCTATCTCTTGTAGCACAACCTCTGCTGTGATAACTGCCACTCCCACGTGGCCCTGGCCCTTAACCTCATGCGTTACGACAACAGAACGTCCTGGAACATGGTCAACCTTTGCCTGCAGTCCCTTATCCATGGCAAGCATGTCAGGTGAGATACCATGCAATCATGCAATGAAGAGGTACTGTATGTAACAGAGTATGCTCATTCCTGTCGTAACCGTGAACACTGAACCTTCTGTACAACAATACTTGCCACTCACAAAGCATCATTCTGACTGACCAATCACTCTATGTGTATGTGCGGTACCTCTGGATCATTTGACTAACTGGTGTGGAAGGACTAGAATCAGACATGCTGATGAAATGGGCAGAAGCAAACTATGCAAAACAGCATCACAGAGCAAGCAAGCATGCACCTGCCAGCAGGCAACGCTCTGCAGGAGGGACAGAGGAGCTCCAGACACGGGGAAACATATGCTGTTGAGAAACCCCCTCATTATTCTCCCCCGACCCACATAGGGAGCTAAGGCCACTGCTTTGTGCAGCATCCACATTATCGTCCGAGGGCACCACGTCCTTAAGCAGTGGGGCGCCGTGTAATTCATCATTGCTAGATGTGGCCCCCTCATCACCACATCAACTCTGCCGGGGCTCCCACTGCTGCTGCTGGATCGGGGGGGGGGGGGGGGGGGGATGCAAGGTTACCCTGGCTTCTGGGAAATTTAACCGACTGCACTTCCTTACCTGTCTCTATATACTGCCCTACAAAAGCCAAAACGCAACCCTCAAGCATTTTTTTTGCAATAAGGTAAGGATTGTTTCATCACATAGAATGTTTAGATCTAAAAATATATATATTTGACTTAGGGAAATCAGTGGTCATTGATATGCATAAACAATTACTTCAGAAAAGTGATAATGCACTGATGTATTATCTTAATCTACCTACAACATATTTGTCTGGACAGCAAATAAACTTTAAAGCCATTTTTCTCAGTTTCACTGTTGTGTAGTTACTGCTCTTTGTATGGCAGAGTAGGTAACTGCAGTCAAAACATGGTGGAACAAAGTCAAAGTGCAGTAACTTCAGTTACTGCGGTTTTCCTTGGTTTTTCCTTGGATTTTGTAGTTACTGCAAATTTCTAACTCAAACTTTCTCTGAAACGGAACATAATTGAAACAGTTGACTGTCACAAGATAAAACAGATACTACAATGTCTAATTTCAGTCTTAATTCAATTTTGACCCCCAAAAAGTGTAGTTACTGCGTTTTGCCTTTGTAGGGCAGTATAGATGACAAATGTCTTGTGTTTTTGACAAACAGCTGAAATGTGAGGATTTAATGACTGTCATTACTACTCTCACTGTGCTCTCTCTCTTTCCCTCTGTCCTTCCCCAGCTGTGTGTCGTTCCTCAAGACCTGGCTGCCCTTCCTTATGTTGACTGGAGCCCTCGTCACCTTCATCCTAACGCTCAACCTGCGCTGACCACGCAAGGGACACGGAGAGGGAGATGGAGTGGAGAGATAATACAAGGGATTTTCCTGCTCCGTTGTCATCATAAAAGTGAAAGAAGAAGAATAAACGTTTCGATGGAACACTTCTTTGTGCAGTACTAATATTCACACTCATGAAGGCAGTTATGTCCAGCTGTTCTGGCATGTTTTGAAGTTCCTTTTACTAGATTCAGAAAGGAATGTCATATCAATAAATGTTTGGCTTGGGATAGTCATAACCATAGATATAGAACTGATATAGCATCTGCTAAATGACGATAATTTAAATGTAAATATATTGTCTACGGTCATAAATTCAAATTGGTCTCTCTTACTGATCCCTAAACCCCATTTAACCAGTGTGGGTCACCCGTCACTCTTAAATGCCCCCAGCTAATACCCACTCAACATCATTTTACTTTGTAATTGTTTACTGTATTTTATCAGACAGTGTTCGTTTTTCATGCAATAAGTTATCTGAAGCAACATGTTTGGGAATGTTAATATACTGTACAGTAGTCCATAATCATGACCACTCATTCGATAGAATTACAGAAATGATGGGCAATACGCTATACCATAGGCTAGTAAAGTCAAATCAAATTGTATTTGTCATGCTTCGTAAACAACAGGTGTAGACTAACAGTGAAATGCTGCCCATCAATGCAGAGACAGAAAATATAGAAAAGTTATAATAAATACAGCGTAACGCTAACCTTGCTATGGGGTAGCAGTACAGAGTCGATGTGCAGGGGTACGAGGTAATTGAGGTAGATATGTACATATAACTAGGAATAAAGTGGCTAGGCAACAGGATAGATAATAAACAGTTGCAACAGCGTATGTGATCAGTCAAAAAAGTTAATGCAAAAATTGGGTCAATGCAGATAGTCTGGGTAGTTATTTATTTAACTGAACTATTTAACAGTCTTATGGCTTGGCGTTAGAAGCTGTTCAGCGTCCTGTTGGTTCCAGACTTGGTACATCGGTACCGCTTGCCGTATTGTAGCAGAGAGAAGAGTCTATGACTTGGATGGCTGGAGTCATTAACTGCCTGCTATTGAGGTCCTGGATGACAGGGAGCTCGGCCCGAGTGAGGGCGGCACGTAGCCTCGAGCTTAGAACGTTGGGTTCGAATACCGGAACCACAAGGAGAAAAACAAATCTGTCGCTGTGCCTTTGAGCAAGGCACTTAACCTTAATTGCTCCAGGGGCGCTGGACAATGGCGACCCTGGCCGTGACCCCCCACTCCCTGCGGGTGTCTCAGGGGAGTTGGCATATGCCACCCAAAAAGCATTTCCATTACACACTTGTGTGTAACAGGACAAATATAAGCACCGCCCAAATTATGATATGTACTGGGCCGTGGGCACTACCATCTGTTTTGTGTTGTTATTTATTGGAACAAATATAAATAGCCTACTTGTTCATTGTTTATGAACTGTTAAATCATATCACACAAAGACACCACAGAGGTCTACTCTTCTGTGTAGTATAATATGTTTCGTGTCTGTGCCTTTAAAAAACGTTCACTGTTCCTCTCCTTGATACTGCGCCGGTATTTCAAGTCAAGCTAACAATTCGCCGGTCCTCTTGCTCAGCAGACGAAACATCCTTCTCACTCAATGCAGACACAAACCACTGGGCTATCATTTGGCACCATTTAAAGAAAGGCTAACACCTCGTTATACCGGAGTCTTGAGGTTTTTTTACTCCTTGATGTGCATGACACGGCGTAATATGACTCACCGTCAACTGCTCCTTCTACATATTCTGGTATTTATCAGTTTATAACATTTCTGTTGAGTTATGCATAATTTGGTAATCCTTGTACTTTTTGGTGCGCTACTCTGTGCGCCCCACCAGTGCTTGGAGTGTCCATCAGGCTGCCAATGCTTTGCTGGCACGCGCACAGTGAAATGCGTTTCCAAGGACCTTCGCGCCATACCACAAGATATTCCAGGATATACAAGGAATGTGATCATCACAGGACACAATATATTCAGAATTGGATCAGAGACATTTCAAGAACTGAAAAATGTCACTACCATCATTTTGAGCAACAATAGGTGAGTAAATATTCTCATCAAAGATAATTGTGTTCTGATGTTTCACTACAGACCAGGGTTCAATCCCAGGCTGTGTCACAGCCAGCCATGACCTGGAGACCCATGAGGTGGCACACAATTGGCCCAGCGTCGTCCGGGTTAGGGGAGGGTTTGGCCGGCTGGGATGTCCTTGTCCCAACGCGCTCTAGTGACTCCTTGTGGGGGTCCGGGCGTCTGCAAGCTGACACTGGTTGCCAGTTGTACAGTGTTTCCTCCGACACATTGGTGCGGCTGGCTTCCGGGTTAAGCGAGCAGTCTGTCAAGAAGCAGTACGGCTTGGCAGGGTCGTGTTTTGGAGGATGCATGGCTCTCGACCTTCGCCTCTCCCGAGTCCGAACAGGAGTTTCAGAAATGGGACAAGACTATAACTACTAATTGGATATCACACAATTGGGGAGAAATAGCAGGGGGAAAAAATATATGAATAAAATTAAGAAAATTGTGTTCTTGCCATTGCAGAGATTCAACATTTTCAACCATTGAGACATATGCATATTTACTAGCCTATACATTTCTGAAGATTTGAGTTATGATTCTAAACTACAATAAAATTATTATTCCATGTTCTCCTGAATGCCATCACACCAACTTATGAAATATTTAAATACACTATTTGAGCATGACAATAATTCAGCAAACATTACTTCCGAGTCCAATATGCGTTTTGGGGACTGTAAACATGGTCCATCTGTCTTCCCAGGATCACAGAGGTTGCGTCCCACAGCTTCTCTACCCTTTCCTACCTGCGCTCCCTGGACATGAGCTGCAACCATCTGACTCTCATCCACCCTGAAGCCCTCAACATCCCAGGGAGTCCTCTAAAGGAGCTCAACCTTAGCCGTTCCCTCTATAACTACACCTCACTGAGTGATCTCACCACCGCACTGCGCTGGGGAGGCCTAGGAGGGTTGCTCAGCCTAGACCTCTCCGGGAACCGCCTGGTCTTCCTACCCCCAGGGATGTTCTCCCACCTCCCCAGCCTGCAGCACCTCTTCCTTGGTAACAACTCCCTAGCATCGGTCTACAACGGCACCTTCTTTGGCCTGCGCCGCCTGGAGCTGCTTGACTTGACCCGCAACTCTTTCAGGGCGTTCCGAGGTGATGCTCTGGGGGAGCTGGAAAGGCTGGGGCAAGCCCCCCGCATCCTGCTGAGCCACAACCCCTATGTCTGCACATGTGAGATCCAAGACTTTGCTGTGTGGCTTAAGAGCTCCTGGGCTCAGGTGGGGGATGTAGAGGCCCTGACCTGCGCCTCACCCTGGGAGTTTCAGGACAGGCCCCTGCGAGAGCTCGGGGTCCAGGTTATCGGATGCCATGCCACTTCACCACCTCTGGTCGGAATCAGAGACGAGGTGGGCGACCTCTCCCTGCAGACCTCCTACGTCCTCCTAGGTCTGGTGCTGGGCTTTGTGGGCATGGTCTTCCTCTTTGTGCTCTACCTCAACCGTCAAGGTATTAAAAAGTGGGTGGTGGAGACGCGAGATGCCTGCCATGAAGTGTTGGAGGGGTATCACCACCGCTATGAGATCGACACTGACCCCCGCCGGGAATACCTCTCAAAAGACGTCAGAGTCGAAGAGAAGCCACCGACAAACGGTAGTTTTGGACAGGCTCACTCAGATAACCGCTTATCACAGCTACCCACTGACACCTGTTTAGTTCAGATCCCCTCAGACACACAGCTCAAACCAGGCTCCATCTCGGTGGATTTGTAATTCCTCATTCCCTGGAATGGAACTGGACTGGAGTGAACTTGCATTCAGGGTTGGGTAGGTTACTTTCTAAATGTAATCAGTTACAGTTACTAGTTACCTGTCAAATTGTAATCAGTAACGTAACTTTTGGATTACCCAAACTCTAATGTAAATTGGTTTACTTTCCCCTTATTAGACAAAAATGATCCATACACACACATTTGGTGTGTCATCATAGTGGTCTCTGACTTGTGGTCAGACTTGCTCTGGTGGAACTAATTTAAACCTGTTCTTGTATCAATGCTGAATTAAATGTCATTGAGAAAACAGCAAACATCCTTTATGAATTTGAAAGTAATCATCTAGTTTTTCAAAAGCATCTGTAATCTGATATTTTTGGCTGGTAACATAACTGATTAAAAGTACATTTTCTTTTGTAATCAGATTACATATAATCAGTTTCTGCCCAACCCTGCACACATTTGTGAGGGACTTACCTGTATCATACATTTCTGTACAATATGTTGAATATAATTACATAACTTAAGTAAGCATAAGTAAGCACTTATGCTTACATAAGTGATGTAATTATGCTATTTAATGGAGAGCCTATTTTAAGTGTGAACAGCCGGGCTTCGTTGTACCTGCATAGCCTTGATGCCTCTCTTGCTGTGGCCTCATTTTTACTAACTTGCATAGATTTAACCAAGTTGCTATCTGTCTTTGGTGTTGTATGTATTATTATATTATACTTTGTGGGTCTTATTGACATATCTAGATGGAACCAAAGCAATATAGCCTATCTGAAGGGTCTTGACTGCAAAACTAACCTTGAATGTCTACTCTTTTGGGAAGATTGAATGATTCTACACTGCACTAAGTCATATTTTCGTCCTTAACTGACTTTGTAACCAGACGTGACAGGGCAAGAAAGAAAGGGCACATATTTCCAGAGTGCAGAAGTTATATGGTATTGAAGTGATGAAGCAGGATCTAGTGTGGTGTATAAATTCATGTGCATAACTTACCAGTGTTATGTAAGATAATTGAAATGAAACAATTGTAAAACCCCTTTGTGGTGCTCAATAAAAACATGTTTTCAAAATGTTATCCAAATCACATATGCAGTAAGTTTCCATTTAGTCTTGAAGTAACTTTACAACTCTACAGGGAGCTGTTGGAATGACCACTGCTCCATTGCCCAGTTCTGTTACTATGTGTAGGGCTAGCGTGATTCTCCTGCTTAGCGCGGATGGGGAAAGGGAGAAGATTAAGTGTGTCTGTAGGAGGAAAGTGGGACAAGATGAAGGATGCTAGTCAGAGTTGCACCTGCTGGCTCTGCAGGTATCGGTGCATCTCTCTATCCTGTGTGTGAGTTTAGTTGCAGGACTTTATAACTAATGATCGCTATTGACCAAAGCAACACTGACAGTAGATATTAATCTCCACCTCAATGCTACTGGCTCTGGTGTGTGTGAGTTTATCTATTCAGTAAGCATATTTTAGTGATCTTATTATATGACAGCACGAAATGATGTCTGATGCGTGGTTGCAGTAATGTAAAGTGCAAACCGTTTTACAGATTGATTGCTTGCTAAACACCTGTAAAGTATGATCATGTTTTCAAGGATGTCATCTCCGTCTTTGAAATGTGTCATTTATTAAGTGGTATCTTCAGCTAAAAGTACATATGCACAGTCATCCCAAGGCAAGTGACGTATTGCACGGGTACACTAGTGACAGGCCTCGGTTGCTGTCAAAATGATGCAGGTGTAAGTAGGACGTTGTGCGCACGGGCAGGATTTCTAAAACACCTGGAAACGCTGGCTATCATCAATAATCCCAGCAAGGTCTACATGCACTCTACTAAAGACAGTAAATGGACTGAGATTAACCATGCACTGAGAGTAAGGTCAAAGCCAGTCCTCTAATTACATGCACTTGGAGCAGAAGAGGGAGCGCATTCCTCCCGGCTCACTCATTATTTGTTGGAAGAGAGGGTCATAACCTACAGAAAGTCAGCACAAAAAAGGAGAGGAGATAAAAGGTTCGTAAGCTCAAAGCAAACATGACCTGGAAGCGTTTCAATGGTTTTACGTGACTGATGAGCCCATGTTTTGCTCTATGCTTTTTCAGCTACTGGAGGTGCATTGCACCTTTATTTGAATTGGAAACAGGAATCTATGATATAGACATTGAATGTGTTTAAACAGTTCCTTTTCACCCTTTTTACCAAGGAATAAGATCACCTCACCACACCAGCTACATTTGCCAGGCAGCTATTTTACACCAGCAAGCTCCACTCACATCAGTTATTTAATGCAGTAAAGTGAAAAATATACATAAGTTCTGCCACTTTTAGGCTGAGGCATGGCTATTATTGTGCGACTAGCTCCAATAGTGGGTTTAGGCCAGGGTTAAAAAAAATGTACTCTTCAGGAATCGAACCTGTTTGGGTCAAATCAGTCAAATGTATGAGGGTGCCCTCTACTGGCATGAGTCTATACTATGTCTCTGTTAGAAATGACCATATAATTAGGTCACTAATTCTATGGTCATATCTAACAAAGGGATGGCATGTTGCCTTCTGTGACACTGTATTGCAGCGCCACAACAACCCAATTCCAAGAGTCCAATCAAACAAAATGAACATCACAAATTTGCCTGAGGGAAGGTTGCTTTTTCAATTTGTACTTCGTTATAGACAAATTACTTTGAAGTTTGACTCCGAAATGAAGTTTGTCAGTATTGTTATCTGGGTGGGTGTTTTTGCTTTACAGATGTTTAGGCAGTTTAAACCCCTGATGCCCCCCTTGATCCTGAAGCAATGAGCCAGCACCCCTCCTATCAACATAGACACGCAGCCAGTTCTGAGAAATATCTACGAACACTGGACAATGACACAATCCACCACCGGACAAAGATCTCACCATACCATCAGAGATGCTAATACACCCAGGTTTGGAGTCAGAATAATAGTAGAGAGAATGATTTATTTCAGCTTTCATTTCTTTCATCACAGTCTCTGTGGGTCAGAAGTTTACATACACTCAATTAGTATTTGGTAGCATTGCCTTTAAATTGTATAACTTGGGTCAAACGTTTCAGGTAGCCTTCCACAAGCTTCCCACAATAAGTTGGTGAATTTTGGCCCATTCCTCCTGACAGAGCTGGTGGGTGTAACTGAGTCAGGTTTGTAGGCCTCCTTGCTCACACACGCTTTTTCAGTTCTGCCCACAGATTTTCTATAGGATTGAGGTCAGGGCTTTGTGATGGCCACTCCAATACCTTGACTTTGTTGTCCTTAAGCCATTTTACCACAACTTTAGAAGTATGCTTGGGGTCATTGTCCATTTGGAAGACCCATTTGCAACCAAGCTTTAACTTCCTGACTGATGTCTTGAGATGTTGCCTCAATATATCCACATAATTTTGCTGCCTCATGATGCCATCTATTTTGTGAAGTGCACCAGTCCCTCCTGCAGCAAAGCACCCCCACAACATGACGCTGCCACCCCCGTGCTTTACGGTTGGGATGTTGTTCTTCGGCTTGCCTCTTTTTCCTCCAAACATAACGATGGTCATTATGGCCAAGCAGTTCCATTTTTGTTTCATCAGACCAGAGGACATTTCTCCAAAAAGTACGATCTTTGTCCCCATGTGCAGTTGCAAACCGTAGTCTGGCTTTTTTATGGTGGTTTTGGAGCAGTGGCTTCTTCCTTGCTGAGCTGCCTATCAGGTTATGTCGATATAGGACTCATTTTACTGTGGATATAGGTACTTTTGTACCTGTTTCCTCCAGCATCTTCACAAGGTCCTTTGCTGTTGTTCTGGGATTGATTTGCACTTTTCGTACCAAAGTACGTTCATCTCTAGGAGACAGAACGCGTCTCCTTCTTGAGCGGTGTGACGGCTGCGTGTTCCCATGGTGTTTATACTTGCGTACTATTGTTTGTAGAGATGAACGTGGTACCTTCAGGCGATTGGAAATTGCTCCCAAGGATGAACCAGACTTGTGGAGGTCTACAATTTTTTTTTCTGTGGTCTTGGCTGATTTCTTAAGTTTTTCCCATCACGTCAAGCAAAGAAGCACTACGTTTGAAATACATCCACAAATACACCTCCAATTGACTCAAATTATGTCAATTAGCCTATCAGAAGCTTCTAAAGCAATGACATCATTTTCTGGAATTTTTCAAGCTGTTTAAAGGCACAGTCAACTTAATGTATGCAAACTTCTGACCCACTGGAATTGCGATACAGTGAATTATAAGTGAAATAATCTGTCTGTAAACAATTGTTGGAAAAATTACTTGTGTCATGCACAAAGTAGATGTCCTAACCGACTTGCCAAAACTATAGTTTGTTAACAAGAAATTTGTGGAGTGGTTAAAAAATTTGTTTTAATGACTCCAACCTAAGTGTATGTAAACTTCCGAATTCAACTGTAATTGACAACCCTGAGCTATTGAGGGTCAGAATTTCAAGACCTTTTATACTAAACAGTATTTTATCCAGATTACTAATATAAGACATTCAATTTTTGCTAATAAAATGTACTTTTTGTTTGCTCTAAAATGTGTGCTAAATTGTTTAGGTTTTAAATAACTTTAAAAATATATATAGTTTGAGGCATTATGATTGGAATAGTATAAGGAAAACCTTCAATATAATAAAATAAAAATGGAAATTAATAAAATGATTGAACCATCTATTTCCATGTATAATCCTCAATTTATGTATTTATTTATTTGTGTATTTTATTTTCCATTTCAGAATTTATTTTCCAATTGATCGGTCGAGGCTATTTATTTATTTTTTTGTTGCATTTTCTATTTCTCTATTTAATTTCCACGTTTAATTATTTCTTGACTGAAATGTATTTATTTCAAGTGACACTGGGCGTTCCATATCTCTGATGCTACACATATCAGTAGATCTCTGGTCAGATACTTTGCAAATTGCGCCGACCACTGGATGATAAACATGTCATATGAATAGATATCCGCCTGGTGGCCGACACACTGCGAAATGGCGGAAACGGATGTGGAGCTTGAATATGAGGGCGGTGGAAAAAAGGATGAGTGGACTTTTGTCCAAAATAATGGAAAGGGGAGGAAAGTTGTTGTGGTAAATTTGTCTAGTCCCTCAGATACCCCATAGTATCTAGTAGGAATGTGTTTTGGGGGTTAACAAGATATCCCCAACTTAGTGGATCCGTGTGGACCCCAACTTAGTGATCCCGTGCGGCTCAGTTGGTAGAGCATGGCGCTTGCCACGCCAGGATTGTGGGTTTGATTCCCATGGGGGACGAGTGTGGGGAAAAACGACAAAAATGTACCCACCCACTAAGTTGCTTTGAATAAGAGTGTCTGCTAAATGACTCAAATATAAAAAATATCGAAACTGGTGAAGAAAGCAATGGGGTAAAGTAAAATCACGAGAAGTGGGCTTGTTTTGATTTCTTGTGTATCTGTTGATCAGAAGAAACGTCTGTTGGATCTCACTGGAACTGATGAATATGATGTGTCGTGCTTTGATCTTCGAAGCAGGGCACCTGCCATTTCTGGAGTAGCGGAAGAATTTGACTTTGCTCTATGGAACAAGATTCATGGAGTGGTCGACGCACGTACAATTAATTGTGTGGTAAATGGCAGGAAGGAGAAGAGTTTGTCTGTTCTTGTGTTTTTTGATGAGTTTCCCCCTATCCAAGTGCAGCTGGGATAGACTCAGTCGGTATTAGATAGAACATCGTGACCCTTCCCGCCGGTGGGGGAAACAACCTGTCGTCACCTAGGTTACCCCATTGGTTCACAGCAAAAACATGACCTCTTTCAAACGCAATTTTCTTGTTGTCTGCTTGTTTTAGTCAATTACAAAACTATACTGATCAAAAATATAAACGCAACATGTAAAGTGTTGGTCCCATGTTTCATGAGCTGAAATAAAAGATCCCAGAAATGTTCCATACACACAAAAAGCTTATTTATCTCAATTTTTGTGCACAAATTTGTTTACATTCCTGTTAATGGGGAGGGGGGATGCTGATGAGTATTTCTTTCTGTAATAAAGCCCTTTCGTGGGGGAAAACTAATTATGATTGGTTGGGCCTGGCTCCCCAGTGTATGGACCTATGCCCTCCCAGGCTCACCCATGGCTGCTCCCCTGCCCGGCCTGGTTCCCAAGTGGGTGGACCTATGCCCTCCCAGGCTCACCCATGGCTGCGCCCCTGCCCAGCCATGTGAAATCCATAGATTAGGTCCTAATGAATTTATTTAAATTGACTGATTTCCTTTTATGTAACTCAGTCAAATCTTTGAAATTGTTGTATGTTGCATTTATATTTTTGTTCAGTATACATTTCAGAAAAGTAGAACATGTAAAGATTACTTTGCTACATTGCCTGCTCCATACTGTTCTCACTACTTAGAAAAACATAATATTGTAGGTCAGGGATCGTCAACTAGATTCAGCCACGGGCCGACTTTTTCTGGAGCGAACGTCGGGGGGGGCCAGAACATAATTACAAATATGTTTGTAACTACCGCACGGCAAGCAGTACCGGAGCTCCAAGTCTAGGTCCAAAAAGCTTTTTAACAGCTTCTAGCCCCAAGCCATAAGACTCCTGAACAGCTAATCAAATGGCTACCCAGCCTATTTGCATTGCCCCCACCCCCCTCTTTTACGCTGCTGCTACTCTCTGTTTATTATCTATGCATAGTCACTTTACTTATCTATTTTTTACTTAACACTTATTTTTCTTAAAACTGCATTGTTGGTTAAGGGCCTGTAAGTAAGCATTTCACTGTTGTATTCAACACATGTGACAAATAAGATTTGATTTGAGACTGCAAATTGACCACAAGAACATAATAATTTAGAAAGGCTTAAAATGAGGGTGTGTTTCGTGTAGGCTTACTCTGGTGTGATGTTTTGATAACCATGCAAATCTCTCTTGGACAAGGTGACTTTTATCAATATTTTCAGCTTTCTTTACTCTCAGACTCTAAAATGCTAATTAGCATCAAAGTACACATCATGCAAAACTACAAATCCCTGCAAGCTCCTGCAAGTCTAACTGACACCTTTGCTAACAGGTATTGTGTTAATTTATAACTTGCACAAGACAGTTCACAGAATTGTAAATTTTTTAAGCAATTTCGCCAATTTATTCATTACTACACTTAGATAGTTAATCCAGAGATTCTTACCGTTGCCTTGATTTGGCAGTCTCGTCCAGATCATCATGGCATTTGTAGATTATGGTAGCCACATTAGAAGCTAATTAGCATTTCATTTTTGGGGGGTAAATACAGGCAAATATATTGATAAAAGTAACCTTATCCTAGAGAGATTTACACAGTTATCAAAACTTCACGCCATGGTAAGCCTACAGGAAACACAGCTCTTATTTTAAGTGTTTATAAAATCCCCTATGGGAAAAATGAATGGTGGAAAAACAATTGAAACCATTTCCCTGTTTGACCGCTAGGTTTTATGGGTATTATGACTCATACTGTGGACTTCACCTCATTAGCGCAAAGACAGTACAGTATGAAGATAGGCTAAAACTGCTTCTCCAATAGAAATCCCTGATCACACTTGTAGGCGACGTCATGTCGATGTTGGCTAGCTAAACTCATGCATACACTACCGGTCAAAAGTTTTTGAACACCTACTCATTCAAGGGTTTTTCTTTATTTTTACTATTTTCTACATTGTAGAATAATAGTGAAGACATCAAAACTACGAAGTAACACATATGGAATCATGTAGTAACCAAAAAAGTGTTAAACAAATCTAAATATATTTTATATTTGAGTTTCTTCAAATAGCCACCCTTTGCCTTGATGACAACTTTGCACAATCTTGGCATTCTCTCAACCATCTTCACCTGGAATGCTTTTCCAACAGTCTTGAAGGAGTTCTCACATATGCTGAGCACTTGTTGGCTGCTTTTCCTTCACTCTGCGGTTCAACTCATCCCAAACCATCTCAATTTGATTGAGATTGGGCGATTGTGGAGGCCAGGTCACCTGATGCAGCGTGTTGGATCATTGTCCTGTTGAAAAACAAATGATAGACCCAAACCAGATGGGATGGCGTATCACTGCAGAATGCTGTGGTAGCCATTCTGGAATTCAAGTGTGCCTTGAATTCTAAATAAATCACAGACAGTGTCACCACAAAGCACCCCCACACCATTACACTACCTCCTCCATGATTTACGGTGGGAAATACACATGCAGAGATCATCCGTTCACCCACACCACGTCTCACAAAGACACGGTGGTTGGAACCAAAAATCTCCAATTTGGACTCCAGACCAAAGGACACATTTTCACCGGTCTGATGTCCATTGCTCGTGTTTCTTGGCCCACGCAAGTCTCTTCTTATTGTTGGTGTCCTTTACTAGTGGTTTCTTTGTAGCAATTCGACCATGAAGGCCTGATTCACACGGTCTCCTCTGAACAGTTGATGTTGAGATGTGTCTGTTACTTGAACTCTGTGAAGCATTTATTTGGGCTGCAATTTCTGAGGCTGGTAACTCTAATGAACGTATCCTCTGCAGCAGCGGTAACTTTGGGTCTTCTATTCCTGTGGCGGTCCTCATGAGAGACACTTTCATCATAGCGCTTGGTGGTTTTTGCGACTGCACTTGAAGAAACTTTCAAAGTTCTTGACCTTTTCCGTATTGACTGACCTTCATGTCTTAAAGTAATGATGGACTGTCGTTTCTCTTTGCTTATTTGAGTTGTTCTTGCCGTAATATGGACTTGGTCTTTTACCAAATAGGGTTATCTTCTGTATACCCCCCTACCTTGTCACAACACAAATGATTTGCTCAAACGCATTAAGAAGGAAAGAAATTCCACAAAATAACTTTTAAGAAGGCACACCTGTTAATTTAAATGCATTCCAGGTGACTACCTCATGAAGCTGTTTGAGAGAATGCCAAGACTGTGCAATGCTGTCATCAAAGGCAAAGGGTGGCTATTTGAAGAATCTCAAATGTAACATATATTTGGATTTGTTTAACCCTTTTTTGGTTACTACATGATTCCATATGTGTTATTTCATATTTTTGATGTCTTCACTATTATTTTACAAGGTAGAAAATAGTCAAAATAAAGAAAAACCCTTGAATGAGTAGGTGTTCAAAAACGTTTGACCGGTAGTGTAGATACACATCACATGACATTTGATATAAAGTAGTTTTTGCCAAAAATGACAACGTGTTAGTTTTCCACTTTCACGAGGTTGGAGTAATAACATGTCCAACTACTACAGACGTTATTAACAACTAAGGAAGAATGTTCCACTTCTCTCATTGACTTCTTAAACCCCAAACCCCGGCCTGGTCTGTTTGGTCTGTTTCTGGGGCGTTCCCAGAAGTCTCGCGATGTTGCACCTCTGGGTTTAGAAACTCTGTGATTGGCATCATGGCATTTAGCATTTAGACTTCCGGTTTTCGGATTTTGCCTTCAAAATAAAAGTCCACGGTAAAACGCTATGTGTATGATACGAAATCAATATTTTTGCAGCTTTGCATAGTGCATAAAATTAAAATTATAATTACATGGGGGAAAACTAAAGAGAAAACTAAAGAGAATTACTACTTTATATAAGATAAAGAAAACTATAAGGTGGAGCACATTGAGAAATGGTTGGAGCTTAAGTAAATTAATATCAAGAACATAATAATAGCCTACTTGTAAAAAAAAATCAACAATTACATTTTTTTTTTTTTATATATATAATTATTTTGATAGTAGGATTCTAGTTTATTTACTGGTACTATTGTTGAAGAATGCAATTTTGTTTAAGAAAAGTAACTGTATTTTCTTTTTATTGAAAAAACAAATTGCACTGTACAGAACAAACTATTCATTGGTCCAGTCTACCCTAGAATACAAATCAGATGAGTTTGAACTATGGTCAGCTTAAAATGGGGTGCCTGGACACTATATGGTACATATATAGTACTGTACAGGAAGAACAATTATTTGTGCCTTATGTAAAAGTGGGGTCAGGAGGACTCAGTAGGGTCTGTAGAATCTATATATGGTGTCATTTCACGAGGCTCTGAAAAATACAGAGTGTTGCTGGACTTTTACTCCACCCATTCCAGTGACCACAATGTGAATCACTGTATATGGAATACATATTGGCTTATAGAGCAAAAACTATTCTAGGTGCCGCAGTAAAAGTACTGTAGGGAATACTCAGTGGGGTCAATAGAATCTATAGGGTGTCATTTCATGGGCTCTGAATAATATGGAGTGTTGCTGGACTTTTACTGTGGTCAAACAGCTTAAACTGGGTTTCCTGGACACTGTACGGTACAAATATAGCACTGTACAATGATTGATTGTGTGTCCATAAAACCAGGGTCGAGTCTACTCACTACAGTCCCTAAAATACAAAAAGCCAGGTCATAGGAAGCTTTATGTTGACATTTGAACAGTGAGACACATATCAGCACCATGGACAGCTACCATTTTAGCATGTTATGTTGTCGCTGTCAGCCAAATATGTGGCCCAAAAGCATATTAATGTGATTTCATATTTTAGACATTGCTAGAACACACACTGGTAAAGAGAAAACGTTATTATCTGTCTCAAATAAACTTGGGTGGAAAATACTCTGTTGGGGTTCTACTAACCAAATATGTTCCTCCAGTGATGATCCATGGCAAGAAGCCTCCAGTGATGATCCATGGCACGAAGCCTCCAGTGATGATCCATGGCACGAAGCCTCCAGTGATGATCCATGGCACCAAGCCTCCAGTGATGATCCATGGCACGAAGCCTCCAGTGATGATCCATGGCACGAAGCCTCCAGTGAGGAGTCATGGCACGAAGCCTCCAGTGACGATCCATGGCAAGAAGCCTCCAGCGACGTTCTCCAGTCCGGAGCCTCCAGCGACGGTCTCCAGTCCGGAGCATCCAGCGGCGGTCTCCAGTCCGGAGCATCCAGCGGCGGTCTCCAGCGACTTTCTCCGGACTGGAGCCTCCAGCGACTTTCTCCAGTCCGGAGCCTCCAGCGACTGTCTCCAGTCCGGAGCCTCCAGCGACGTTCTCCAGTCCGGAGCCTCCAGCGACGGTCGACGGTCTCCAGTCCGGAGCCTCCAGCGACGGTCTCCAGTCCGGAGCCTCCAGCGACTTTCTCCAGTCCGGAGCCTCCAGCGACGGTTGACGGTCTCCAGTCCAGAGCCTCCAGCGACGGTCTCCAGTCCGGGGCCCCCAGCGACGGTACCCAGTCCGGGGCCCCCAGCGACGGTGCCCAGTCCGGGGCCCGCAACAAGGGTGCTCAGTCCGGGGCCCGCAACGAGGGTGCTCAGTCCGGGGCCCGCTACGAGGGTGCCCAGTCCGGGGCCCGCTACGAGGGTGCCCAGTCCGGGGCCCGCTATGTGGGTCCCCAGTCCGGGGCCCGCAACGAGGGTCCCCGCACCAGAGGTGCCACCAAAGTGGGGTGAGCCAGTGGTGGAGCGGGGTCTGCGTCCCGCACCTGAGCCGCCACCGTGGATAGATGCCCACCCAGACCCTCCCCTATAGGTTCAGGTTTTGTGGCCGGAGTCACAAAACCTGGGGGGGGGGGGGGGGGTACTGTCACGCCCTGACCTTAGAGATCCTTTTTATGTCTCTATTTGGTTGGGTTAGGGTGTGATTTGGGGTGGTTATTCTATGTTCTTTCGTTCTATTA
The DNA here is from genome assembly GCF_016432855.1 of Salvelinus namaycush. NCBI lineage: Eukaryota > Metazoa > Chordata > Actinopteri > Salmoniformes > Salmonidae > Salvelinus > Salvelinus namaycush. The sequence continues at coordinate 42,841,924 of NC_052311.1, read as the reverse complement.
TTTGTATTTCTATGTTTTGGCAGGGTAGGGTTCTCAATCAGGGACAGCTGTCTATCGTTGTCTCTGATTGAGAACCATACTTAGGTATCCCTTTTTCCCACCTGTCTTGGTGGGAAGTTGACTTTGTTTGTGGCACATAGCCTTAAACTTCACGGTTTGTTTTGTATTGTTTATTGTTTTGTCGGCGTCATAATAATAAAGTTAAAATGTACGCTCATCAAGCTGCACCGTGGTCCACTTCATTCAACAGCCGTGACAGTTCCGTTTTCAGGGGGCTGTGTCGAACAGCCTTTCTTGTAATGCCTACATTGCGTCCTGCATGTTAAATTAATTCCAAAACAATAAATGAATTGACTTTTTTTGTGTTGAATATCCGTTGGAAAAACAAAACCCTTAACACTTTTTTTGTTGCTTACCCTAGCGTGAAATAAATTGCCATTCCATACACAACTTTCATGCACTCTTGCCTTGCGCTAAAGGCAGTGCCAAAACGACAGAGTTCCTCAGAGAATAATTAGAGACAGGTTGAATCCTGTTGAGTTTTATGATAATTAACTAATTATTAGTAGGCTATTTACGTGCCCATTTTGTACAACAACTAAATTGGGGTTTATGATATGCCCAGCCTTGATACGAGTGATGATGTTATGCAACATGCTGTAACGGGCCTGATAACGGTAACATTGTAGTGAAGTTGCATTAACGTTAGTTTTAACGTGCATTATTATAGGCATTGATCTTTACCAGTTATTTATGCTTACTAAATAAATATTGGTGGGTCGAGTTGTCCGTCGTCATCATAGGGGTTATGAAGAGGGGCAAACTTCTGGGGATGAGTCTTGCATATTTTATGGATGATAGGATCAATTCACTTGGACGGAGGCCCCCCTCCGGTTCCGGTTTGCTGCATCCTTTTTGGATTTCACTTTTTTTTTTTAAATCCCAGCACTCTTTCATCCGATTTGGGCCCCTCTTCTCTTTAATCCGTGTCGATCCATTAAATCTGTCCCATAAAATGGCCGAGGCGTCTTCCTTCTTTTTGACAGTCGTGTTGTCTGTCTTTTTATCCTCCAGTAACAGTTACGTTAATAAATTCCTCCATCAGCTCCGACAATAGTTTTTTTTTCATAAGCGGAGAATTGTGAACTTTTTTGAAGTGCCATGATCAGGTGGCTAACTGACAAAAATAAATGAATAAATAACGTTAAGTAATGACAAAAATAAATAATATTTTATGCTATCTAGCTTAGTTAATTAATAAACTAGCTAGCTACAGTAGCTAACGTTAGCTAACGAATGAGGTTTTAGTTCTGGCAAATAACGGATTTTATCAGCCAACCCATGAGAACATTTCACGATGGAGTTGCAGTAGTTCTAACCTTACATTGTTCATATTTTATCAATGAACAGCAACTTTGTGGCCTCATTTGTCAAATCGGCCAGCTACTTCGTTTCAACTCACGAAATACCTCTTATATTGGTGCAACATGTCACTAATCATAGTTTAAACCCGTTAATCATAGATTTACTGATCCAGATTTAAAATTAAGAAAATTGTCAAACTATTCAGTCAAACGTAACACTACCTCATGTTTACGGTGTGAAGCATGCTTGCTTATTGAACTCTCTGCAGTACTTAAATATTACAGACAATTTTTATGTTGATATAATGCATTATATTTTAGGAGGTGCACCATTTGAGGTAAAAACTTGTGTTACAGTATATACAAGCCAACTTTGTGACTGCTAAAGATGTGTAAGGTAGAGTTCATTCATGTAACTATGGCTACACAGAGAGGAGGAATCATCCACCTGCAGTCAAATTGGATGATGGGAGCAAAGATTGGGGTCTAAATGCTATTCAGTCTTGGTGTCTTCTCTGTAATTTGCCATTGATATTTGGTGATCTGGTACAGAAAGATGATAAATACTGGCAGCTGCTTCTGTTACTACTACAAATTGTAAATATTGTGTTTTCTCCTATACTAACAGAGGGCATGACTATCTATCTGAAGCACTTAATTGCTGAACATCATAGGCGTTTCAAGTATTTGTTTCCAGATAGAAGTCTGTTACCGAAACACCACTTCATGATACCTTATCCTCGTTGTATAAGGAATACTGGGCCCATTCTTCACTCGCGGTGTATGCGCTACGAGGCAAAACATAATTTCTTTAAAAAACAACTGAAGAGTTTTAAGAATGTCATTATGAGCTTAGCCAAGAAACACCAAAATTACATGGCATATAATTGGGAAACTTTCAGTCAGGAGAGACTACCTATAGGTCCAGGAAAGATGTCAAGGCTCAATGACCTGAAAGAAAGCCAAGAGATTGCTGCCAAGTTGAATGTCTCGGTGCACACAAATGTTTTGTCAGTTAAATGGGTAAAGCATAATGGTACAAAATATCGTCTTGATTTGGTCATATATGGTGAAGTAGTCATTGAAATGCCAGTATTTTACAAAATGAAGGCTTTTGTTCAGAAAGAGGAAAATGTTTTTTTGGATGGGTCAGCTCTTGAAACTTTATGTTTTGATGATCATTTGTATGCATTTAAAGTTGTTTTGAAGCAAAGTCCACCATGCGTGGTATTTCCTGTAAATTACATCATGTACCACAAATTTGCTCATGTCATATGGAGCAAGGGATTTTTTTGACTACATTGCCCCCTACTGTCACTTGATAACAGTTTAAGCCAGGGCTGTTACGTATGGTTAGGTTGTGAGAAACATATTTGTTTTTAATGTAAATATCAGCATTTTCCAACAAACCTATTGATTTTCTCGTGTCAAATGGAGCAGGGGATTCTTTTGACTACATTCTACTGTCACTTTATGACAGTTTAAGCCAGGGCTGAGACTTATGGTTTGGTCATAATAAACATATTTGAATGTTGAAACAGCTTTGCTTGAGTTTATTGTTAAATTCCAAGTGCTTTTACAAAATATAATTTCCTTTTACTTGGGGGAAGAGTAAATACATTAACACTGAATAGAGTAAACACATTTTTACTCTAATAGGAGTCATCGTAGATCAACACTAGCAAGTATCACTATAACACTCAAAGTGTTGATTACCTTTTAGTGTTAAATGTTTATCAACACCGGCCAGTATAGTAGAGTGTTAACTTTTTGCACTCCTCAGTGTTAAATCAACACTAGAAATGTAACACTCTGATCAGTGTACTTTGTACTCTGTGTAGAGTGGGACTGTAACGATCGTCCCGGGAAGAAGGTGACCAAAATGCAGCGGGATACGTGTTCATCTTTATTTTAAGGAACTGAACACTGAATACAAAAATAACAAAAGGAAAACCCGAAACAGTCCTGCAAGGTGATACAAACACTAAACAGAAATACAATTACCCACCAAGCACAGATGGGAATGAGGCTACCTAAGTATGGTTCTCAATCAGAGACAACGATAGACAGCTGCCTCTGATTGAGAACCACACCAGGCCAAACACCTAGAAATACAAAACATAGAACAAAACATAGAATGCCCACCCCAATTCACGTCCTGACCAAACCAAAATAGAGACATAAAAAAGGAACTAAGGTCAGGGCGTGACAGGAACCATATGTACTTGCTGACAGTGTTAAATTTAACACTTGTTGATTTAATACTTTCAAATGTACTGTGTATAATGCATGTTAAAACTAATGTTAATGCTACTTCACTACAATCTTACCGTTATCAGGCCCGTTACAGCATGTTGCATAAAATCATCATCCGTACCAAGTCTGGGCATATCAGGAACTCCAATTCAATTGTTGTACAAAATGGGCATGTAAATAGCCTACTAATAATGAGTTAATTATCATAAAACTCAACAGGATTAAACCTGTCTCTAATTATTCTCTGAGGAACTCTCCACAGTAGATATGCTGCCATTTTATCAGGTTAAACCACCTCAAGTGGCTGTTTAGAATTAATCTCCAATCTAAGTTGATATATTATTTTTAATTCATTGAGCAACAGGCTTAAAATTGATCTAGGTTTAAAGTGAAAACTAAACTTAGATTAGAGGAAGGATTTAATTTAACTAGGATTAATTTAAAACTAGCTTTAACATTTGGTGCAACAGGTTTAATAGATCAACCTTGATTTAACCCAGTTTAAGAGTTAATCCATATTGGTGCAACCCACCCAGAAAGTTGTGGTAAAGGTTTATCAGATGAGGAAATATTAAGCTCTATGACAAAACGTAATTAGATGAGCAGCATGTAACTGGAGAGGTTGATGTCGAAATAAGCGAGGATACACTGAAATGTGTTTTTTCAGATGAGGCAAATTTGGGATTCAGGCATACCACTCCAAATTCAGGCATACCACTCCAAATAATGATGTGTTTACATTGACTTGTGATGAATGGGAGAGGGTCCATTCGGAGAGAAGTGGTAGGTATTTCAAAACGTTCTCATGGGTAGGCCTATTAGCAGGAAAGATTAAAGAGTAGAATCCTTACTGTGTAGTACATTTTCAACATCATACATTTTCAGACATATATTTATTTTGATTTTTTTTATAGCTCCATAGAGGGAGAAACTTGCATTGTAATTTTATAATACTGCCGCATATAAGGTGCACAAGGAATTAACAGCCAATGCCAACCTCCGCTGTTTGGCTGCTCAGAACAGATGTGGTAGATACACCACTGTTGAGGAACATAACATCTGAACAACGCACAAATAACTTCTGGGATTCTGCTGAAATCAAGTCACTACAATTACTGAAAGAAAAACTTAAAAATGAAACATCGGCACAAATAATAGTTTCTCCAGTACAGTGCTATATTTGTACCGTATAGTGTTCAGGCAACCCATTTTAAAATGTTTGACCACAGTAAAAGTCCAGCAACACTGCATATTATTCAGTACCCCATGAAATGATACAACATATAGATTGCCCAGACCCTACTGAGTACCCCCCACTCCACTTTTACATCAGCACAAATGATACTTTTTTCTCTATGAGCCCTTATGTAATGCATATACAGTGATTTGCATTGTGGCCAGTGTATTGGCCTTAGTAAAAGTCCAGTAACACTCCGTATTATTCAGAGCCCCATGAAATGACACCATATATGGATTCTACAGACCCTACTGAGTATTCCCTACAATATTTGTATTGCGACACCTAGAACTAGATTTTGCTCTGGTTTTCTGTTCTACTTGATAACTAATTGCACCCACCTGTTGTGCCAGGTCTAAATCGGTCCCTGACAATGAAAACAAGCAGTGGAGCTAGCTTCGAGGTCTAGAGTTGAGTTTGAGGGCGGAGTGATTCTTATTGTGGGCAATGGAATGGGTGGAGTAAAAGGCCAGCAACACTCTGTATTATTCAGAGCCCCATGAAAAGACACCATATATAACCTACATTCCACAGACCCTACTGAGTATTCCCTACAATATTTTTTACTGTGGCACCTAGAATAGTTTGTTTTACACGGCAATAATATTCCACATACAGTGATTTGCATTGGGGCTATTTACTTGGCCTTGGAACATGTTTTAAAACACACATGTATTGCAAATGTCACTTAAATATTTATATTGTTCATGTTTAGGCAATTATTAGTTTATTGACATGTTCTACTATTACGTGGGGGACTTTTATTTTGAACATTTCAGATCGTCACGTCTTCCCTCTGGGTGGGTGTTGTAGAATTTGGATTTACCTGTAGCCGCAGGTAATAACCTACACGGGGAGACGAAGGAACAGAACACTGTGGAATTTACCAAAAGAAGCTTAGTCTTCAGTGGATAGGGTTGGTAGCTAGCTACATGTCTTGAAATCGGCTGACTTTGTTGTGAAGAAAACACAGGTGGAGAGTTGAGAAACCGATACACACCAACTCGACCCAAAGAAAGAACGTTTTCCTTACGGACTTCCGTAATTTTATCGGCGTCAAGAGTTGCCAAAAGTAACCCAAGCGATTTATGCGGTAAGTTAACTTCTCAAATGTTCACCGTATGAAGAAGCGTATCCTAATTTCGAACAAGCTTAACTCTAGCCCGACATAAAGTGACCTTATAGATGACGTGTTTGTTTTTTGAAAAGTCATATTTAACAAACTTTCCAATTTTTTGATTAACCTACAAAGGTATTATACCTGGGTAGCCTACCCGATCAAAATAGACAGAGCACGCACGGAAAATGTATCCAAAACAAAGTCGTTGTGACACTTCCACAGGCCAAATTTATACGCGATTTAGATTGACTTGAAAGATATCAGAATTTTACTTTTTCCTATGGCATTCTCTCCAATTGCATGATTAAAGCATATATCTGCAAAGTAACCTACAACAACTATCTATGGGCTGTATCTCAAAATAGAGTATTAGTTCAATGTTTGGCGTCAATAGTCTACTTGTTGCAACAGGAAATGATTCATGTGACTGTGACTGGCAAAAGAGATGATTAGTAAGCATAATAATTACTGTGTTTAGATATGACTATAAAGTGTTTATATTCCATTGTTCCCATCATATTGAAAGGTCCCGGGTGCTTTGAGCCATGCCTGGCCACAGCACAGGGGCTCCTCAGAAGTCCCGCCACGACAAACAGCACAGGGGACACAGTACCAGGGCTGACGGCTACAAGCAGGGCCGCACCATCTCTAGAGACAGCACCGCCAGCCAAGAGTCCTACAAGGACCCCCATGCCGACCACAACACACGGGAACAGTATAATGGTGACCACACCCGTTACTCTGAGGGCCAGCAATGCCGCAGAGGAACCCCCCCAACACGACACGTCAGCGGGCGGGGGTCAGAGACACTGGGGTTCATCCCTGGCTCAGCGGACTCACCCCAGAGCACAAATGCATGTGGCTCCTGTGCCTCTATGGGCTGGAGTGGCTGCAAGGCTCTCCTCTGCTGTGTCCTCACCTGTGGCTCCTGTGGCAGCCGGGATCTCTGTCTGCCTGTCAACAACGAGAGCTCCACGGACCACCCCGGCAAGGCTGACCCTGAGCAGCCCCACCCCCCCAACGGCGTGTCCGTGTCCAACCCCACCTGCGGCATCCCTATGGAGCCCAGCATCAAGCCTTCCAAGCAGCCCTCCAATCTGCCTCCTAGTGACAGCTTCCGCTACAAGGACGTCCGCATCGGGGGCCAGACGGTGGTCTATCCCACCTCGTCGTCGGGCCCCAAGCGGACGCGTACGGGCGGCAAGGGCGACAGCCAGCGTCCCGTCAGCAACACCAGCACCATCTACTCCCGGGAGGACCTGGATCTGGACGACCTGAGCGACAGCGGCACGGACATTGACTCGCTCATCACTAAGAAACTTCTAGAGCTCTACGCGCTGCACCAGATCGACCAACTGGCCAAGTGCACATCGGACTCGTCGTTCTCAAGGAAGACCAATGAGATCAGCGAGCTGATCTGCAGCATTGCTCAGGACTACAACCTGGAGCAGCGGGAGGCAGAGTGCAGGCTGGTGCACGGCGTCATCCGCATCAGCACGCGCAAAGGCAAGAAGAACAAAAACTCAAACTCCCAGGCCCAGGAGCCAGTGCACCAGCAGCCGCGAGCAAACGGGAGGAACGACCGAGGGACCCTCCTTCCTGACAGTGGCAATGAAACAATGACGTACACCTTTAACAGCAGTGAGAGTAAGAGGGTTACTACATTCATCTATACATTCAAAATAACTAGTGCATTTCAGGTATTGAGAGTCTTGAGAGAATAAGGGTGACAAAGTGTTGTCTTTCAATTTAAGTCAGAAAATCCAACAATGAATTCTTTGAATTACAACAATGAATTACTTTCCCATTTAACCACCCACTTTCCCCTATTTTTACTTCACATGTTTATGTTGCATACCAAAACTATAATCATAGTCTCCATAGATGACTCTGCTGAAATGCTTTTGGTGCGCTAGTGTTTGTCTCATCTCTTCGGTATCATTGGGTCTCCCTTTTCTATTCATTCATATACATCTATGTTTGAGTAACACTACATTGCATTTTTACCACAGTGGAGCCTGAGGTGAAAGTGTCGGAGCTGACACGGTCGGACGAACTAGCCAGGAAGATGAGGCACTACAGTGGAATAAGTAAGTACTTCTGGATAGGAATTCTCAGTCTCACAGTAGGAGGGCTGATATAGGATCAGTTTAGTATTTTTATATCATAATGAATGAGATTTCTAGGACATGGGGTACCTGATCCTAGATCAGCACTCCTCTGAGATGCTTTTAGAAAACGTGCCCTAGCCTAGCTAGTCTAGGCCAAACCTGCTCGTACAGTAACATTGTTTGCCACTTATTTTACAGTATTTAGACTACTACTATATCAAGACCCTGTACTTCCCTATACCATAGATGGTGTACTGTATGAGATACAGTGCATTTGGAAAGTATTCAGACCCCTTCCCCTTTTCCACATTTTGTTACGTTACAGCCTTATTCTAAGATTGATTAAATACAATGTTTTTCCTCATCAATCTACACACAATACACCATAATGACAAAGCAGAAACACGTATTTAGAAATGTATTAAAACAAAAAAACTGATAACTTATTTACACAAGTATTCCGACCGTTTGCTATTTGACTCTAAATTGAGCTCAGGTGCATCCTGAGCATTCCATTGATCATTCCTGAGATGTTTCTACAACTTGATTGGAGTCCACCTATGGACATGATTTGGGAGGGCACACACCTCTATATAAGGTCCCACAGTTGAAATGTGCATGTCAGAGCAAAAACAAAACCATGAGTTGGAAGGACTCTTCCTACAGCTTGCCGCCCGGCCAAACTGCGCAATCGGGAGAAGGGAAGGTGACCAAGAACCCGATGGTCACTCTGACAGAGCTCCAGAAGGACAACCATCTCTGCAATACTCCACCTATCAGGCCTTTTATGGTAGTGGCCAGTCGGAAGCCACTCCTGAGTAAAAGGCACATGATAGCCCGCTTGGCGTTTGCCAAAGGCACCTAAACGATTCTGGCCATGAGAAACAAGATTCTCTGGTCTGATGAAACCAAGAATGAACACTTTGGCCTGAATGCCAAGAGTCCCATCAGGAGGAAACCTGGCACCTCCCTACCGTGAAGCATGGTGGTGGCAGCATCATGCTGTGGGGATGTTTTTCAGCGGCAGGGACTGGGAGACTAGTCAGGATCGAGGGAAAGATGAACGGAGCAAAGTACAGAGAGATACTTGATGAAAACCTGCTCCAGAGGGCTCAGGACCTCACTGGGGCAACGGTTCAACTTCCAACAGGACAACAACCCTAAGCACACAGCCAAGACAACGCAGGAGTGGCTTCGGGACAAGTCTCTGAATATCCTTGAGTGGTTCAGCCAGAGCCCAGACTTGAACCCGATCGAACATCTCTGGAGAGACCTGAAAATAGCTGTGCAGCAACGCTCCCCATCCAACCTGACAGAGCTTGAGAGGATCTGCAGAGAAGAATGGCACATCTGTATTTTGATATTTTTCCCCAATCTTGCAGCGTCAAACCCTAGAAGACTTGCTGCCAAAGGTGCTTCAACACAGAACTGAGTAAAGGATCTGAAAACTTATTGTAAATGTGATATTTCTGTTTATGAATTAGCAAATATTTCTAAAAACCTGTTTGTTTTGTCATTATGGAGTATTGTGTGTAGATTGAGGGGAGGAAAAAAAACAATTTGATCAGTTTTAGAATAACGTGACAAAGTGGAAAAATTCAAGGGGTCTGAGTACTTTCCGAATGCACTGTGTAACTTGAATCTGAGCCAGCGTCTATTTACAATATGGTGGGTTCTGTAGCATTTCAGTGTAATTGTTCTAAGCTGGAAATACTCTCCCATATCTGATCCAATACATGTTTTCAGAACAATAACACATTGTTTCCTTGTTGTGGCTCATGGAATGGTTATCTTTACTTGTCCTGGGCAATGTTCATTTAGGCACCAAACTGAAGAAAACGGACTGGAACAGGGAAGGACTAGCTAGACTTGTTAGAAACACTCATTTTCCATTGCAAAAGGTTTTAAAATGTTTCTAGCTGCGTGCCCTAATGAACACAACCCTTGATTCTATGCGGCAGGCAGCAGAGGTAGTAGGCCTAACCTCTGGGCTGACTGTTCCGGTAAGTCATGGTAGCTGATGGGCTCTATGGTCAACACAGCTGTAGTGCCCAGTGCAGCTGCAGGCGTTTTCTTACCTCTCTGATTACCAGTGGCATACCGTGCTTTGATGTGACTCCTGGAGAATAAAAGCCTTCGCATTCCTCCTTTTTCCGTGTGCTGTTTTCTCCTGGCTATTATACCACCTCCCCCTCTCTGCCACCCTATACACCCCTTGCATCCTATCTCAGTTTCCCCCATTCGCTCAGGGTAGGTGGTGTATGTCGTCCCCTCAGGCAGCGTATCAGGTGACATTAAATGCCTGCCACATAATGGTCGACGGTTTATTGTGGAATTTGGGGAGTAACCCTGATTACAGCTTTTATTTTGTTATACAGTGGTGAGAATGGAAGGTGAGGGGGGAGTCTTGTTACAGTGCCTTTGGACGGAGGGACATTGTGGTGTTTTCACACCATATGCGACTGTGGGAGTGTGCCAGGATATCAGCTGTCAGAATGTCATTTTCTATTTTTATTTGATGAAGGGCCAGTTTACTGGACACAGATTTAAAGCTAGTCCTGGAAATAAAAATGCTCAATGGAGAATATGTAGCTTTTAGATCCAGGACGAGGCTTAATCAGTGTACAGGAAACCGGTCCCATAATGTATTGTGTGGTTCAGTAACCATTATAGTGGTAACTTCAACTATTGCTATACCTTGTAGTCTCTGTCCATCCCAATACTGGCTGGTAAATGTTTCTCTCTATTCTGGCCCTCCTAGCTGACTCCTCCAGCTCAGCTATAGCCTACTCTCACTACCAGCATGACACAGAGACTGACTCGTCAGGGGCCCCACTGCTGCTCGTCCTCTGAACGTCGTGACAAGGTCAACACAACGTCCAGGGCACAACATTCTCAAGGGCCTCAACTGAACTGGGGCCGCTGGCTGTTGTGTGATAGGCTGATCAACAAACATTTACATCACACTATTGTTCCTCCAACACTGTCATGCTTCCCTGGAACTGTAGTAGAAGGCAATCTATAGAGACGGAGAGGATCTTAAGTGTGGGACTATTGAAGCCATCTCTTCACTCTGGTGTGGAATCAGCATGTCCTTCCAAACCATGGAACCGTGAGTGAGGCCTGCTTACAATGGGGAAGGGAGAGATGGTGGCACCACTCTACGGGTGCACAATTGGCACATATCTGAACATCCGAAAAACAAGGGGATTTTTTTTTTAACAAGGGAAAGCTATGGACTTTTTTATATTTGCATGCTATGTTGTAGGTTGTTTTTATACCAGTTACGTTGTTGCCTTGCCACTCTAAGCAGAGACACTAAAATCACTCCATGCCATTTTTAACTCCGTTCTCAGTTAAGTGACTGACCCTAATGCATAACCGTCCCTGTTTAAGTGTGCATGTGACAGTTCGTTAGGGCAAATTGACACCCTACCATTTGGACCCAGTAGCAGGTTTAGCTTCATACTTTACTTTGTGTCAAAGGAGTTACTTTGTACAAAACTTTTTTTTTCCGAAGTTAATGTTGCTTCTTGGTTTGTGTAAACATCTCTCTTGAAAATGTAAATGGGTCTTTTGGTCACTTAAAAAAAAAAAAAAGTCAATCTATAGGTACATTTTTATAAAAATAAAAAAAGGAATGAATCCCCTTGCCTGTTTATGCCAACTTGCTACTGTTTAAGTCAACTGTTTATATAATATATGATAATATAGTTAACTTAAATCTAATAGAGTATGCTTATTGTTTCGGTATGCACATTGGATTGCATCCTAACTTGAGATCGAGTTCCATTGACACCGATGCTTGACTTGAGTTAAACACAGATCTCAAGGATGGATTCAGGCCATTGAGTCCTTAAAATTGCTCTGTGCTACTTATGTTTATGCACAGATGTGTATTACTGAGGAAGACTTGGGATTTTGTGTTTTTGCTGTTGGGTTAGTCTCTCTGTCACTTGATCAGATTTATGTTAATGGTCAGCTATGCAGCAGAAGGGGAAAAAAGAGCTAGTGTAGGTGTAGGCTTTACATTTTTAAGAGGCCTGTACTGGTTTTTGTCAAGCTTTCAATCTTTCCTTCCCATGTAATGTGTTAACTTATATTATTTCAGCACTAACTACTCCTGCACACTTGTTTTGCCTGCTCTCCCTGTCACAGCAACATGCTTGTGCAACATTGTTGGGCTACTTTATCAGCACCTCTGTATTTCTCCCCGTCTCTCAAATTACTGTTGTCAGCCTTCTCCACCCCCCGCCCTCCCACACCCCCGGTCAGTGTGTTGTCAGCCTATTTCCGCCCTCAGAGAAAAAGGAGGAACTCGTTTGACTGGTTTTGACAAAAGAAAGGATATAAAATCCTGCCGTCTGTCCTGAGTAGTTCATCGCAGGGGGGAGCATTATCAAGAAAATGTAACCTGCTTTTGAGAATTTCTCTCTGTGTCCCGAAGCTTTGTTGGGGGTTTGTTTCGGTTTTCCCTGGCTCTGCCCCCTCTGCATTCCAGTTCTACCTGTGTGAGGTGTCATGAAATTATAGTTAGTTGTGAAATAACACCTCATGCCAGGTCACATGACCGTATACATACCTTCTCTAAACCGAATGGCACAGAGAAAGTATCTTTTCTTGGATGTTGACAAATTTCAACAAGCTTACAAAACTCCTAAGTTTGCCGTGGATAACAGATTTGTGTCATTGAGTTTATTATCTTGACTCATGTATGCCTGATTTATGTTTGGAAGAATTGAATTGTGTTAGAAACGTTAACCTAATGAAGGTTACATCCGAATCCTCCTTGTCCTGGTGTCAGTTTAAATGACCACCACAGGAGGGAGCAGCGTACCACAAGAACTGAAAATTGTTGCCCTGCTCCAGCTTAAAGGGGAAATGCACCAGCTGATTTGGCCTTGTTTTTTGGCTTGCTCCTCAAGAAATGGTGGCGGCTGTGACTGAAGCCAAACGCGAGTTGGTTTGGATGTGTGGTTGGATATATGGGTGTTTCTCGGGTGTGTGGTTGGATATATGGGTGTTTCTCGGGTGTGTGGTTGGATATATGGGTGTTTCTCGGGTGTGTGGTTGGATATATGGGTGTTTCTCGGGTGTGTGGTTGGATATATGGGTGTTTCTCGGGTGTGTGGTTGGATATATGGGTGTTTCTCGGGTGTGTGGTTGGATATATGGGTGTTTCTCGGGTGTGTGGTTGGATATGGGTGGTTCTCGGGTGTGTGCTTGGATATGGGTGGTTCTCGGGTGTGTGCTTGGATATGGGTGTGTGGTTGGATATGGGTGTTTCCCGGGTGTGTGGTTGCATATGGGTGTTTCCCGGGTCTGCCCTTGCTACACCAAGACACACCTATCTGTCAGAACCTTGCCCGCAGCTGTTTCTCCTCACGCAATCACCAACAAAACCTCCAGCAGGTTGAGTTGAATAAATACAGGCAGATGTATGGTGAGATGCCGGAGGAAGCTTTGGATAGGTCAGTAGCTAACAGAGTAATATGAGAAGAATGCAATTGCTGAATTTATGTAGATATTCTAAACTTAAGTGTTATGATAACTTTCATATGTATTAACAGGTTCATGTAGAAAAAACAACATAATACCATAGAAGCAGTTTTCTGCTAATATGAGTGTGCATCATTCGTTGTAATTCCCAGCCGATACAGGTACTGTGTCTATTGACAATATTGTCTGGTGGTAATTGGGGCCATCTTGGAAGACATGTCAGAGTGGTTATACCTTCCTGTGTGGTATCCCATATACAACAGGAGTTTCCTGATCCTGGTGCAGAATAAAGTTTCTCCCCCCCATATTGACTGATACCATTAAATTCCCTAATAAATAAAGACAATCCAATTAAAAGTTGTCTAGTAAAATGTTTATGCCAGGTCTCGCCTGTACATGTACGGCAGTCCAATCATCTTGGAAGTCTCCATGTGCTGGCTCCATACATGTTTCTGTGAACACATACACACATGGTCACTTCTATTACCAATGTGTTGTGAAATGTCATGTTTGTAATTGTATTTAACTGCCTTCATTTTGATGGACCCCAAGAAAGAGTAGCTGCTGCTTTGGCAGGAACTAATGGAGATCCATAATAAGTACAAATGGCAGTTAGGTAATATCTGACATAACTCAGTGCAACTCGATATTAGGAAGGTGTTCCTAATGTTTGGTACTGTATACTCAGTGCCTATATTATTATTATTATTAGAAGTATTGTTTCATTCACTTCTCTTTTTGACCTGCACTGTTGCAGTTACATGTGACTAATAAATGCTTCTAATCTTTAAAAAAAAGAAGAAAAAAGAGGTGAGGCTGGAGGTGAGGTCTTTGTTAGAGGTCCTTGGTTCGAGCTTCGGCATGACCCAAATCAGGAGGAGGTGGTACTCACTAAGCAGCCAAACCCACTGCTGGTGTGCGTGGGCAAAGAGCTCTACTTTCAGGTAAAACAACAAATGTAAACGCTAAGAGTTTGCTAAACGACATTGGCACTTGGATTGGAACCTGTGCTATGCTCAGGTGACATGAAAATAGAGCTCCGTGGCCACGCACACCAGTGGTGGATTTGGCATTGAAGGAAAGATGCAGAAAATAACCCCATAACTACTGTAAAATATGTTGGTGGATCTTCAATGTTTTTTTGGGCTACTTTGCTTCCACTGGTCCTGGGGCCCTTTTTTATGGTCAACGGCATCATGAACCTTAGTACCAGGACATTTCTGCTAAAATCTGGTTGCCTCTGCCAGGAGGCTGGAACTTGGCAGCAAGTGGATCTTCCAGCAAGAAAATAACCCCAAGCACACATCAAAATCCACAAATAAATTATTAATTGACCACAAAATCAACATTTTGCAATGGCCGTCTCAGTCCCCGGACTTCAAACCCATTGAAAACTTGTAGTTTGAATTGAAGAGGACAGTCCATAAGCACAGACGAGGATATTAAGGATCTGGAAAGATTGTGTATGGGGGAATGGGCTATTTCAAACTCTGTTTTTCAGGGTGAAATCTGAATTTGAGATCCACAAGTGTGATTGCATGGAAATTCCACTGTTCCAGTGAAGCTAAGGTGTTTTCTGAGCCTGGGGTGATTTTACGTCTAGGGCTCAGGAAGCTACATGAACTTAACTTTGTATAAAATCATACATTGATGTCAATGAAATACTTGCTTTTGTATCATAGGATTTGGGCCTCAGTGTGTAAAATTACACTGAACAAAAATATAAACGCAACATGTAAAGTGTTGGGCCCATGTTTCATGAGCTGAAATAAAAGATCCTAGAAATTTTCCATATGGACAAAAAGCTTATTTATCTCAAATTGTGTGCAGAAATTTGCTTACATCCCTGTTAGGGAGCATTTCTCATTTGCAAAGATAATCCATCCACCTGACAGGTGTGGCATATCAAGAAGCCGATTAAACAGCATGATCATTACACAGGTGCACCTTGTGCTGGGGATAATTAAAGGCCACCCTAAAATGTGCAGTTTTGTCAGACAACATGATGTCACAGATGTCTCAAGTTTTGAGGGAGTGTGCAATTGGCATGCTGACTGCAGTAATGTCCACCATAGCTGTTGCCAGAGATACTAATGCTAATTTATCTACCATACGTCGTTTTATAGAATTTGGCAGTAAGTCCATCCAGCTTCACAACCGCAGACCACATGTAACCACGCCAGTCCAGGTCTGAGTCCAGCCACCCGGACACCTGATGAAACTGTGGGTTTGCACAGCTGAAGAATTTCTGCACAAACTGTCAAAAACCGACTCAGGGAAGCTCATCTGCGTGCTCGGCGTCCTCACCAGGGTTTTGACCTGACTGCAGTTTGACGTCGTGACCGACTTCAATGGGCAAATGTTCACCTTCAATGGCCAATGGCACGCTGGAGAGGTGTGCTCTTCATGAATGAATCCCAGTTTGAACTGTACCTGGCAGATGGCAGACAGTGTGTATAGCATCGTGTGGGCAAGGGGTTTGCTGATGTCAATGTTGTGAACTTTCTTTTAAGGTATCTGTGACCAACAGATGTATATCTGTATTCCCAGTCATGTGAAATCCATACATTAGGGCTTAATGAATTTATTTCAATTGACTGATTTCCTTAAATGAACTGTAACTCTTTGAAATTGTTGCATGTTGCATTTATATGTTTGTTCAGTGTACATTGTGGAAAACCTTGTAGTACCTCATAACCTTGTAGTGCTCAGGTTTTAATAGTCAAAAGTTGCCTTGAGTCCATATCATTTGTTTAATAGATCCCTCTATTGCATTAGGAGAAATCTGCAAGCCTAAATCCTCAAAACGCATTGAGCATGATCCACACAATGGATGGCATCAGACTCAAATAAGTAAGTTTGAAATATGTCACTGCCCACCAGCCAAGAGTTGTTGAATTTACTGCTGTGATAAGTCCATAGAGCACAATGCATTTATGTGGTTTGTGTTTAGTCAGTTAAGTTCACATTGGTCAAAGCAAAAGAGTAAGTTCACGTGCCAACCTTTAATTAGAAGACATCTGGGGGCTGTAGAGAGAGACTTGTGGTACAACTACACTCAAAGAGCACAGAAAGATCATGGCCGGAGATCAACTTCACGTACTGTACTTCAGAAGGAGCTACTGAGGGGCTTTGGATATAGTGGAACACCCAATATCAGATTGTTCCTCAACTAAGTGGCTGTTCCACAGAGCTGGATCTCAGAGCGTTATTGAAGTGGACTCATATTGGAAGATCAGTGTTGAAAATACAGAAAGAGTAGAGAGACTGAGAGTGGGGCTTGGCTGTGCTCTGGTTGTTCAGAATTTTACAGCTGAGGATGCTGGACGCTACACCGGTCAACATTATGCTACGGAATATGGCCCAAAATATGGGGATGGTCTGGTTTATCTCTCTGTCCTTTTGATCTCTTCATCGACACCAGCGCAGATCTAAAGCCTCTCCCGACCTCCCTTGACTTCACCCCAACATTCTCAGACCAAAGTCCTCTCTCTGTGATGTCAATCAGTTGCAGAGGACTCTGTGTGGCACTGCCCTTAATGGTTGTCATAGTTGGTGTTTACACCAAAATGAGGGACCTCCAAAAAGCAGAGTTTTTTTCAGGCATGGAGGCAACAGAGCACCAAGTCTTGGGCTGATGTCCTGCTCCTCCTCACTCTGTTCTCTCTTAAAGATGCCATGTTCTCTACTGTCAATGTATTGATTGTGTAAGTCCTTTACTGATTGTATTACTTTTACTGTTAGCTACATTAAATGATGTTTGGAAGATTTGAACATGCATTTATTATATATATATATATATATATATATATATATTAAATGTTTTCTGGAGACATATTCCTAGACTCCAAAGCCTTTTTCTTGGTTTCGACATAGGGTTTTGCTTTTGTGAATTGCTCTGTAAAAATGTCCCATACTCATTTGTGAATACAAAGGAATAAAATAATGTATAATATATCTTTGAGATCTGATAGATCTGTTTTTATGGCAGCATAAATAAACACTCTGTGCTGTGTATTCAAAGAGCAGTAAGAGACGTATTTTTCGGTAACACTGTACTTGTAATATTTTCACCTATATTTTTTTGTTGTTCAAATGTCCAGTCTAGGGAAACTAAATGACAACCTCATGTTAGACGGTGTGACGCTCTACATATGTTGAGATTGTATTCTTTATTTAGATATACAGAACGCCGTGACATTTTTCGTTCAAGCCTGACCTTGGCTTCATTAGACTGAAAATATAATTCCTCCTCATATCTTATTGGTATGATAAGGAGAGCTTAGTGACTGTTATTGACCGTTGAGACAGTCACTATGCAGTTCCGTTGAGGCTGTCTTCTCGTTGCTGCGTTGAGCCACTCGTGAGAGGAGAGAGGCAGCAAGATGACGGTACAGGGCACCCAGCTGGTAAACCACCTTCCAAAGTGCCCTCTGTACCAGTGAGGTAATACAGATAAAGCTTGCTGTAACTTGGGTTCAAACACAATATGAATCAATAGGAACTGGAGTAGGAAGATGGAGACTTGTGGAGCACTCTCACACTACTGTGATATCCTTGTCTATGTATGAAAACATCACTGATGCTCCACACCACTCATTCCCAATTCCCAACACATATTCACTCTAACCCAATGATTAGGGGGGGGGAGAACGTGGGCTTCGAATTCTGCACATATTATTCCAGTGCACTGCTTATTAGTAGTTACTTTAGAAGATATATGTTTAAATTGAGCTTGAAGAGCTCCTTGAATGGCAATGCCAGCTCTAATATAGACCTCTTGAACAGGAGACGTTTAATCTACTGTGGCTTGGCTAATGCTGTTTGTATTCTTGTCTCGCAAACCATATTCCAAATTGTAAAGACATAACCCAATAATTGTATAAAAATATATTTATAGAAAATATTCTGGAGGCAGTCCCAGAAATGATTTACATTGTTCATGCAAACATACAGAAAACAAACAATGTATCTAAACGGTATTCTGCAAAATATACATGATTTTAAGGAATGTGTATTGTAGACTGTAGTATAGCCTGTCTGATATAACCAGTAAAATGTCTGTTATAACTACCAGCCATTGAGACCTCATTTTTCTACCAAAAATGTTGCTAATATACAGTAAATGTTGCTAATTCATAGTTGGATGTAAACAATAGCAAACTGTTCTCATAATTTCCAGAGACATTTTTTTTCTTCCTATTTCGTCAGACATTTATTACTGGGAATAAAGAATACACATTTATTTCCCCTTATAACGAGCTCTTATTTGTCAATCTCTTCACCACATGACCAGACACCCCAACTCAGTCCCGGGGGCTCAATATCCCTCTCAGTGGGAGCCCACACCCCTCAAGTTCAAGTTTCAACTTTATTGTCCCAGCGGGAAATTATATCAAGTCTCTGTATATCAGCCTTGCAGTAGCTACCTGCTGAAGAGCATATCGACCAGGAAGTCCAGTAGATCTGCTTGGCCAATGACAGGACGGAAGAAGAGCTCGGTGATGAGGTTGCGTGTGATGGTCTTGAGCATGGAGGCCGCGAGCAGGATACGAGCGAAGCGGCTCCGGTCCCCAGGGTGGAGTGATTGGACCACCTCCCTCAGAGCATGCTGAGCCTCCTGCTGTAAGCCCTCCACGAATAGAGCTGCCTTTAGGTCTTTCACATCTGTTGAGGAGGACAGAAATGTATCATGAGTGGACAAGCTACATTTCATACACAGTGGTACAGTACAGTACTGTTCAGTTATATATGACATTGCAATTGATTTTTGTAAACCTACTGGTCAGCTGGATTCACTGAAAGTATTTTATGTTTTGTTGCGTGGGTGGACAAGCCTAACAAGTTTGAATTCTGTATGTAGGGAGGTTTATTAGATCATCAAGCAGCTGTGGGGACGTAAAATCCCTACCGAACAAACACTTCCATTGACTCGTTGAAATATTGAAGCTTTAAGGCAAACCTTACCTGGGTTAAATATCATGGTGCCCTTGAGGTATGCGTACTCCTTTGGACTTAAATCCAGACTCCAGAACTTTTTGAGGCATGACTTGAGTTTGTTCACACCAGCCAATGTGGGCTGCTCTCTTTCCGTCTCTGAGCTCTCTTGAGAATTCAAGAGGATTCTTTTCAGCATGCTATCGGCAGGGGTGTCGATGACGTCAAAGTTCATGCCTTCCTGGGCCAGACCCAAAATAAAGAGTGGCGCCCAGCAACTTTGGAGGAGCGATAGTTGATCGTTCAGTGGGAGTTGGTTGAAAGCAGGTAAGTTCTTCATAAAGTGAATTGTTTTCACCAGCACTCCCGATGCCTCTTGGCAAATGTCTGCTGGACTTTTCAAGCACACTGTCCGTCGTATCTCGCAGTTGCATCTATGAGGTATCAAGTTGTAGTTCAGGCTGTTGTGGCTTGACCTGGAATTTTCTCGATTGAGGATGTTGTAAAGGATAGCATTTGACTGCCTATCGTTGTAATCTGTACATGCGTTATCCATTTTGATGAGACACAGATCATACTCTCAAAAACAAAATGAAAAGCTGAAATACATTCAAATGTTCTTGGCCTACCAAGACAGGCTCTTGTTGAGGTGGTGTGTGGTTGTGCGGATGCCTTACACCGTGCTTCTATTTATAAGGCCAACCCACTGAGCTAAACTCGTGCACCTTGACCTGTCAATACTTCCTCGGCGAAAAACAAAGAGCCCCTAAAGAGCAGACAACTCGACTGACGGCATCCCCTAAAGAGCAGATAAGGTATTCTTATTGAAAACCAATGGATAGAGCATATCCATATCGGGCGGGGTAAGCCTAATCTGTGAGACTCTGTCATTACCCAAGGCTGTACCAAGCTACCAAGGACTGTGGGAGTACTCAAGCACACTGCATATAGCTCCGCTCATTGCCAGCTCACACCTAAGTTGGACACGGGCCAATGTAAACAGGTAAGGGAGCACTGACCTGTCAGCTAAGTCCTTGAGAGATGTACCCAACCTTTAGTTTAGTTCAGGCTTCCAAAGGGCTAAATATACCAAAAACAGTAGGCCTGCATAACCGAATGGATTTCTTGGATAAAAATGGCGTTACATGACATCTTACATTGAACAAAAGCTTACAAATTTGTTGTATACAACGCCAGGAACGACAGACGGATTAATAGTGAAACATAGTGGAATTCAGTGTGGATTTAGAAGCTACAGCCCTTCTGCCCTAAACTCTGATCCCAGTCATGTGTCCCCACCGTATATTCCACACTGACTCAGAAGCCTGTCTCACCAATAATGTGTTTTCTGGGCAAATCTGTCCAGCAGACGTCTCGATACCCAGACCCAAACTAATACCAGACCCTGACCAAACCAATACACAACCTTTTGAGACCCACACCAAGAACCAAACTCTTCAGACTGAAATCCAGACCAAGTGTATCGAGAGCCTGACAAGCGGAAGACCAATTAAAATGTGGAAAAACCAGATCCAGAACGAGACCCAGAGCAAGACCAATCTGAAGGCATCCCATCCGGTTTCCACAAAAAGCAAGGTGCCCTGACACTTTTGTGTTGTGTCACTACTTTTTGTCACATAACTCTGACAAGAGATATCTTGACCACACGAGTTGAGAGACTAACTATGGTCTGGGACCATGAGCTGAGAACCCGACCTAGACCTGAACATTGATGCTGGGACCCAGACCCAGACTCAGTGACCAAAACCAAGACCACATTTACCGTATGTGGCATTGTGTGATCTCAAGACCAAAACCACAAGATCAAGATTCCGTCTCTGGTTTCAACCAACTCAACCATTTAAAGTATGTAAATATATTTTAAGCGTTTTGCCAAAAAAACATGATTATTTGTCTCTTTGAACATAAACAATCAATTGATAGATTTTAAACATGTCTGTCATTGAACAACCCCATGCCATTGATTAGACAGTGAAACACACAAATGTGAAAAATTGGTAGATATGTTTTGTTATCTTTGCAGTGCCTAGCACAGAGGTTTGAACCAGATAAGCTGATTACTTTATTAGTCTGATAAATTAACAGCATGTGAGCATGTGTCATACAGTGCATTTGGAAAGTATTCAGACCCCTTGAATTTTTCTACATTTTGTTACGTTACAGCCTCATTCTAAAAGTGATGAATTTTTTTTTCCCCTCCTCAATCTACACACAATACCCCATAATGACAAAGCAAAAACAGATTTAAAAAAAATGTTTGCATATGTACTAAAAAAGTAAAACTGAAATATCACATTTACATAAGTATTCAGACACTTTACTCAGCACTTTGTTGAAGAATCTTTCGTAGTGATTAAAGCCACAAGTCTTCTTGGGTATGACGCTACTAGCTTGGCACACCTGTATTTGGTGGAGTTTTTCCCATTCTTCTCTGCAGATCCTCTCAAGCTCTGTCAGGTTGGATGGAGAGCGTCGCTGCACAGCTATTTTCAGGTCTCTCCAGAGATGTTCGATCAGGTTCAAGTCCGGACACTGGCTGGGACACTCAAGTACATTCAGAGACTTGTCCCGAAGCCACTCCTGCGTTGTCTTGGCTGTGTGCTTAGGGTTGTTGTCCTGTTGGAAGGTGAACCTTCGCCCCAGTCTCAGGTCTTGAGCGCTTTGGAGCAGGTTTTCATCAAGGATCTCTCTGTACTTTGCTCCGTTCATCTTTCCCTCGATCCTGACTAGTCTCCCAGTCCCTGCCGCTGAAAAACATCCCCACAGCATGATGCTGCCACCACCATGATTCACCGTAGGATGGTGCCAGGTTTCCTCCCGACATAATGCAGTGCTTTAGACCGCCTTAGACGGCTGGGTTCTCGGTCACCTACCTGACCAAGGCCCTTCTCCCCCGATTGCTCAGATTTGCCGGGCGGCCAGCTCTAGGAAGAGTCTTGGTGGTTCCAAACTTCTTCCATTTAAGAATGATGGAGGACATTGTGTTGTTGTGGACCTTCAATGCTGCAGACATATTTTGGTACCCTTCCCCAGATCTGTGCCTTGACATACTCCTGTCTCGGAGGTCTACGGACAATTCCTTTGACAACATGGCTTGGTTTTTGCTCAGACATGCACTGTCAACCGTGGGACCTTATATAGATAGGTATGTGCCCTTCTAAATCATGTCCAATTAATTGAATTTACCACAGGTAGACTCCAATCAAGTTGTAGAAACAAGTATGATAAACGAAAACAGGATGCACCTGAGCTCAATTTCGAGTCTCATAGCAAAGGGTCTGAATACTTATGTAAATAAGGCATTTCTGTTTTTAATTTTGAATAAATAAGCAAACATTTCTAAAAACCTGTTTTCGCTTTGTCATTATGGGGTATTGTGTGTAGGTAAACAATTTAATCCATTTTAGAATAAGGCTGTAATGTAAAAAAAAGTCAAGGGGTCTGAATACTTTCCGAATGCACTGCATGTGTTTGGGTAAGGAGGTGTGGTAGGGGAACCCTGGTTACCACAACACTATTTCTTCAATATCTTTTATACTTTTTATAATATTTTATCAAGCTAGAGTCTCTGATACACTGTTTCAACTATCAAATATTGTTTCATAGCTATCAAAATGTCTAAATCAGAGATTTCCTGCTGAAAGTAGTCAAGGTCAAGGTCATGAGCTGAACGACCGCAATAAAGAGATTGCAGGTGCAGGCCGCCGATGGCATCGCCAGTCACCTGAATGCTTGCATGACTTCCACTTTTAGTCACATAATTCTGACATGAGACGGTGCCCATTGGTGTATAAAAACATCAACATGTTACGTCTGTGGGATATGAGGGTTATGAAGAACTATTCTACCGGTGTGCTGGTTTTTGCATCAATGATTATTTGGACGAATCACGATTTTGTCGGGGTACACCTAGACCTGAATTTCAGAAGGGGAGGGGATTTGGCCCATGTACTTGGCTGGGAGGATTTTAGAGGAGGGTGTGGAAAGAGGATCCACCCTACCAAAGAGGATCCACCCTGGTTCCACCACTCGCACTAGGCCAAACACCTCAACCTCTCCGCCATAACAAATTGAGTAGCTCGCAGGAAGCCAGCGCTCACGCAAGATGTGGTTGATGCAAGATGTGGTTGATGCAAGATGTGGTTGATGCAAGATGTGGTTGCAGAAATACATTGGTGAAGTGGTGTGCATAATTGGTGTGCATCTGACTTGAAATCTATAATTTCAGATATAGTCCTTATTGAGTAAGGATGATGAGACAAATTGGCTAAAAAGAAAACTGATTTTAAGATAGACAACATTTCTCTGGCAATAACCTGTTACAGTCTGCACAGGGAGGTGTGAGATCTGTATTGTGGCGTCTTCTAGGGCTTTTGTAATGTATCTGTATGCTCACGGGCCGAACTAGCTAGTTTAACGAAAACATGGGGATATTTTGCCAGATACATTCTCTACAGGGAGATAGTCAGACATGCAGGTGTCCACTTTCCAGGGCAAGCATCCAGGCATTGTAACTCCTGAGGCATGCTGGCAGTTGTAAATGCCTTTGATAAGGCTTGTTTTTTATTGAGGTGAGGAGCAGTCTGAGACTGGCACGGAGGACAGGCGCTTATCAGCGCAGAGATAGTTCAAATCAAACACTTGTCCTTCATTCTGGAAGAATGGCGTAAGGGCTGCATTCTTCGGTCTTTGGAGAACAAGACAAAGAAGGTGCTACATTTGCTCTGAGACGTGTGACACAGTGGCCATCGCTGTCACCTGAGGAATGTCCTCGCAACAAGTTGTTGACATGCTTTATTGCTTTCACACTGCTTTTAATACACCCCAGCCAATGTATAATGCCTCTACTTTCAGCTTGTTACACTGTTTATGCTGTGTTGGAAAAATAGAAACAGTTGATAGTAACAGCAATCACTACTGGAACATTTTCTAGTGAGGATGTTTATTGCACAGTTCAACCAAGAATCAAATTATTGTCATGAACTTACTATACAACTGTAATTATCGTGGTATATTTCTTTGTCATATTCAATTTCCCCTGAACAATATCACTTATTAGGCACAATGATATATAGTAAGCTGCAGCATCTCTCCTCTCTGCTACCAGGGTCATTGAACTCTAGAGTGGGATATACCATCCTCTCTGACTCTGTGTGTGACCGGCACAACTCTTATTGGCCTTGATCTACTGTGCATGTCACAAAGGTTCACATGAGTCAACATTCATATGGGTACCAGACCCGGTCGGTGACATCGCCGCCTCGTGACAGCATGTCGAACTCCCAAAACGGCACGTTCTCTAGTTATCTGAAGGATCTTGTCCATGGATTTGGAGCTCCCTCAAACGTGTACAGTATCACTTACAGTAAGCCAATATCAAATCACATTTTATTTGTCATTTGCGCCGAATACAACAGGTGTAGTAGACCTTACTGTGGAATGCTTACTTACAAGCCCTTAACCAACAATACAGTTTTAAGAAAATATAGTTAAGAAAATATTTACTAAATAAACTGAAGTAAAAAAAAAAAAATGTATATCATGACACTTGCCTAAAGGATGTGATTTTCGTTGCTTTACTGATTGGATGACTAATCTTTTTTGCTTTTTTCTTATTTTCACTATAAATTCAGTTTTATGGGAAAATACACACATTTGTTTCAATTCCTCACGAGTTTGCTGCTGTTTTGGAGACATATGTTGCCACCATTTTATTTCTCCAACTCTATTTGAGTGTGATCTGTATTCTAAACTCTTTCTGAACTTGAATTCAAAGTTGAGTGACCCTTGTGAAAAGCACATTTCCTCAGCCCAATTATCTATACTTTTCAGACTGAAGTGGATTTGTGTCACTTGGTGTCAGCACCCAGAAGCCACCTATATTTCTCGTTTTATTGTCTCCAATTCAAAAATACTGCCATAAAAGCAGAGTTCAAGGCCAAGGAGAGGCCTTCCTCTTTGTCGTCTCCAGGTTGCTGAACTGTGATAACCTACAGGTATTCTACAATAGTTGTGTCTAGGGCAAGACAGTAGTAACAAGGAACTCAGAAAGCATTTGATAGTTTATGACTTAGTCACATTTACAATGGATTTTCACGGCATTGCATGACATATGTTGTTATGTTTTACACAGAGCGTCCTTATGGAAAATAAGGTTATGATTCATGGATTCAAATAACTTTATGGATTATTAGAAATATGCCAATATGTAATAGTTGTTTTATTATACAGTAAGCAACCTATTGTTTCAAAGTCTACGTTGGAGGGACAAATCCTGTAAAATATGACCATCTCATTCAAGATTGCTCAGGGTTCTGGGTAGGGATTAGGGTGCAGCCTAAAAGCCTAAGTGGGGTACTCTTCTCATCTCAATTTCTGCACTGATCTAAAACACCTAGACAGTTGAGCGCAAATCAGCTATTGGCCCCCTCAGTACAAAGGAATGAGAAATGATGAGACGACACAACCCTGGTAGCAGTACTGCACACCATCCATACTGGATCTAATCCAGGCAAATACCTACAGTGGCTTGCGAAAGTATTCACCCCCCTTGGCATTTTTCCTATGTTGTTGCATTACAACCTGGAATTAAAATGGATTCTTGGAGGGTTTGTATCATTTGATTTACACAACATGCCTACCACTTTGAAGATGCAAAATATGTATTATTGTGAAACAAACAAGAAATAAGACAAAATAACTGAAAAATTGAGCATGCATAACTATTCACCCCCCCAAAGTCAATACTTTGTAGAGCCACCTTTGACAGCAATTACAGCTGCAAGTTTCTTGGGGTATGTCTCTATAAGCTTGGCACATCTAGCCACTGGGATTTTTGCCCATTCTTCAAGGCAAAACTGCTCCAGCTCCTTCAAGTTGGATGGGTTCCGCTCGTGTACAGCAATCTTTAAGTCATACCACAGATTCTCAATTGGATCGAGGTCTGGGCTTTGACTAGGCCATTCCAAGACATTGAAATGTTTCCCCTTAAACCACTCGAGTGTTGCTTTAGCAGTATGCTTAGGGTAATTGTCCTGCTGGAAGGTGAACCTCCGTCCCAGTCTCAAATCTCTGGAAGACTGAAACAGGTTTCCCTCAAGAATTTCCCTGTATTTATCATCGTCCATCATTCCTTCAATTCTGACCAGGTTCCCAGTCCCTGTCGATGAAAAACATCCCCACAGCATGACGCTGCCACCACCATGCCTCACTGTGGGGAGGTGTTGGGTTTGCGCCAGACATAGCGTTATCCTTGATAGCCAAAAAGCTCAATTTTAGTCTCATCTGACCAGAGTACATTCTTCCATATGTTCGGGGAGTCTCCCACATGCCTTTTGGCGAACACTAAACGTGTTTGCTTATTTTGTTCTTTAAGCAATGACTTTTTTCTATCCACTCTTCCGTAAAGCTCAGCTCTGTGGAGTGTATGGCTTAAAGTGGTCCTATGGACAGATACTCCAATCTCCGCTGTGGAGCTTTGCAGCTCCTTCAGGGTTCTCTTTGGTCTCTTTGTTGCCTCTTTGATTAATCTCCTCCTTGCCTGGTCCGTGAGTTTTGGTGGGCGGCCCTCTCTTAGCAGGTTTGTTGTGGTGCCATATTATTTTCATTTTTTAATTATGGATTTAATGGTGCTCCGTGGGATGTTCAAAGTTTTTGATATTTTTTTATAAACCAACCCTGATCTGTACTTCTGTTGCTTGGTGGTGCTGCTTGCTTAGTGATGTTGCAGACTCTGGGGCCTTTCGGAACAGGTGTATATATACTGAGATCATGTGACAGATCATGTGACACTTAGATTGCACACAGGTGGACTTTATTTAACTTCTGAAGGTAATTGGTTGCACCAGATCTTATTTAGGGGCTTCATAGCAAAGAGGGTGAATACATACGCTCGCACCACTTTTCCATTTAATATTTTTTTGAATTTTTTGAAACAAGTTTTTTATTTTTTCACTTCACCGATTTGGACTATTTTGTGTATGTCCATTACATGAAATCCAAATAAAAATCAATTTAAATTGCAGGTTGTAATACAACAAAATAGGAAAAATGCCAAGGGGGATGAATACTTTTGCAAGGCACTGTAAATACAGGTATTATGGGTTATGTGTTATTACATGTATTACTAACTATGGGAACAACATTTTAGCACCCTCTAGTGTTCTTCTAGGAGAAGCATGGTCAGCCTTTCATGCAGTGTTTTAAAAAAAAAATATTACTTGCAATGGGTTTACATCAAAATGTACATCAAGCCGTCATAGTTAAAAATCAATAACCATTTGCATTTCTACTTGCAATTATATCATGCTTCTTTGAGATAACTAATCAAAGGACCAAAGAGCAAATGTTGGTTTGTTGCGTGAAATCTATTTATTGATGATGATGAGGCATCCTGCAAGGAAGACGGGCAGAGTTTCAGTCAGTGTCCAACATCGTCAACCCTTCCTCTCTCAGTAAAGACAGCTAGGTACAAATGACTAATGAACCTAATGAAAAATTGGAGACGGGGGTTGCGTTTCTAACCATCCATGTCACATAATTTTGACTGTGATGAATTAAGCAAAATTACTGGAAAAGTAAACAGTGTATTCAATGCACGGGTATCATTTATCATCTCCTGACCTGATAGACTACGATATCAATTAAGGCACATGCATTAATCCAGTTTCAAACTTCACCAACGAACAGGGATGTGACATGGCTACGGTGATTAATCACTGACCAATGTTAACTGACACATTGTGTGTCTGTCTGGAGTGATGCTCCCACTTGTGGGCTGTATACAATTGCCATTGAAATAGAGCAGTGGAATACAGGGACAGTGCAAAAAAAGTCTAGGGTCGAAGAAGGTGAATTACAGTGACAAGTAGTGCATGTTTGAGATCAACTACATCGCAGTCAGACTGTGCAGAACACTGATCGACAAATCACCTTGCATCCCAAATCTACACACTATTAGATTGTGATTCTGCCTCCCTCGCCTTGCTGGAACTGAGCCTCTGCTCACAGGTGTGCTCATTTGATGCCTGTTGTTGAGCATCTCAATTGTCTAAAAAGTAGGCAAGTTTCCTTTCTGCCATCTCATTTCTTCCATGTCTAATGATGTGTAAGAATGTAGGTCTACAAGTGAAAGCCTGGTAATCAACCTCCATATTTTACCCAGGCTATCATGTCTTGGGGGGAAGATTTTCGAGTTCCCAGTTGTTTTGAATCTTGGTCAGTGCTGTCTGTGATACTTCGGATGTCCCCACCATAATGGCGCGTTCATGTGCTAGTCGGAACTAGGAAACTCTGAAATGTCCGACTTGCTACCTGGTTGTAGTTATACACGTGCTGCGTTCAACGAATCAGCAAGTCGGACATTTCTGAGTTTCCTAGTTCCGACTAGCATTGAACGCGGCATTAAACACAAATCCATCATCCTTCTTTTTTTTAGTTTTTTAATCTCAGAAAAACCAGTATACATACAAGACGTATACAAACAGACAATGATAACATATGCTAGGCTAGGGGGTACAACAAATGACAGATTACAAAGATTAAAATATACACACGTATTGATTGTTTTAACAGCTTTCTTATTAGAAGAACGTAGAATGGTCTTAATGTACTGCTCGAATTCCTTATAGAAAACAAGGAAGAGTGTTTTTTTATTAGTGAATTTACATTTATGAATATGAAGTTTTCCCATTAGCACAATTAGATTCATGAGGTATAATTGTTTTTCTTTATCCTTATTATATTTAAGGAAACCGAGCAGCACATTATCCCATAAAAAACAAAAGTCATCAAGAATATTAACAATTATAAAACTATGAATATCTTGCCATAATTTCTTTACATGTAGACAATGCCAAAATAAATGCAAAACTATTTCTGGATGCTCAACACAAAAAGTACAGTTAATGTTAGTCTTTTTTGAGTTTCTTCAGGTAATGATTCACAGGGTAATACTTATGGGTCATTCTGAAAGAGACCTCTTTGACCTTGTTAACAAGCAGGTATTTGTCTGGTAATAACCAGACTTTTTTACAACAGATATTATTGACAAATGTATTCTAGTAAATTGTGACATAAGGAATGGATACAATATCCCTTTGAAATAAAGCACGTATAAATCTGTTGTTCTGATGGAGCAAGGAGAAATGCATTTTCCTATTGGAGAGTCAACTGGATTAAGCGAGCGTATGTCAAGAAGGTGAGGTCTGGTTACACCTCTAAACAACATGAGAGTTCCAGATAGAATAGCATCAAAGACTATGGCAAACTCTCTAGGTTTAACAAGGATATTGTAATGAGATTTAAAAAATCCTCATAATTGAGTAACAAACCTTCTGCATTACAAAGTTGACTCACCAGCAGGATATGATTAGTAAACCAGTTCTTAAAAAATAATGACAAAATATCCATATTGTTCCAAATGAAATACCTATGCGGGGGAAATTGTTTATATATTAACGACCACGCTAAGAATTCTTGTCTATGAACAGCAGATCATTTTGTAGGAACCGTATAAATGTTATTGTTACAAAGTAACATAAAATTGAAGCCACCAAAACGGGAGAAGATATAACGACGGATGACATTTCAAATTGAAGTGTCCATCATCCATCTAAATCGGAACTTTCCGAGTTGTCCTGAACACCGCATCAGCTTGCTAGAGTGACGTATGGTACGTGCTACGGTACGCCACTTGTGACCAAGAGGGAAAAGCGCGGACATTGAGAATACTGGGGAAATTGTAGGTAAGCTGTTAAAACTACCATCATATTGATTACTTAAATACGGGTCTGTAATTCCTAAAGCATTATGGATATTTAAAATGTATGTACAGCAACTGTTTAGCTTATAAACACATGTATTTCAAAGGTCGACATTAGCTTCCTTTTTGGGCCTCTGTGCTGCCGTCGTTTTTAGGGCTTAAGAGCAAACAAGTCCCACCTCTATGCCGCACTCATTGGACGACAGTGAAAATACTCTCATCTGATAGGACTGGCTTCACGTAACTCACATTTCTGGCTCTTGTGTATTTTCATGAATATTTTGAACATATTGGTATCGGAATGATGGTTGACACAAATATGAACCAGTCGGAATGAAATAGCTACATCCAAACCGACCTTGACACTAATTTCCCAAAAGTCGAATATTACTTGATACCCTTGTTCTCAAATTAGAAGAAATACGTTTGGAAGGATGACCCATATATTGAGAAGTTTTGCAGCGCGCCGTACCTAAGGTTACTTTAGCTACTTTTGGCAGCACTCTGGCATTGGTAGCAACTAGCCAGTGGCAGTGTGATAGCCGACCAACAGTGTCGTTAAATTGCAGAACGTCGACCTTAACTATCTCGTACATGCATAACTACCCGACCAACCATGCTAGCTAGCTAGTTAGACCCTCGTGGCTCTAACTGGCTAACGCTAGCTAATGCTAAGCTAGTTAGCTAAGGAGTTACTAGGTAGGAAAGCTGGACTCCCAGTTGCAAGAGCCTACCTCTGCTTAACACTCTCCGCTCTGTCCAGGGCAACGTAGAGACGGACTGAAAAACGAGTCTTTAGCAGGAAAATAAAGTTTGAATTCGTGCAATTATATGTGAAATGTATCCGGTTGGCTGTCAAGTGATTAGCACAGTTCGTCAGATAATTGTACTCCCTAATTATTTTACTTTAGTCACATATACTGTATTTTCTCACTCCAGTAACCATCTGACTTTCTTCAAGTCTTTAAATTACACTGAACCAAAACATAAACGCAACATGTTAAGTGCTGGTTTCATGAACTGACATAAGAGATCCCAGAAATGTTCCATACACACAAAAAGCTTATTCCTCAAAAATGTGCACACATTTGTTTACATCCCTGTTAGTGAGCATTTCACCCGTTGTCAAGATAATCCATCCATCTGACAGGTGTGGCATATCACAAGCTGATTAAACAGCATGATCATTACACAGGTGCACCTTGTGCGGGACAATAAAAGGCCACTAAAATGAGCAGTTTTGTCACAACACAATGCCACAGATGTCTCAAGTTTTAAGGGAGTGCGCAATTGGCATGCTGACTGCAGGAATGTCCACCATAGCTGTTGCCAGATAATTACATGTTAATCTCTCTACCATAAGCCACCTCCAATGTAGTTTTAGAGAATTTGGTAGCATGTCCAACCGGATTCACAATCGCAGACCACGTGTAACCACGCCAGCCCAGGACCTCCACATCTGGCTTCTTAACCTGTGGTAGGGGCGGGTGCAGAGGAGTATTTATGTCTGTAATATAGCTCTTTTGAGGGGAAAACCGAATTCTGATTTGCTGGGCCTGGCTCTCAAGTGGGTGGGCCTATGCCCAACCATGGCTGCTCCCCTGCCCAGTCATGTGAAATCCATAGGTTAGGCCCTAATTTCTTTATTTATATTGACTTATTTCCTTATATGAACTGCAACTCAGCAAAATCTTTGAAATTGTTGCATGTTGCGTTTATATTTTTGTTATTACCATGTAATCTCTCATCAATTTGGACACTATCTTGAGATAAATCAATACTTTGAAGACATGTCCTGGCAAGGCACGTGAGAGGGTTGCTAGACTGGCTACTGGAGCAGGTGGGAAGAGGTTCAGGTCAGGTTTAGTTAATTTAGATTTTTTTTAAATAAATCATTGCCTGCTTTTAAAGCAAACTTGACTACACATATACTTAATTTGACGTATTATCTAAATGTTTGAGGAGAGTAGTCATAAAATTTGATGGGGAACAAAATGAGTTCATGTAATGTCATGGTGGGGATTATATTTTTGGCATCCGGTTGAAAAAGACATTGCATAGCAATGAGATTTTGACCAAAATTCTCACAAGCGATTGGCACCCCATCCAGAGGGATGGTGCCTAAAATGTAGACTACAGTAGATAGGTCACAAGAAGGGAGAGTGAAATATCTAAGCTGGCTAAATTCTTCTTAGGAGATTCATCTGTGTCAACCATCAGCTGTACTAAGTCTATTGTATAATGTTTATAAATTAGGTATCTTTGAAGTTAAATATATTTAAAGGGCAGAGGTAAATATAATCTAGGCCTAATTAATTGTAACCTATTTAAATTTATGCTACTGACCACTCACTGCCTTTCCCTGTTTTAAAAATGTATATTTTTTTATCAAATGTAACATCACATGCATGCAACGTCAACCACCTTATTACTGAACAGTTTCATTCTAAAATCACTAGATGGCGACTGATACCTACATTTGGCCGACTTCGTTTTTGAACACGCAGAATGATCTCTGAGTAAGTAGCCTACTCCATCTATACAATTTGAAACACCGTTTTGTTATATGAAACACAGTATTGTTATGTTATATTTATTTTGTTCAGCTAATTTCACAGTCAATTATATGAGGATTGCCCATCTTAAATGTTACTTTACAGAAACAGGATCATAACTTAATTGATTGCTGGAACAGAGTCCAATTTCCTCTTCTCATGTAAAGGCATCAGGAGTTGTCTAACATGGACAGAGAATTAAGGTCAGGGAAGGAGATTAATGAGGACAAGGTGCCTCATCATAGGGACACAGGAAGTGTCTCTACAGAGGAAATGGAGAGTGGAGGAATTCCTTCCCTAGCAAAGAGGCCCAGGCCTGATGATGTCACAGCTGACAGCACAGGAGAGATTGAGGAGGACACCGGCGGTAAGGTGGCTGATGGGAAGGAGTCAGACCAGCCCCCTCGGGTTGAGGTGAACATTACCCCGGAGACAGGTTACGGCTGTGCCTGTCCCATCTGTGGCTTTGTGGCCAAAACTCCAACTGCCTTGAAGATTCACTCCAAGAGGAAGCACACCGGTAGAGGAAAGACCCGGGGTGTGAGCTCAGCTGAGGTACTTGTTGAAATAGATGGCTCCACAACCAGAGCAACAGCACAGACTTCAAATTACAAGACAGGTGGAGACACTGAGGAGAAAGTGAGCAGCAGTGAGAGACAGCAGGATGCCACAGAGAGTCAGAGTCAGGGCACAGAGGCAGGGGGTTCTGAGGGGGAGGTGACTACAATAATAGCCAAAGAGGAAATTGCTGAGAAACAAGGGACAGGGAGAGATACTTTTGATATGAAGGTGACTACAATAGCTACAGAGGAGATTGCAGAGGAGGAGCAAGAAAAGACCCCCGGTAAGAAGATAGTAGGTAAACGGGGCCCCAAGCCCAAGACCATACATGCTTGTAGCTACTGTGGTCACGAGTTTAGGGACAAGCCAAGCCTAGATACACACATCAAGAGACGCCACACCAAAGAGATGAATTACTTCTGTGAATTCTGCTTGTACGCCTGTGTGGCAAAGTGCGACTACGAAAAGCACTGTCTTAGTAACAAGCACAACAAACGAGTCGCGGAAAGCAGGGAATCCTCTGGCCTCTCGTCACCCATGGACAAGAAGACAGCCGAGCAAGCTCAAATCTTTGCCTCCACGACGACTCAGACCCGGGCGTCCAGGCGTGCGCTCGGTGCCAGGTTCCAGCTGCAGTGCGGGAGTTGCGAATTCAGGGTCAGCAACTCTGCTTTGCTGGAGAGCCACGCTCGGCTAAAGCGCCATGGCGAGCATCGCTTCCTCTGTAACGTCTGCCGCTACTACACCGCTACATCCGAGTGGATGGACACACATGTGTCCTCGGAGAGCCACCGGCGTGTGGCTGAGGAGAAAAACACAGGGTCCTCCTTTGAGGAGTGCGTTGAGAAGGTGAGCAAAGATTCGATCGGTGACGACATGCTGACAGATGACGTGGCAGTAGGGGTCATCGGACATGATGGAGAGCTGCAACCTGATGTTAATGAGGAAGCTATTGAGGCTGCGAAAGTCGTGTTGGAGAACATGGAAGAGCACACGGACGAGAAAAGCCCCCTCAAGAGGAGGAGAGGCAGGCCAAAGGGGCCTGCTGCAACTACATGTGAATACTGTGGCCTTCTCGCCTCCAATAGTACCAATCTAAATGTGCATATTCGTCGTAAGCACAGCCGGCAGTACAGCTTCACCTGCAGGCTTTGTTCTTACAACTGTGTGACGAAAGGCGACATGGACCGACACTGTGTCACAAAGAAGCACCTTAAACGCGTGGAGGATGCTAGCAGCGATGGCCAAGTGGACCTGGATACATCAGTGCAGGTCGTGAGTAAAGAGTCAGGCTCTCAGGCCAGCGAGGGTGAGGCTATACATCGGAATAGTCCAGTCAGAGCAGGGTCCAAAAGAGAGGAGGGGGCCACGGACAAAACAGGGGAGCTGTCACAAGACGACGTCAAAGCACAAGTGAGCAGCCCGAAAAAGAGCAAGTACGACTTGGTCAACTCCTGCAGCCATTGCAGCTTCGTAGCTCATTCGATTCCCTCCCTCGACCTCCACGTGAAGAGGAGACACACCCGGGACTTTGAGTTTGTGTGCCTGGCGTGCAGCTACTACGCGGTCACGCGTCGAGAGATGTCTCGCCACGCCTCCACGGACAAGCATAAGCAGAAGAGTGAGGTCTACCTAGAGAACCTGGAGAGCTTTGTGGCGGAAGACCTGGCACAGCCAGAGGAGGAGGCTATGGAGCTGGGGAACAGAGCTGACCCTGATGCAGACAACAATGCTCACACTGAGGATCCCTCCCCCTCAGTGCCCCCTGACACAGACATAGAGCAGCCCACAGGCACAACTACAGACCAGCCTAACATTATAGACACAGACCAACCCACAGACACAGATACAGATCAACCCACAGAGACAGAGCAGCCCATCAACACAGACACAGACCAGCCCCCTATCATCGATACAGAACAACCCACAGACACAGGTACAGACCAACCCACAGAGACAGAGCAGCCCAACTACACAGACACAGACCAGCCCCATATCATCGATACAGAACAACCCACAGATACAGAACAACCCACAGATACAGACCAGCCCAATGACACAGACACAGACCAGCCCCCTATCATCAATACAGACCAACCCACAGAGACAGAGCAGCCCAACAACACAGACACAGACCAGCCCCCTATCATCAATATAGAACAACCTACAGATACAGACCAACCCACAGACACAGACCAGCCCAATGACACAGACACAGACCAGCCCCCTATCATCAATACAGAACAACCCACAGGTACAGACCAACCCACAGACACAGACCAGCCCAATGACACAGACACAGACCAGCCCCCTATCATCGATACAGAACAACCCACAGACACATATACAGATCAACCCACAGAGACAGAGCAGCCCAACTACACAGACACAGACCAGCCCCCTATCATCAATACAGAACAACCCACAGATACATACCAACACACAGAGACAGAACAGCCCAACAACACAGAGCATATTACCACTAACCCCACACAGACTTCTGACGTTTTGAGCAATGAGCATGCAGCCCCAATAGTGGAAGTTAGTGGCACTGTTGTTGAGGAAAACACAGAGATCCAGGTGGCTGGTGAGGCGTCCTGTGGTGGCTCGGAACAAACCAGCAACGAAGCTCCAGGTACGTTTGAGCCTCAGGAGGCACCAGCAGAAATCACCATTACACCGCCCGAGGAAGGCCAGAAGGAAGGGGCCGAGCCCGAGGCGGAACCAGAGCTATTCTGTTCAGACGACGACATTGAGATGGCTGATGAGAAACCTGACATCTCTTCCCCAGAGAAACAGCTCACCAGGGCGCTGCCGTTCGACGCTTGCATCATACCTCTCAAGTCCTTGACTGAAGCCGAGCTGGCTTTGCATGAAGAACGCATGGCTCACTCTGTTGAGGGCCACTCTGGCCTAGCCGGACCGGGCAGTTTCCAGAAGATCAAAAGAACCAAACCTGTAGGGGCTTCAGGTCTGTCCAAGGGGTTAACTCCCAACCCCCGCATCCGCTGCGAGGACTGCGGCTTCGTGGCGGACGGCATGAGCGGCCTCAATGTGCACATCTCCATGAAGCACCCGTCCAAGGAGAAGCACTTCCACTGCATGCTGTGCGGCAAGTCCTTCTACACGGAGAGCAACCTGCACCAGCACCTGACCAGCGCCGCCCACCTGCGCAACGAGCAGGCCAGCATCGAGGAGCTTCCGGAAGGCGGCGCCACCTTCAAGTGCGTGAAGTGCACGGACCCGTTCGAGACGGAGCAGGAGCTGTTCGTGCACATCAAGGAGAAGCACGAGGAGCTGTTGCGCGAGGTCAACAAGTACGTCCTGGAGGACACGGAGCAGATCAACCGCGAGCGCGAGGAGAACCAGGGCAGCGTGTGCAAGCACTGCGGCAAGGTGTGCAAGAGCAGCAACTCCATGGCCTTCCTGGCGCACATCCGCACACACACGGGTACGTTGTCTCCCAAAACACTTATTTGAAAACCTTCACTGCTATTGTTTTTTTTATGATACATACTTTGTTTTTTTGATGAGTTATTTTAAATGAGTTATTTTAAAGTCATTGATAGCTGCGTCACTAATATTCATAGGTGTTATTATACAGTGTATACACCACTTAGAATTGACCAGCATTGTCAATCATTACATGTGTTGGACATCAGGTTTTGAGATACTGTAGTCTAGCCTATATAGCGGTATCAGGGCCAGGCCAGGTATCAGAGGAGAGGCATGGTTCATGTAGTGATGGGAGCTTAAGCCATGCATTGGAGGAATGGAGAAGGTAAAGACTGAGCTGCAGGAGATGCTAATGGACCACGGATTGGGATTCCCTGTGCACCGCCTGGTCAAAGACATGTGCGACTCATAATTGATGTGTCCATTACCAAGACTCGGTTGTAATTATAGTCAATAAGTCTCTGTAAATGTGTTAAAGCTTTGGCTAAAAGCATTGGAGACCCAAAGAGAGGTGGGCTAATAATTTAAAATAATCAATGCAGGCGTATTCAAAGCCCTTCATTTCCCGTGTGTGTGTGTGTGTGTGTGTGTGTGTGTGTGTGTGTAACTTGTGTCTGTATGTGTCAGCCTACATGGTGAGCTGATTATCCTCAATCCATTAAGATTTATCTTGTCATTTATAATGCAAATCAGGGTTCGGCTGGTCAGGTCTATGACTAGGGAATGTCTGGCGGGTTAAGAATAGAGGGCGCTCCATTACTCTTCCTTGACCATGTGTATTAATTGCTTTTAAAATCAGCTTAATGTAGGAATGAGAAGTGAGGGCGCCATCAATAAATGCCCTTCTCTGCTTCCTCCGGTCCGTCCCCCTTTCAGCCCAAACTTTAATGGGACTTTAATTGGAGTACAGACAGAGCTCTATGGTCGTTCTGGGTGTATTATGTGTCTCTCTGTGTGTGTGTGTGTCTGAGGTTGTGTGTGTGTGTGGAGTGACTGACTAATGGCCGAGGAGGGTTAAGATGTGTTGACCGTCTCGGAGAGTTGACGGGGGGGTTGCCATGTGCAGAGTCAATGAGAGTGCTGCCACGAGGCACTATGGTAGTCTGGTCATGTGGGTCAGAATGCTCAGATACTCAGGCTGCTGCTGCTGCTGCTGATTTCTCTAAGTGTGTGCCCTTACCCATCACCGAGACGACATGATTAGGCCTACTTCTGTTTGGGATGACCTCTCAACTTCTAATATGGGGGAACATGGTCTCACCATTGCAAACTGGTTCAGGTTGGCATGTGGTCTGTTTTGCTGGGGTACGTTCTACGATTAATTAATTCAGAAAAATAAAAGCATACAAGAAGAGCAACTAACTGTCTTTACTTTGGCATTCCCCTCATGTCTCTGTGGCTCAACAAAACCACACTTTGTGGCACGGGGAGACTCACACATACTGTACAGTAAGACTGAATTGAAATTCTGTTTGTTGTATAGTCGAGTAGTCTGAAAGGACAGACGACATCAACAAGAGAAGGATTATGAGGCCAAATGATCAACATTTAGATTTATCCTTTGTGTGATATTTTGTTGAATTTGTAATATCCGTTTATGAGCCTACTACAGTATTTCATATTGCCGTGTAAACAACGCCATTACTTTGGTTCCAGCTGAGGGAAAGTGTTACTTAAGCAAATGAAAACAGTGACACTTTAAGAAGATGTGTTTATCAAAGTCAAGGGCACATTTGAAGGTCTCGATGTGAGTATTGTCGTAATTTTTTTAGGTGGCTTTTTCGATTGAATTTATCTCCTTCTTGATGAGTTTGCTCATTTCTGAGTTTGCCCATTTTCTTTGCCTCTTTGTAGAATGCACCTATTTCTTAGCATTTTGACACTGTATACTAGTTATTATTATTGCTAAGTTCCCTCATTACATTGAGTTATTCTCTCTTTGTATGTGGTCATTTATCGTGTACACTTCTTCCAGTGCTGTGGAGCAGGACTGTGGGGTCCACCAGTGTTTGGACTGGGAGCACGTCCAGATCGTTTGAATTAAACCAAGATTTTTTATTTACTTGATTAATCGGCGAAATCAGGAGATGGTGGGAGGCTGCACGCATATTTGTCAATTTGTCCCCTGGGAAAAAAAGACTTACATTTTGCCAATGAGGATGCAACTGGATTTGCATTTTGAGCTAAATTGGTCACTTTTTCACTTGAGAGAGCTGTCTGACCTTCTGAGGTCTGGGGTGGGTTGAAGTAATGGCCACACACACACATAATCACCACACACACTTGCCAAACATGCACACACACACTCTTTCTCTCTAAGAAACAAACAAACACACACACACACACACACACACACACACACACACACACACACACACACACACACACACACAATGAGTTTCTGAAGGTGTAAACAAAACTATTTGATTTGAAAATTCAACACTGGAAAAAAAATCTGTCCCTTTAAAAATGTTTTAAAACGGGTTTGCCGTTTTGCCGGGATTTTGGCAACGATGCCCTTTATCTACTTCGCCAGAGTCAGATGAACTCGTGGATACCATGTTTATGTCTCTGTGTCCAGTGTGAAGGAAGTTAGAGGTAGTTTTTGCAAGCTAATGCTAACTAGCGTTAACGCAATGACTGATAGTCTATGGGTATCTGCTAGCATTGCCAAAATCCTGAAGTATCCCTTCAGGGAGAGAGAGAGAGAGGGAGAGAGAGAGAGAGAGCAAGCGCATTGCGGGTCATTACCCATCTCATCTGGAATGTGAGGGAGCCACATTGCCCCTATGTGGTTGGCAATATTAATTTAACATGACACTGCATTGATGGTCAATTTCAGTTTCATGGAGGCTGTTTAAGTGGAGTGGTGGAGTATTAACATGATGAGACGTGAGAAGGGAGGGATGCCACATCTCTCTCCTCCTGCCATGTCTCATACTCACTCACACAGCCATCTGGCCAGATCCTCTCCCTCTGCGCCTGTCACTCGCTTCACCTCGGCTTGGGCGTGTGTGTGTGTGTTTGTTTTGGGGAGCGCATCATAGGGGTGTGTATCGATGCTAAATGAAGAGGCCCGATTCACCAGCGCTCATGTGTTAACGCCCCTCCCTCGCATGTTTGCAGGCCTTGTTAGCACGCGCTTGCCTTTCAATCTTCGTTACCAGCTTAAAATTCAACTTGTCGTACTTCCAGCTCGCGGCAAGTGAACCGTGTATGAACAAATTAGTAATCTACACAAAGTGCTTAATCAAATCAGCGGCTGCCCCTGAAATAAATATTGCAATGAGTCTTGGGATATTCACTGGGAGAGCGGATTGCATAGCGAGTATATTATAGGAGGTTTCCAGTCAGATTAGTGTGTCATACTGGAGAACTGCTGCTTTAGTCTGTCTGCATGGGACCTGGCCCTAGTCTGTCTGCATGGGACCTGGCCCTAGTCTGTCTGCATGGGATCTGGCCCTAGTCTGTCTGCATGGGACCTGGCCCTAGTCTGTCTGCATGGGACCTGGCCCTAGTCTGTCTGCATGGGATCTGGCCCCTTGTCTGTCTGCATGGGATCTGGCCCTAGTCTGTCTGCATGGGACCTGGCCCTAGTCTGTCTGCATGGGACCTGGCCCTAGTCTGTCTGCATGGGATCTGGCCCTAGTCTGTCTGCATGGGACCTGGCCCTAGTCTGTCTGCATGGGATCTGGCCCTAGTCTGTCTGCATGGGACCTGGCCCTAGTCTGTCTGCATGGGACCTGGCCCTAGTCTGTCTGCATGGGACCTGGCCCTAGTCTGTCTGCATGGGACCTGGCCCCTTGTCTGTCTGCATGGGACCTGGCCCCTTGTCTGTCTGCATGGGACCTGGCCCCTTGTCTGTCTGCATGGGACCTGGCCCCTTGTCTGTCTGCATGGGACCTGGCCCCTTGTCTGTCTGCATGGGACCTGGCCCCTTGTCTGTCTGCATGGGACCTGGCCCCTTGTCTGTCTGCATGGGACCTGGCCCCTTGTCTGTCTGCATGGGACCTGGCCCCTTGTCTGTCTGCATGGGACCTGGCCCCTTGTCGGTCTGCATGGGACCTGGCCCTAGTCTGTCTGCATGGGACCTGGCCCTAGTCTGTCTGCATGGGACCTGGCCCCTAGTCTGTCTGCATGGGACCTGGCCCCTTGTCTGTCTGCATGGGACCTGGCCCCTTGTCTGTCTGCATGGGACCTGGCCCCTTGTCTGTCTGCATGGGACCTGGCCCCTAGTCTGTCTGCATGGGACCTGGCCCCTAGTCTGTCTGCATGGGACCTGGCCCCTTGTCTGTCTGCATGGGACCTGGCCCCTTGTCTGTCTGCATGGGACCTGGCCCCTTGTCTGTCTGCATGGGACCTGGCCCCTTGTCTGTCTGCATGGGACCTGGCCCCTTGTCTGTCTGCATGGGACCTGGCCCCTTGTCTGTCTGCATGGGACCTGGCCCCTAGTCTGTCTGGATGGGACCTGGCCCCTTGTCTGTCTGCATGGGACCTGGCCCCTTGTCTGTCTGCATGGGACCTGGCCCCTTGTCTGTCTGCATGGGACCTGGCCCCTTGTCTGTCTGCATGGGACCTGGCCCCTTGTCTGTCTGCATGGGACCTGGCCCCTTGTCTGTCTGCATGGGACCTGGCCCCTTGTCTGTCTGCATGGGACCTGGCCCCTTGTCTGTCTGCATGGGACCTGGCCCCTTGTCTGTCTGCATGGGACCTGGCCCCTTGTCTGTCTGCATGGGACCTGGCCCCTTGTCGGTCTGCATGGGACCTGGCCCTAGTCTGTCTGCATGGGACCTGGCCCCTAGTCTGTCTGCATGGGACCTGGCCCCTTGTCTGTCTGCATGGGACCTGGCCCCTTGTCTGTCTGCATGGGACCTGGCCCCTTGTCTGTCTGCATGGGACCTGGCCCCTAGTCTGTCTGCATGGGACCTGGCCCTAGTCTGTCTGCATGGGACCTGGCCCCTTGTCTGTCTGCATGGGACCTGGCCCCTTGTCTGTCTGCATGGGACCTGGCCCCTTGTCTGTCTGCATGGGACCTGGCCCCTAGTCTGTCTGCATGGGACCTGGCCCTAGTCTGTCTGCATGGGACCTGGCCCCTTGTCTGTCTGCATGGGACCTGGCCCTAGTCTGTCTGCATGGGACCTGGCCCTAGTCTGTCTGCATGGGACCTGGCCCCTAGTCTGTCTGCATGGGACCTGGCCCCTTGTCTGTCTGCATGGGACCTGGCCCCTTGTCTGTCTGCATGGGACCTGGCCCCTTGTCTGTCTGCATGGGACCTGGCCCCTTGTCTGTCTGCATGGGACCTGGCCCCTTGTCTGTCTGCATGGGACCTGGCCCCTTGTCTGTCTGCATGGGACCTGGCCCCTTGTCTGTCTGCATGGGACCTGGCCCCTTGTCTGTCTGCATGGGACCTGGCCCCTTGTCTGTCTGCATGGGACCTGGCCCCTAGTCTGTCTGGATGGGACCTGGCCCCTTGTCTGTCTGCATGGGACCTGGCCCCTTGTCTGTCTGCATGGGACCTGGCCCCTAGTCTGTCTGCATGGGACCTGGCCCCTAGTCTGTCTGGATGGGACCTGGCCCCTTGTCTGTCTGCATGGGACCTGGCCCCTTGTCTGTCTGCATGGGACCTGGCCCCTTGTCTGTCTGCATGGGACCTGGCCCCTTGTCTGTCTGCATGGGACCTGGCCCCTTGTCTGTCTGCATGGGACCTGGCCCCTTGTCTGTCTGCATGGGACCTGGCCCCTTGTCTGTCTGCATGGGACCTGGCCCCTTGTCTGTCTGCATGGGACCTGGCCCCTTGTCGGTCTGCATGGGACCTGGCCCTAGTCTGTCTGCATGGGACCTGGCCCTAGTCTGTCTGCATGGGACCTGGCCCCTAGTCTGTCTGCATGGGACCTGGCCCCTTGTCTGTCTGCATGGGACCTGGCCCCTTGTCTGTCTGCATGGGACCTGGCCCCTTGTCTGTCTGCATGGGACCTGGCCCCTTGTCTGTCTGCATGGGACCTGGCCCCTAGTCTGTCTGCATGGGACCTGGCCCTAGTCTGTCTGCATGGGACCTGGCCCCTAGTCTGTCTGCATGGGACCTGGCCCTAGTCTGTCTGCATGGGACCTGGCCCCTTGTCTGTCTGCATGGGACCTGGCCCTAGTCTGTCTGCATGGGACCTGGCCCTAGTCTGTCTGCATGGGACCTGGCCCCTAGTCTGTCTGCATGGGACCTGGCCCCTTGTCTGTCTGCATGGGACCTGGCCCCTTGTCTGTCTGCATGGGACCTGGCCCCTTGTCTGTCTGCATGGGACCTGGCCCCTAGTCTGTCTGCATGGGACCTGGCCCCTAGTCTGTCTGCATGGGACCTGGCCCCTTGTCTGTCTGCATGGGACCTGGCCCCTTGTCTGTCTGCATGGGACCTGGCCCCTTGTCTGTCTGCATGGGACCTGGCCCCTTGTCTGTCTGCATGGGACCTGGCCCCTAGTCTGTCTGGATGGGACCTGGCCCCTTGTCTGTCTGCATGGGACCTGGCCCCTTGTCTGTCTGCATGGGACCTGGCCCCTTGTCTGTCTGCATGGGACCTGGCCCCTTGTCTGTCTGCATGGGACCTGGCCCCTAGTCTGTCTGGATGGGACCTGGCCCCTTGTCTGTCTGCATGGGACCTGGCCCCTAGTCTGTCTGCATGGGACCTGGCCCCTTGTCTGTCTGCATGGGACCTGGCCCCTTGTCTGTCTGCATGGGACCTGGCCCCTTGTCTGTCTGCATGGGACCTGGCCCCTTGTCTGTCTGCATGGGACCTGGCCCCTTGTCTGTCTGCATGGGACCTGGCCCCTTGTCTGTCTGCATGGGACCTGGCCCCTTGTCTGTCTGCATGGGACCTGGCCCCTTGTCTGTCTGCATGGGACCTGGCCCCTTGTCGGTCTGCATGGGACCTGGCCCTAGTCTGTCTGCATGGGACCTGGCCCCTAGTCTGTCTGCATGGGACCTGGCCCCTTGTCTGTCTGCATGGGACCTGGCCCCTTGTCTGTCTGCATGGGACCTGGCCCCTTGTCTGTCTGCATGGGACCTGGCCCCTAGTCTGTCTGCATGGGACCTGGCCCTAGTCTGTCTGCATGGGACCTGGCCCCTTGTCTGTCTGCATGGGACCTGGCCCTAGTCTGTCTGCATGGGACCTGGCCCTAGTCTGTCTGCATGGGACCTGGCCCCTAGTCTGTCTGCATGGGACCTGGCCCCTTGTCTGTCTGCATGGGACCTGGCCCCTTGTCTGTCTGCATGGGACCTGGCCCCTTGTCTGTCTGCATGGGACCTGGCCCCTTGTCTGTCTGCATGGGACCTGGCCCCTAGTCTGTCTGCATGGGACCTGGCCCCTTGTCTGTCTGCATGGGACCTGGCCCCTTGTCTGTCTGCATGGGACCTGGCCCCTAGTCTGTCTGGATGGGACCTGGCCCCTTGTCTGTCTGCATGGGACCTGGCCCCTTGTCTGTCTGCATGGGACCTGGCCCCTAGTCTGTCTGCATGGGACCTGGCCCCTAGTCTGTCTGCATGGGACCTGGCCCCTT
The DNA here is from genome assembly GCF_016432855.1 of Salvelinus namaycush. NCBI lineage: Eukaryota > Metazoa > Chordata > Actinopteri > Salmoniformes > Salmonidae > Salvelinus > Salvelinus namaycush. The sequence continues at coordinate 42,797,504 of NC_052311.1, read as the reverse complement.
GTCTGTCTGCATGGGACCTGGCCCCTTGTCTGTCTGCATGGGACCTGGCCCCTTGTCTGTCTGCATGGGACCTGGCCCCTTGTCTGTCTGCATGGGACCTGGCCCCTTGTCTGTCTGCATGGGACCTGGCCCCTTGTCTGTCTGCATGGGACCTGGCCCCTTGTCTGTCTGCATGGGACCTGGCCCCTTGTCGGTCTGCATGGGACCTGGCCCCTAGTCTGTCTGCATGGGACCTGGCCCCTTGTCTGTCTGCATGGGACCTGGCCCCTTGTCTGTCTGCATGGGACCTGGCCCCTTGTCTGTCTGCATGGGACCTGGCCCCTAGTCTGTCTGCATGGGACCTGGCCCCTAGTCTGTCTGCATGGGACCTGGCCCCTAGTCTGTCTGCATGGGACCTGGCCCTAGTCTGTCTGCATGGGACCTGGCCCCTTGTCTGTCTGCATGGGACCTGGCCCTAGTCTGTCTGCATGGGACCTGGCCCCTAGTCTGTCTGCATGGGACCTGGCCCCTAGTCTGTCTGCATGGGACCTGGCCCCTTGTCTGTCTGCATGGGACCTGGCCCCTTGTCTGTCTGCATGGGACCTGGCCCCTAGTCTGTCTGCATGGGACCTGGCCCCTAGTCTGTCTGCATGGGACCTGGCCCCTTGTCTGTCTGCATGGGACCTGGCCCCTTGTCTGTCTGCATGGGACCTGGCCCCTTGTCTGTCTGCATGGGACCTGGCCCCTTGTCTGTCTGCATGGGACCTGGCCCCTTGTCTGTCTGCATGGGACCTGGCCCCTTGTCTGTCTGCATGGGACCTGGCCCTAGACTGTGCGGCATCATCCACATGAATGGCCCTTACTTGTAGTTGCATACACATCTTGTGTATATTTTATCTACACAAATAAATAACGGCTGGGGTTCAATTCATTTAGGAAAAATAGCACTGTCGTTGCAATCATGAGTTAACTTATGCTTAAATGTTATAACTAGGCTAACTGAAACAGCATTGGACTATTCTTTTGGGGGCATATTTACAATGCTACAGTACTATTCCCCGGCATGCTGCAGCGCTTTTTTGATTGAATAGGCCTTCCCCAGTCAGTGTGTTCTATTAGCCTAGGGGGTGGTGTCCCGTCTAGCCATCATGGGCGCTGACGATCCATAGCAGCCCCCTCTCTCGCTCTGCTGCTCTTAAATGACAAATGGCGGGCAGAGACTGTGCCACTCTCTCAAACGCCACTGCCACCCCACCCTCCCCATTTTATTAATGAGAATAATTAGAAGGATACCTCCCTGCAAAGCCAGGCAGAGTGGTTAGCGCTTTTAATGATGGAACGTGGTAGTGAGTGCACACCAAATTGATTTACGTGTTCTGCCTGACCTTTGGTATCCAATTTACGCATCCAGAAGCAAAAGAAGGAAGAGTAGGTAAGAGAGAGAGAGGGAGAGAGTGACGGGGAAAGATGGAGAGGTGGAGATTGAAGGAGAGAAAAGCCATGTACTCACTGTAGGAGCTTGTGTTTTTTTTTTTACAGTACCAGTCAAAAGTTTGGACACACCTACTCATTCAAGGGTTTTTCTTTATTTTGACTATTTTCTACAATGTAGAATAAGAGTGAAAACATCAAAACTATGAAATAACACATATGGAATCATGTAGTAACCAAAAAATATTTTAGATTTTAGATTCTTCAAAGTAGCCACCCTTTGCCTTCACGACAGCTTTGCACACTCTTGGCATTCTGTCAACTAGCTTATTTCATAGTTTTGATGTATGTCCTGGACTCAGGGTGTCTGGTTGTTTTACAGTCAATCTTGGGCAGTAAAGTAGTACAGTAGCAGTTAAGAATATTCCAAATTTCAACAACCTGACTAACAACACGAATTCACCACGGCATCGTTCAGTGTCACCATCTCTTCAATTGTGCAAAGATCTTTCAGTTTGAATGTTATTAAATTAAAGAATGTGCCTCCATGTTGCCCCCCCCCCCCCGGCCTTATGGCTCTACTCTACCTTCACCCCTACATCTACAACCACTACTTTCTTTTTTATTAGACTGTTTATAGTAATTTGTGTATTTTTTCCCCAATAGATAAAGTAGGATAAATTGACTTCACTTATTGTTCTGCAGGATCGAAGCCATTCAAGTGCAAAATCTGCAACTTTGCCACCGCCCAGCTGGGTGACGCCAGGAACCACGTGAAGAGACATCTGGGCATGAGAGAGTACAAGTGCCACATCTGTGGGTGAGTACCACAGTCAGTGACTAGTCACTACCTTTTTAACTGGGGATGCCTGGGTTGTGTTCATTAAGTTCCAAACGGAAGAAAAAAGGTCAGAAACGGAATGAAAGGGCAAGGTACTATCTGAACTTAAGACGAAACACTTGTTTTCCTTTTACGTTGCTACGGTCTTATTGGGTTTTTAAGTCATTTTTGCCATTTAGGTTGGATCACAAGAAGAATATCCTCTTGCTCTGCGAACCATTATTTCCTCTCTTATTGTGATATGTTTCAATACAATCTGTCATATCTCATCATAGTCAACATTATAGCGCAACAGCGCAGGGCTAGGCCTATAAACTCAAAGTACAATGCTTCTGCGTCTCTTTCGTACTGCATTTAGGCCAAGTTCAGTTCAGTTAGTTTCATTCCCGTGCTTGATCTTCCTACAATCTGACTCTGTTCACATGGACATGTTGGACTGTTTCTGTGTAATTTGGAAATGTACTGAATAGCAGGATGTTCAGCTTGTACCACGTTCTCTGCGCCTACGTGATACATAGATGAAGACGGGTAGTTATTTAGTCTCCCTCAATGCTTCTGTGTAAACTGTTGTGTTTAAATGTGTTTCCGTTTAGTTCGGTTGCTACGTTTTCTTTCTGCCACAGTCGAGTGGAATGAACGTGTTTATTTGTCGCCGCCGTTCACAAACGTTTTACAGAAGGGAAAACAGATTTTGTTAAACACAGCTACCTCTAATGAGGAAAAAGACTCATGTTTCACAAGCCCTCCAGCGAAAACATTTTCCCCAAGTGCTATAAATGTGTTAGGGCTTTGACCAAGAGAATATACACACGCACACACACACACACACACACACACACACACACACACACACACACACACACACACACACACACACACACACACACACACACACACACACACACACACACACACAGAACACAGTTCTCCAATGTGCCTGACTGCCTTTAAATGAGTCTACTAAATACAGCTTCTGGTTTCACAAATCATGCGGATGGAGGAGCTATCTCCCGCCTGAGCCAGACACGGGTGACAAATCGGCCCTGTGTGTGTGTGCGCGCACGCGCTCACTACTGACTGATCACCGGGGCAACTTTCCTCTTGACTAAAGAGCAGCAAACAAAGAACAGACCAGAAACACCCTCATTAAGGCCAAAGTAGACATACTCTCTCTTCCCAAAGTATCCAGATTAGATAATATAGGCCCACATATATGTGGCTAATCTGAATGCTGTTGCTAATGGTTGTTCGTGTCTCAGTTAATGCAATTTCCCTTTTTCGGTTTGGGCTGACCTAGAAAGTGAGATTACAATGTAGGCTGGCCATTAGGCATTCTGTTGCACACACTGGGTGAGGTGACATTTTGCGAAACAAAACCCTCTTTATCTAATGAAATCGTCTCTCATTATTACGATTTATCATCTTGATTACAATAGCTGAAGCGTTAATTTAAGTTCACTCGACCGAAGTTTCTGGAACTACAAAATTGAAATTCATACGTTGAGCAAAATGTGGTGGTTTTACACACAGAGATACAATTACTGGAACGTACCAAGCCCTTCAGACCATGGCAATTTGACTGGAACATTCATCAGTAATTCTATTTCTATGGTTCTACATGACTTCCCTGCTTTGTGAGACAAGCCAATGTAACGTTAACCAGTAGTCTGTTCATTCATTTCCCATTACGATCACAGAGTGAGCTCATCCTGCTCTCGTTAGAATGTTGAGGAGGAGCAGCAGCGTTGTTTAACTCAATCTAAACACGCGTGTGGTCTTTCTCCCTGCGCCATCGATTGGCGCTCCCACCGGTGAACTCTGTGGCTGCGAGTATTACCCGCTTTTGACACTGTGCGCTAACGATTGAGACGCCCCCAAATGGATGCGGTGCCCCTCTGCTGTCCACCTCACTTTAGCTGAGCCGAGAACCTCGGAGGGCTGCTCGTCTCCGCTGAGGACTCTGGGAAGTTGTTGATAGTTAAAGATCATATTGTTGTGGCATTTAATTAACAAATGCAAATCAAGGCCAGGACAGATAGGCACCTCTGACCCAGCTGCCAATCAAACGTGAGAAGTCTGTTCCGTGTAGGTAGGCTGTGTTGTGTGTACACCATGCCTTTACACTCTCTCTCGCTCCCTTTTTTTAGCTAACAGTTACTCTCTTTTCGGTTTCGGTTCCTTTTTCTTTTGTTGTGTCTTTCTTGTCCTTCAGAGTGACACGTCTCGTAGCTGATATCCTCTGCTTTTTACAGCAAGTTCATTTTTGCAGGGTATATTTTTCTTAATTGTATATCTTTTTTTATCCTTTTTCTCCCCAATTTCGTGATATCCAATTGGTAGTTACAGTCTTGTCCCATCGCTGCAACTCCTGTACGGACTCGGGAGAGGCGAAGGTCGAGAGCCGTGCGTCCTCCGAAACATGAACCTGCCAAGCCGCACTGCTTCTTGACACAGCGCTCGCTTAACCCAGGAGCCAGCCGCACCAACGTGTCAGAGGAAACACTCTACAACTGGCGACCAAAGTCAGCCTGCATGCGCCCGGGCCCACCATAAGGAGTCGCTAGAGAGCGATGGGACAAGGACATCCCGGCCGGCCAAACCCTCAACCTAACGCGGACGATGCTGGGCCAATTGTGCACTGACTCATGGGTCTCCCGGTCACGGCCGGCTGCAACACAGCCGGGATCGAACCCGGGTCTGTAGTGACGCCTCAAGCACTCCGATGCAGTGCCTTAGAACCCTGCGCCACTCGGGAGGCCACTAATGTATTTTTTAACTGTCGTTTTAGCCATTTATGAATGTATTATTCAATAGTAAAGACCAAATAAAATATTTTCATCCCCAAAAATTACATCCATTTTTTTGATACCTAAAGGGTCCCTAAAATACAAAATCAAATAGCTAAATGATCCATGGTATGACCATCTTAAAACAATTCCATATGTCAGCTCAGCTCCCCCCCCCCCCCCCCCCCCCCCCCCCCCCCAATGGCTTAGACTTTTAAGAATTAAAATACTGAATCTTGCAGCAATGACATCTCCTAACTGATTGATGTAGTCCTAAACTGGCCATAAAAACATAACCTGCAAAAACAGCAGAAAAACACAAATTGCCCCCCCTAGCACATACAGTACGGCAAGATTCCTCATACTGTATTTAATTGGAAAAAAAAGAATTTCACACACAAGGCTGTTTCTTGTCTTTACTCTGTGTGTGGTGTGTGTCGGTCCACAGTGGGCCTAGGCCATTTAATGAGCACTCCCTTCCGCTCCTCCATCATGTTCTCTCCTCCCAAAAGGCTCTGGATTCAGCATTTCAGCATCCCTTACCCTCACCACTTCTCCCCCATCGCCCCACCGCTCTCGCCTCAACCTCCCCAAAGATGCCGTGGACGGCCAGTGCTGTTTGTAGGTGTTAAATTATGCATCAGTAGTCTAAACGCTGTGAAGCATTGGTTTAATATCTGGGGGCCAAGGCGTTGGGAGTATTAACAACATCCTGGATGGTCCTCCCATTGGACCTGGTTCTATGATATCATATCGGCCAGACGGCCACTATAGTTGGAGCTACCCGTCTACCAGCTCTAGTTTAAACTTTAACGGTTTCTCTCTTCATCTCCCAGAAAAGTTGTCCGTCTTTCCGGTATCTGAGAGTCCCCCCCCCCCCCCCTCCGTTGACTTAGTAGCCGAGTCCGGAGTGAGTATATTTAGTCATAATTTCATGTTGGTGTCGTGTGATTCGAATGGAACAGGATAGGGTTGGCTCGTGTCAGGCTTTTGTGTCTCCCCGTCTGTGAGTGTGTCTCTGCTGGTCCCAGAATAGCCCCATCAGTTCAGTTCCGCCCTCCCCTCCCTTTCCCCGGCTCATCCTCTGTAGTATGCCTTAATGCCCAGGCCTGTACCAGTGTGTGTGCGTGTTTGCATGCGTGTGTGTGAGTGCGCGTGTGCATGCTCATGTGTGTGTGTGTGTGTGTGTGTGTGTGTGTGTGAGGCCCGGGCCTTGACAGGAGAGGAGCATCTTAGCGCTCTGCTTATCCAGAGAAAGCCGTCACTTAACTCAGCCCCTCCATTGTGTGTCCCCCACCACCACTCCCACCCCTCTTCCTCCCTGACGTGATACTCTTTAATCCTCAAACAGAATCTGGTTTTTAACTCAGACTATTTTTCTGTGTTTTTTTTTCTCTCCTCCATTTTAACGTTAATGGTCGTTGCAGATGAAGAAAGGGATCCCTATGAGGGCGATTACAACGTCACTCCCCCGATCTCTCCGCCGCCCCCGAAATAATTGTACATCATCGCTTCATAATGTGTCAGAGGGGTGTTGGTGGCGTGCAATTAAAACCGGCGAATATAATACAGGAAATTACGGCCTGTCAGGTCGGTGAACAACACAGTCGGTATTTGAGTTACACTTAATCATCATGTGCATTAGCGACTTCATCGGATTTCCACTCTGGTGTGAAGCGCTCTCTCTCACTGTTAAGGCTTTGGATTGTGTCTGAAAGTACAACACCCAGGCTATAGCTCTGGTCTTATGTGAGGAGATGACATTTGAAAGCTCATTGCCTTAGTAAATTATATAGGTTCGTGTGAACGAAAAGGATCACCCATCCATGTGCATGCGGAGCGAAATGGTATGCAAAAATACTGAATTCATTATCACACAACAGATGTAAACATTGAATATTTACTCCCAACAAGCCAGACACCACAAGCCGCGTTATGTTTGCATAATTCATTTGCAACCGTTAGAAAAAGTTCTAAATTAGCTTGTATCTTGATTGAATAGACATTTTTTCCTCGCCTATTCTCAACTCGGGATTTTTTGTGTGCTTTTTAGGTCATGTTGTCCTGTGTATATGAAAAACAACTAATCCACCCCCCATCAGAAACACACATGGCGTTTATCCACATTAAAAGAAGTATCAATGTTTACTCTTTTGGTACCCATCTTCACGATCACGTCAGTTAGCGTGCGCGATCCTTATCGACCAAAACAAACACATTTTGCTTTGATTCGCTTAACTTTATTTAGTGCGGCATTATCGGAAATGAAATAAGTAACGCGAAAGGTCATTTGGAAAAGAATGCAGAAAGACTGGTCTGGAAAGGTTAAGTATGTGACAGAGCTGTTTGGATGATAACGAGGAGGGGTGCGTCTGCTTGGAGAGCTCAGGGTTCTGTTTCTGACTTCCTGTGTGCGCCGCGATCACTCTTTATGACCGGGACAGGTTTACAGCCCGTTAGCCCGCCATAACACGATAAAGCACCCCATAATAGATTGGATGTGTTTAGTAGCCTTGGGCTGATGTTTGTAAAATTAATGTTTTCGCAGAAGGAACTCACACACACACACACACACACACACACACACACACAAAAGCCATGACTGGACAGTATCTATAATAGTCGTATACAATATGTAACACAGTTTGCACATATTTCACAGTCAGTTTGCGTTAGATTCTTGCGTATATTCCACTGACCTATATGCTGGTATAAGGCATGCAGTTATTGAGGAAATATTCAATCAGAGCCATAATAATTTAATGAGCTGGGACCGTCCTAGACCTGTTAATCAAAACTAAGCAATGTTACTCTTAGTAATGTGACCCCAAACCTCTTTTCCAATACCAGATTTATGCTTCAAATGACACTTTGTGACAACTTTAGGGTGAAAGTGTTGTGTCGGTCTCATATTTGTGAGTATGTTTGTGACTATGTTTTTGTATTGGCTGAATGGGCCCAACTGAGCATCTCTTTTGTATCTAGCATACGTACTCTCTCTTTCTGAAATACGTCCTTTTCGGCCTTACTTCTTAATAAGATCCTCAGACAGTTAACGGTCAGGCAAGGTCCTGCTTGCTCTTTAGTGGCCTCGAAATGGGGGCTGAGGGGCTTTATAATCAAAACATTCCCCTTTTAATCAAACAAAAACAATCAAACAAAGCCAGACGCCATAAACGGAAGGATCAGTACTTTAGCTAAAGCAGCTAACTCAGCACATACACTCTGGAGGGCTGGTTTGGTCATCACATCAGCAAAATAGGCTGCATTGTCTCACTGGCTGAGTATGGATGGGCCTGTTGGAGTCAATTGGCCTCGCTACACCGTACCCTGTTGCACAACGGAAACTTGCGTCGAAAGCTGTAATGGGTTATGATTATGATAGAGATTTATGGAAGGGGGTTGTCTGATCGCAGCCTTGTTGTATGGTTAAGCGCAAAATGCTCCCCTCTGAAATGACGTGCTTTATCGGTTCACTTAGACATTTTTGGAAAAGTCAGTTCCAAGAGATGCTTGAAATATCCAGACGATCCACGATTGGCATTCTCTTCTGGCCTTCGCTCTGAGTGAAAGGGAGAGCGTGGCTAGTTCCCAAAGGCTCAATGCCCTTGTGAGTATGTTTGTTTCCCCACCTGCTTGGTGCCCGTCTGACACACGTCACTCCCAATCACGACACACGGGGACCTGATGTCTCGAGGTAGTTTTATACACAGCAAAACAGCTCCTATAGGGATGTCTGGGGTGAGAATGGTGAGGAAAGAGAGCGAGAGGAAGGAAGATGAAGAGGGCCGAGAGCGAGAGAGATGGAGAGAGAGAGAGAGGAAGATGAGGAGAGGGAGAGGAAGTACGTAAGGTAGATATCACCCGTGCATTGCTCTCTTTGTGTGTTGGTATCAGGGGATAGCAAATGGCACACGATAACACATGCCCTTAGGCATTATGGGGATGTCTGTAAGTCGAACGAAACCCGTGTTGAATTGCGACTCTATCAAAGATTTACATGCAGTTAATGCAAAGGAAGAACAACAATCTCTGCTGTGGCTCAGAAACAAATCTCCTTGTTTAAAAAGGAGAAATCCCTTGTTCGAGAGATAAAATCCAAGCGATTGATTCCATCGAGCTAATCCTGCCATAGGTAGATTTAGGAGTTGTGCACCAACGGGGGGGGGGGGGGGAGAGAGAGAAGTTAATGAGTGATTAACCACAGCAATTAAAAGATGAAGAGGAGGGAGAGAGAGAGTAGAGAACGGAGAGAAAAAAAGTGTATAATTAAAATATCCGTCCCTCTCTTTGTCAAAAGTGCGTGTGTCATCCACTGTGCACTTATTAAAAGCCGGGAGGGGAAGGAGAGAACAGTGCTTAATTCCAGCACTCCTGAAGTGTCTGGTGATATGCCCGCGGATGGAAGCTGAGGAAGGCTGTAACTCATGTTTAAGTGTGCGGCCGTGTCATTGCAGGTTCACGTTCATGCATTTCTGTGTTGACACCCATTGGGGCAGGGGATATTTGGCAGTCAGGAGTAATTTAACTTAATTAATGGGATGCATATTTGATGGAGGAATAAAATATCCCGGCTCAGCAAAGTGGAAAAGGGGAAAGATTTAGTGGGAGTTAAAGGTGGAGGGGAGAGTAATTTGTGCATTCAGTTACCGCTGCTTGAGAGACGGAGAGACAGAGAGTGGGAGAGAGAGTGGGAGTGGGAGAGAGAGAGAGAGAGTGGGAGAGAGAGAGATGGGAAAGAAGGATATGGGTTGATAAAGATAGAGGGAGTGAGAGTCGGTAGGAAGGAGGGAGGGCAGAAGGAGAGAGAGAGGAGGGGAGGATGAGCGGAAGTGTGAGAGATGGTTGGCGATGTGTGGGTTGACACAAAGCTGAGTTGAAGTGTAGAGGGGAATGGGATGTCCCTCCATTGAGAGGGCAATCAGAGTGACAGCGTTTGAGTTAATTGATATCCGGAGTGAGCCCCCCTCAGTACAAACAGGCACATGGTTTGCAAACTTGTGTCGGAGCTGCCGGCTGCTGAGGGCCTTTTAAATATGCATGAGGGGGCTTTTAAAAGGGGGTTCAGCGATGCTGGAGAGCGGTTGGTCCCCCCACCATGCGCGCACACACACATGTATATACACACACACAACGTGGTGCCACCAGGCGAACCCGTGGCCCAGTGAAAAGCTTGTCATGCTGCTCTTAATCTCCCCTGGCTCTTTTTAATTGACTTCCTGTAGGTATAGATTATTTCATGGCGAGTTCACTGTGGAGATGTTTGATACCATCCGGGAGACTGGCATCTGGGATGCTGTTAGCTGGCTAGAGATGAGCCACCCATCCGTCGCTTGTCTCTTACTCCCCTCCCGATCTCTCTCTCTCCTTCTCACTTTCTCCCTGTCTGTATCTCTCACTTTCTCTCTCCCTCTCTCTCTCCTCATCATTCTCTCTCCTTTTTTCTCTCCCTCTCTCCCTCCGTCTCTCCCTCCCTCTGTGACGGGCCAGACTTATTAAAATGGGTGAGAGGCAAAATGCAATCACTCATTGCCATCATCATAATTGAGCTGATATACCTGCTCTGTGGTGGCCCTACCCTGACAGGAGAGAGGAGTGGATGGGACGTGTGTGTGTTGTGTGTTGTGTGTTGTGTGTGTGTGTGTGTGGCGCTTTGTGTCTGAGAGTAGTTCAGGTTAGGACGGGACAGTGTCTGATCCCCTCTCACTTTGTCACACACACACTCTGGCCCCGCGTCTGTTACACTCGGAACGGACCTCCCATTCGACTAAATCGACTCTTATCCTCCCTCACAGAAAGTACACTTGCAGTGTTTTTATTTGACTGGGGGAAGGTGGATGTCTTGTCAGGACTCATAATGTCAGTTTGTTGTCTGTGAGGAGAGACCGACGTTCGGTGAGTCTGTCGTTATCGTAAGCCGGTCTGGTGCGTTGTTGACTAGCCATCCAATAGTCCCCACTGGGTACAAACTTGTTGAATCGTTGTTTTCACGTCATTTCAACGGAAAAATGTAATGTGATGACGTTGAATCGACGCGGAAAACTGATTGGATTTGCAACAAGTCATCAACGTAAAGAAAGTTTAGATTTTTTTTTTAACCTAAATCCAATGACTTGGTTCAAATTTATGTTGATTTCACGTTGAATTCATGTTATTGACAACTTCATCAAATATAAATCAAAACTAGATGTTGAACTGACATCTTTGCCCAGTGGGTTACGTGTCCTAATTAGAGGACCTTGTATGAATTTCACTTCAAAGTTAGTTATGCATGCTATTCTCAAGTTAGGATTCGGCTGGTATTGCTTAGGTGAGTGTGTGAGGGGAGTTCCTTACTGATCAGTGACCGTAATTCATCAGTCAAGTACAAGGGAGGAGCGAGAACCCGCAGACACTTGGCCCTCCGTGGAATGAGTTTGACACATGTGCTTTAGGTCATATTTTACCTTCAAGAAATCCAGCCGATCCTCAGTTTTGTTTGGCGATATCCACCATTTTCTTTGAAAAAGGTGTTAATATTCAATAATGATTTAATGGGATTAATATTAGAAATGAGATTACACGCCAGCTCAAACAACCAATCAGCCAGGTCAGCCGTGATACAAGTCAGGATTCGACGTCCATCAAAGTCTGAGGACGTCGGGAGATGACATGGAAACCGGGCCACTAGGGGCAACAGTGAGCGCTGTTACCCTCAAGTAGGTTTCGGTTGTGGATGGGGATGGTGGATGGGGATGGGGGATGGGGGATGGTGGATGGGGATGGGGGATGGTGGATGGGGATGGGGGATGGTGGATGGGGATGAGCATCTGCCTCTGATTCCAAAGGTTGCAAGTTCAAATCCAGTAATAGAACGTTTAAAAAATATATTTTTATTTTAAGCCTATCCCAAACCTTAACCCAAACCTTAACCATTCAGAGTTAATGCCTAACCTTAAAAATTCTGAGGTAATGCCTGAACTTAACCTTAAATACTTTGAAATTCAACGTTTGGAACAACTTTGAAATTTGACGTTTGAGAAATGGATTAACGTCTAATTCTGACCTGAGACTGTGAGAGCTGGTAGACTACACAACCATCTTAGCCCAGTGCTTTCCATTGCCCACTTAATTGATTCATTAAAGTTGTAGATTTATTGTATTTCTACTGTACCTACAGTAAATGATTGAAAGTCAACCGTAAACACGATCAGTAGACAGCGTGGCCCTCGAGGCTCGTATCCCTGCCCCTCTCCTTATGGCGATTCCTTATCCATCTCTGACAGCAAAAATATTCCGCCATAAAACCTGGCAACACTGCCTGACATATAAAGCCCTCCGTCACTCCCACCGCCCAGCTCTCCTTTAGCTCTCTCAACACACACCCTCGGACCCTGAAATCACCGGGCCTCCCTGCCAGCCTCGGCTCCCTGGACGGGTATATATGGCCCCCCCAGGTAGCCCCACAGCCTCCATCTTTTAAATACGAGGAAGTAATGGCGGGTGAGTGATGTTGCTCGTGTCCTTGACTGGGATCCTCTGTCAGCTATAGCTACAGCTCACTCGCTCCAGGTCCCTCAGGAGACCTAAAATACCCCCAGAAAAACTCCTCCAAGGCTTGTAGATGTGGTTGCAGCAGTGCAATGTCTGTTTTTGTACCGTGTGTGTGAGTGGGTGTATTTGTATTGTCTATGTGTCTGTGCTTGTATGCCTGCGTGTGCGATGTGTGTACTCTGTGCACACATATTATGCGCATCGCTAATATCTCACACACATTGTTTTCCTACGTGTCTGTGTGTGTTTTTGTATGTTTTGTGGTAAAGGCATAATCTAGTCCTATACATGCACTTGCCTGCCTGTTGTCCGGCTGTATCCCCTCTAGCCTGAGGGCTGATGTGGGAGTTTAGCGGGTTGGAGGATCCTGGTCACTGAGAGGTTACAACAGGCTCCTTCTACGGCTCCCTCTAAAATCTCCCCATCATCACAACTGCCATCAGATTGCCCCTCGGCTCCTCACAAGGGGCGAGAGGGCTAAATTTGGGACATGGGGAAGTGTCAAGACTGTGAGGGTGCTGGTCAGCGACAGTGGCCGAGACGCACGTTCCCCCTCGGACATCCACAAGTGTCGGACCTGGTTGGCTTCTCGTAGGGGAGAGGCTGACACGGGTCAGAGGGAGGTGGCGCGTTCTACCAGAGTTCCTGCCACAGCGAGAGTCTGCCATAATGTCTTCTTCTTTCCCTGCCACGTTAACCCTTACCAAGCGGGCTGTGGGCTGAACCCTGCAGCCGCCCGTGAAAGTGCTGACACATCGATTACCAGAGCAGGAACACAGCAGCACGGGGTTGGCGACGAGGGGGGGATCACGCTCTCTGTGAAGAACCATTTATTTATTAATTCAGTTTATCCAGTCAACTAACAGAGGTCGGTGTTACAGTGAAGCACTAATAATTATTTGTCTCATACGGTTGCATTCCAAATCAAGTTCCACATGGCCAAACTCCTTTATTTCACCAGCCCCCAATATTTATTTTCACTGATGATAAAAGACAAGCATGTACAAATGCAAAAAAAATATTTGAAAGTTTTATGTTCTCAAGTATCCTTTTCTTGGGAGTCAGTAGGAGAGAGAAACTGTAGATGAGTTGTCTGTAATGGACAGTAGATGGCGCCATTTGACTTTTTAGAACGTCAAGAGAGCCTCTAATGTTATGTCTGAGTTGTGCCAAATGCATAATCTGTGATACATGTAATGTGTCCTCTAAAAGTTAAAGAAGTAGCCTGTGCATATTGGCTTGATTTTGCTTAATTTTATGAATACTAAAATATCTATATTTGTTCCATTTTTGCATTCAAGTGAAGTGAAATAGCTGTGCAATATAGCAGTATAATTAGTATAAGTGTACAGTTGAATGGTTTACGTGCAATTTTATTTCTGTATATATTTTCACCATAATTACGATACCATTTTATATCACGCCCACATCAAAAATGTCAGTATGCTTTCGTACACAATTGAATTCAGCAAAAAAAACATCATCAACCAAGATAATGAAATGCAAAAACATAAAGAAATGCATTAAAAGACACGCATTAATACTCAACAAGGGGCCTACTTTCAATATGGTACATTTTTCATGGACTCAATCCCTGGACTTTTTCTGATACTCTGATACAGAAGTGAGTGTAGGTAGAGAGAGCGGGAGAGAGGCTGGGCACAGGAAGGCAGTGGTATCTGTCTCAGTCTGGGTGTCCCTCCTGGTACTGCTTTAACTAGGACAAGCTCCTCTACGCTGGCGGACCTCAGGGGCCGATCAGCAGGTCTCAGGAGAGCCCCCCCCACTAGAGCACCGCGCCGGGCTGTCACGAGGGGGCTGACGTTGGGTGGGTGGTGGGGGTGCATGGTGGTGGGAGGCGACATACCGAGAGGGCAATTACAGCAAGGACAAAGACTACACAGTGATAAGTCCCCACAGCGGCACCCTAATGTAGAGAGCAGGTTAGCCAACTACAAGGAGTGGGGAAATGAGCATTGGTCAATCGTGTGTGTGTGTGTGTGTGTGTGTGTGTGTGTGTGTGTGTGTGTGTGTGTGTAACCATCCTGGGGATAATTTTTCTGAGGTGGCCTTGCTACCACTCAGGCCTACCTCACTGACTGTTGCCTCCTTAACCTGATCTGTGCCCTATAATACAGGGAAGCCAAACATTGCTGGTGTTAAACACAAAACCTGCTCATCGTTAGGGACTCATTTGACCATGACCGTAGCCAGAAAAATATCTCAATCAAAGATAATACATTAAAAAAAAAATAGATACCATGGATTACATATGCCAATACATGTGGCTCATTGTTGCACCTTAAAATACATGCATTTTATGTGTGAACACATTTAATTAACAAGGATTTTATATCGATCTCTCACTTAACATCTAACAAGTCCTGTCTGCATGTTTCTGATCTAAATTATAAATGTAACATATTGCACATACTGCCTCATAAAAAAAAGAGAATGTTTTTGAATGCCGTGAACAAATCAGTGGAAGAAAGTGAAGTGAATCATTTCCAGAGAGAGGCATCCTCTTCTCCGTTTCTTGGTCACTTTGCATTTCCAGCCTGTTTCTGATTATGTTCAGAGTCCGTTATCAGGGCAACAGATCCCAGATGCAGTAGAGAGAGATGCACTTGATACTGCTGTGTTTGCACACACACGTCTGTGATCAGATAAGCGAGCTGCTGGTGCAGTGCTTATACAAATCAGTGCATGTTCAGAGTGAATAGGACCAGGTAAAGGCAATAAGATACGATGCGATAACCTTTCCGGGAGAGGAGAATAGTTTACAATCTGATTCAGTGGGATTCACAGTGGATGCATTGTGCAGTACATGAACAGTTTTAACAGCCTCTAACAGATTCAGATTTTTTTTTAAAAACTTTTACTGAGAATTCCCACGTTGACCACAGGTGTGATGTCATGTTTCAGATGGTTGATATTGTTTGTTTTCCTGTATGGCGTCACCGTCTGAGACATGCTGGTGATTTTTTAAATTTGCTTTGTAAATTGATTATTCCTTACCATCCATGTTAACCAGGGTTGACTGGCTACTCCTTTCTCTCTTGTTGTGTGTGTTTGTTTGTGTGTGTGTGTGTGTGTGTGAGAGAGAGAAAGAGAGTGTGTGTGTGCATGCATGTGTGTGTATGTGTGTGTGTGAGTTTGCGTGTGGGCATGCATGTTGGCCTTTGTCAGTATCACAACTGAAATTACACCTTAACACAGTAGCTAGGGTATTTTAACCGGAAATTGTTTTGCCATTTAGTTTTGTTGTTTAATTTTTCCGTGATGAAAATATGCATGATTTTTTCGAAATATTGGTAAGTGTGAGCTTGGAGAGCGGGAGAGAGTGGTAGGCCAGCATTCTCAGGGGCAGAGGGGGTTGAAACATATGTTGCGTGCACTCAGTGCAAGGCTCAGCAGTGATAGTTAAACATTAGGGTGAAGTGTATTCTCTAAGGGGCTGTGTGTTAATGTGTCGGGCGTGTTTTAAACTCAGCCACTGCGGTCCTCACCAGTTAAAACACGAATGCCCTATGTATAACACAGGGTCAAATGGTGCTGAATGGCACACATATTGTGGATAGATTATAATAATACTACTAATAATGATGATAATAATAATTAATAATAATACAAAATAGTGTTGGTGCAGTTTATGTTAATTTGTTTACCCATGCATTTTAATAACATGGTAATATTTATGCTGGCAGTATTAAATGTCAAATTATTGTAATTGGTTTAACAATTTAACTTAACAAATAAGGCTGTTTTGTCTTAGGGGTATAAATACATAACTAGATGTACATAATGAATGTAAATATGTGATTATACACAAGACATCTTGACTATGAGAACGATGTGATGTGGACATCCAGAAAGATACCATATATTTTTATTTCTGTTTTAAAGGAATCGCTATATATGCATATTGAAAATGCCAATTAATACTGATATATTCAAATTGTGTCATCTATATACTGTATCATTTGGAGATGTATATTTATTCAATATCCTTTAATTAATGCAGAGAGGAGCAATATGATGTTGTTAATTCTATTGATAGCCTGTTTGCTGAACTATCTGACACATCATAAATCTGCTATGTATAGTAAGTAGGCTATTGCAGTCTTTAGATAAATTATCTCTTCATTTATTTTTATGGCGACTGTCACAGTATGCAGCCTACCAACAGAAAATATAATAAAATATACCCCCCTTTGCAACCATACGCGACTAATCTAATATATTAGTCACCCGCGTTTGTACATGAGTGAGCAATTATTCTAAAAAGTTTCCACTGCGTGCAGGGGTGACAAAGGGAATATGCGCGAGGACCCTCTCAGGTTGCGCGTGGACACGTTTGACGGCTGCGTTGAGGCGCTGATAGGCCAAACGGTGGCGGGAATCCGCCATTTTTAATCATCTGGACCATGATGGTTTTTAGAAGAGCACACGGCGACCATGACAACTCTAATAATCAGACGAGAAGGATAAAGTTTTATTTTACCGGCAAAACAGAGGGGGAAGGAGTCCTTGTTTTTTTGAGCAGGGATATGAATTTCAGGAATCGGAGATTGGATTTGTCGTGAAAGAATGTCAGCATTAATCAAGGGTTTTTGGGGACAAGGTCGCATGGGTCCTTTCTGCAACAGACCATCCCTCGACCCCCTCCCGGTCTGTTTGTGGGTTTCTAGACTGACAAATATGAGAAGTCGTCTTCATGCACATACGGTATCCGACTAGGCCTATATGTTTGGCTCATCAATGTCTGAGACCTCACTGCAATTTCATTTTTTTTGTTGCCTTTTTCAGGATAATCCCGGTTTGAAAAAATAAAAAAGAATGATGCTTTGAGGATATAATTAAAGATATCGTTCAAAGAACAACTTTTTGCATATTTGAATTATTACTGTCATTAAAACCACACAAAATATGGAAATATGATTGCCGGAAGCACATAAATCAATGATCAGCAAGGCCTCAGAGCCCAATAAATATGGGGAGTTAAATACTTTAAAATGCAAATCAGGTCTCGAAATTTGCATATGGGTGAATTTAAAGGAAGTGTGCTTCCCAAGACCCTCTGAGGTAGAACGGGGTTGGTGGGAAATCAGGCAGTTATTTTAATTTTAAAGACTCATCCCTGGTCAAGTAGGATTGTTATAAATGATGGCTAGACGAAGTGGGTTGACAGACACGGCTGCATCCGCTTTTGTGGATCCAGAAAGTGCCTTAAGTGATCTGAATAATTAGCAGTTAATTATTCTTCATCCATCTAAATCCGAAAAGGACAGATTATGGGGACAGAATTTATAATTTTTAGCCTGGCGTCCTGTCTTGTCCTAATGTGGTAAACTAAAGTGACTGTGAATAATACCTAGTGACCTTACAGTAATTACGCTTCGCCTAGCAATTTGGTTGCAGTTGCTAATTGAGGGTATTGATTCAGGGAGTTTCATATTAAAAATACATATGTTTTATGCCTGGGATTTTTCTCCCATGTCTTTAATGTATTATTCATTATTATTATTTTTTTTTTTAACAATAATTAGCACACAGGATATGCAACACCAGAGGGTGAAGTGGTTTCTTTGTCCTATCCCTCTGTTGCAGGCAGGTACATTTGGCCAAACTTTGTGCTGAATCTCAAATATGGTTTGTTGTCGTGGTATCTGCTGTATGTAGGAAGAACATCAACGTTTCCCACCAAGTTGACGTCTAATGCTTCAACATGTATGAGAGTCTCAAGGCAGATAAAGATGGTCAATCAATTTTCATAAAGTTATTGTAAGAAGACGATGATGATAATAGTAGTAATTGTAGATCAATTGATCAGATATAAATCTAATTTAACCGTGTTTAATATGCGAGCAGGCTAATAGAAGTTTCCGTGTCATATACATGTGTTTCTATCCGCAGAGGCACCGATCGGTCCGTAGACATAAAAACCCCAGTGTTGTTGTCCCTAGGCCATTCAAAGACACACAGGCACCAGTGGATCAATGGACATGATGTCTCTCTGTGCATTAACACACGGCTTAGTGTTATGTTAAAAACCTGCCGAGGAGCACCTCCTTGGGAAAAGGATACAAAAAATAAATAATAATCTGTAGAGTCTGATCTGTGTCCGTGCTCTGTGTGTGTTTGTGGAGGGGGGGGGGGGGGGGGTCTGTCACTGTGTGTTTGTTGGTGTCAGTGCTCTTCTCGTGGCGCCGCCAGGTATTGACCAGCAGAGAGGATGAAGTGGCTTACTCTGCTTTTGTATTTTTAGCATTTCTGTAACAGAGATACACTGACAGCTTGCAGTTGCGTACTGCACCGTATATCGCTGATTGAAACGGACAGTGCTTGTTGTTGTGCAGACACTCGCCCTGCCTCGGAATATGTAAACCCGATTTATCTTTTATTCCCAGTTTAACTTCACGCGTTGCTCAAGAGGACACTTACTTCGAGAAATCCTTTGTTTTATAAGATAATGTGACTGTTCACTGATCTGATCTAGGCTCAGTTGAAAAGACACGGCTTTAGCTCTTTGCATGAGTTTTCCCTTTACATGTTTTGACAGAGTCCGACTTCTCTATTTTATTTCTGTCAGGCCGATTAGCTCGTAGTGGAATGTCAGGCTTGGCCCTACCCCTCTGCAATGGACAGAGGCTGGTTGTGGGCATGTATGTGTGATTGTGTTAAACATACCAGCGCTCAATTAGACGTACCAGTTGTTGATGGGCCTCTCTGTTCTCTATGTTAAAGCCTGCTTGGACGCTTCAGCGCAAATCCATGGTGAAGGACTCAATGGCTGCCGTGTAATCCCATTTACTGTACAGCTAATGGCATAGGGCTGCACTGGGAAAGAACCCTCCTTAGAGCGAGAAAGGCTTCATTCGGGTTTGATTCAGACTGACCAGTTAGTCTGACCGCTTACACAGCACATATGCATACTGTATGTGATGTCCAGCGCCCCCTATGTAGACAGAGGCACACACATTGGCCGGAGTGGCCACACACTGACTTGTTGAGCACTGTACGTTCAATCACCAAACGTATCAGTGTAGGATATAGAGGTGCTTTGTCTAGGGAAACTTTGACGGTGTCACATGAAAAAGGAAATATTTTCTTTAGGATAAAAATGTCTAATAATTTTGATGAGTCGGGAAAAGCAATTTGGGAGTGAAAATGAAGTAACTGAGAACAGACCTCGCGTTCTTGTCACCCATTCCAGCACACGTTTCCCCACAGTGTATGAAGTACAAAGGAGAGAGAGAGACCCATTTCAGACAGGATACGTGGTATATTACCTGTAAAAAATATATGGCAATGTTTATATGAGCCCCTTTCAGACAGCCGCTTATTTACCACTTTCTTGCAGGTATACCCCTTTTATACATATCAGTGTGTGGGGGCATGGAGGTGCTGTTAAACCATCGGGCCTGTTTGCATTTCAAATTAGGGAGGTGTTTAACAATCGTAGCAGAAACCCATTCACACAGACGTGATACCTGTATTTTGGTTACGGGGTCTGTGAAAATGCAGGAGTCACGACTAGGTCTTTGGGTGGTTTTTAGTTTTCCGTTTTTTTTATTTTTTACCACCTACCCCTTTCAGATTTACAACAAAGCAGGCAAAAAGAAGCAAGCATGGTACATTTGTGGGATTTTGGTCTGTGTATGAAAGGGATAAGAGACTGAGACCGAGAGAGAGAGTGACACTTCCTAACCTCCTGCCAAATGTATCAGCACATATTTCCCTCAGATCATACAGGCCCACAAAGATTTGGAAAACAAATCAGACATTGATAAAATCCCATATCTGTTAGGCGAAATACCGCCGTGTGCAGTCACAGCAGCAAGATTTGTGGCCCATTGCCATGAGAAATGGGCAAACAGTGGAGCACAGGCAACATTGTAAATACGACCTATATTTATATATCTGTTTATTTATTTTCCCTTTCATACTTCAACTACTTGCACATTGTTACAACACTGTACATAGCCAATAATATAACATTTGAAATGTATATATTATTTTAAAACCTTTGTCAGTGTAATGTATACTAATGTTTCCCTTGTTTCTTTCCCTTTTTGTTTATTGTCTATTCCATTTGCTTTGGCAACGTAAACATATGTTTCCCATGGCAATAACGCCCTTTGAATTGAATTGAGTCGAGAGAGAGATTGAGACGGGGAGAAAGAGAGAGTGGGAGAGAGGCCCGGGAGAGAGAGAGCAGGAGGACAAGAGAGAGAGAGAGCTGTGCTTTCGCCACTGGGTGATGTTTGGTGGTGGGTGGTGGGCTGGTAATTAGGCGTCAGAACACTTAGGCCCAGAGTCTCGCGCAGCGCCCAATTCCCCCTGACGCCACCCGAGACGTGTGAGCTATTTTGCTCTGCAGTTCCTTCTGCTCGGCTGGTCATCTGTCTTCTCCAGGCCCCATCAGCCAGTAGTGCAGCTTCTTGTCTGACCCAAGCCCTGAGGGGCGGAGGGAGGTGGTGGGGGGGAGTCAATACTCAGACCCCCGCTTACTAACTGGACAGACAATAAAGATCAATAGAGGTAAAGGCACATATATTTGACTAATTACTCCAATAATTAAAACTGTCTTTTGCGATTGAAAAAAAATCAGTACGTGGTCAATTTTCCCAAATGGGTTTGGACACAGTGGACTAATCCTGTATAGGCCTTATTGCTCCCCTGTCATAAAATCATTTAAGAAAACAACATTAGCAAATTTTCTTTTGGGTGGTGGTGGTGACCATATAGACTCACTTATAGACTCACTTAGTGTGTTGTGGTGTGGTCAGTCGCAACATACTGCCAATGTGATCCGTCGGAGTGTCCTATTCTGATTATTGGGCTAATAGCCTTCAAAATGATCATTAACTGAGGCTAAAGAGACATTTTGGTGAGATCTCAGTTTGTAACCCATTGTGAACTGAAGGGAAACAAATACATGAATGAACGAAGCAGTTTGAGTACAACAAATATTCCTAAGTACCAGGCCTAGTCGTTAATATCATTTCACAAAGTGACATAATTGGTCAAGGGAGGCCTTGTGCTTGGATTGGTTTGAGTGCCGTGCATGTGTGTATTATTTGTATGTCCCGTATTGTACAGTACGTGTGGCTGCCTTATTAACAAACGCAATAATCCTACACAACAAAAGGTTTGATACAGTAAGAGAAAAGGCTTTGGGAGGATGTGAGGGAGAAATGTGCTGCGCCAGAGGATTCTGTAGCGTGCAGAACGGAACGGAGCTACAGCAGCGAGAGCGAGAGAGAGAGGAGGGAGACATGCTACTTTTATGTCCGAAGGCATGTTCACGTCCCACTAAAGAGTACTCTTTTTTTACACAGGTAGGCAGTTTGGGGACTAGGCTCTGTACTCTGAACGGAAAACAAGACATAAGAAGAATCAAAGGATGTTCCCCCCCCGTTAATAATGTAACAAATATTCAAATTTCTAAAAAATAAAACCTCCACTTCATCCTTCCTGCTAATCTGAGCTGTAATTTATTCCCATCCAGGGCCATATTAGTATGCTCGCCGGGGGCAAAGTGATTATGACAAGACCAAGTTCCCTCAACTTAGACACTACTCTAAAGAAAGAATGAGAAATAACGCGGTTAGTATTTAGTGAGAAGTATTTAGCATTATTTTGTTTTGCACAGATACACACACACACACACACACACACACACACACACACACACACACACACACACACACACACACACACACACACACACACACACACACACACACACACACGCTTGCACGTATGCTCACACATGCACACACACATGCACACACACAGATACGTATGTGTGTATGTACGTACAGTATGCACACTCACAAACACGCACACACTCATTAATAATTAGGATAAATTGCAGCTAGATTACCGTGTGTGTGTGTGTGTGTATGCATATCCTGTTTCTGTGCATTTCATTTCATAAAGGCACTTCGGTAAAAAGACTGTACCAACCATCAAATAGACACTTCATTATCGGTGCCGAGAAAATAAATACATTGTGTAGAATAATGATTGCAGTCATTGCTTCATTATATATCAGGCTGTTGTCAGAGAGCAGCTTGAATAAGTGTGTGTGTGTGTGTGTGTGTGTGTGTGTGTGTGTGTGCGCGCCCTTGTGTTTGTTTGTCATTTTACAAATGTGTTTCCGCAAATTAATGTCTGAACCATCCGGGGGAAAAAATCGCACCCTCTCATTTGGTAACCGTGACAAACGATACATTTTGGATAATGATTACAATTCCGTGTATTGTTCCTTTATTCATGAACATGGGGTACGGATTCCCACGTAACGAACCACTACAAACAGCGATCGTTACAGCAATAACTTTGAATACCTGCATATGAAATTTGTCTCACGTGACAGTGACACATTTAACACATAAAATACGGACAGTGTCTCACTCAAAATATGTATTTACATACAATATATGAATACTCTTTACTTCAAGGCTTCGTTGAATATTGGGACACCTTAATTATATCAGTCCTATGACCTATAGGGATGTATGATGTGTGCTGCTGTGTGAATGTGGGAGACCTGCAGCATTAAGAGTGGGGGAGAGGGGACCCCTGTCTGAGTATTGTAGGCACTGTACTGAGTCGCAGCCTGTCACAGCCCATGTCACACTCTCTCCTGATGAGCCCTCTAGTTATGCAATCAACACTATTATTCCTATTCACCGAATACCCGAAATGTACAGTATATATTTAATTTGTAGAAACATTGACAGTTTCGCTTGATTTACGGTGCGGGCCCAACTTTAATTAATTGAAAAATGCATATTACCCCGCGTGCGACTTAATTAATAACTAATTAATCACAGGGCACTTGTTTCAGTGTTTTCTTTGGAGGCACATTTCTGGTTGTCTGACACCCTCACTTGGATTTCCTCCCGCGGTTATTCCAGTGTGAGGTCATGCTTTTCCCCCCAGAGTGGCTGTGGAGCAGATCTGGGTTCAAATGGTATTGGAAATCATTTCAAATACTCTAGCTGAACTTGATTTAGCTTGCCTGGCGCAAAGGAAATCAGAAAATAGTTGCAAACGAACAAATGTTACCCATCTGGCACTCCAGGTAGGCTAAAGCAAATGCCAATATAGTTTGAAAGATTTCCAGTAGTATTTGAACCCAGCTGTTGAGATGAAGGGAGCCCGATAAGGCCTCTGGTAAAGTAGGACTGTGATGCCAGCAGCAAGCATCTCAGGTGAAAAAGACAAAGACAAGTCTGAATGCATGAAAACTTTTTTTGTGTGTTTAAAAAAAAAACTTTGCATCATTATTTGGAGCTGAAAATGTATCAAAATTGGCACAATGATTTAATTGCAGACAGAGCAGTAGGTTTCAGTGCAGTACGTACTGGGCGTCTCGAGTTTGGATTTGGAGGGATATTAGATATTAGCTGCTGGTGTAAATTATCGCTGCAGTAAAGGTCCTATAAAATCTCCACTCTCTGTCAGGTCAAGTCATTACAGTCTTTAACAGGCAGGGTGGTTGGACTGTGTAGTGTGTAGTGTGGTGTGTGTGTGTGTGTGGGTGGGGGTGGGTGGGGCACTTGCAGGATTTGGTTTCTGCACTGGGGCCAGCCTCTCCTGTTCTTCAACTGGGACCGTGTCTAAACACTGTACAAACACACTGAGAGAGGTGTCCCCCCCCCACACACACACACACCATGGAGGCAAGAGGGTGAGAAAAAAAACATGTAACCTATACCCCCCCAGCGTGGCATTAGACCGGGTAAATGACGTGGGCTTACCGTAGAGGCCCTGGCTGTGTTTAAAACATAGCTTATCACACACGCACACACACACACACACACACACACACACACACACACACACACACACACACACACACACACACACACACACACACACACACACACACACACACACACCCCCACGCACGCACGCATGCAGACACACACACACCTACAAAAGCCTCCAAGGATTCAATAACGAACAGGCTGATATGCACAGACATAGTAAAGGAAAGTATTCATATCACCCCATGCAGCCATGGGAGAGGCAGTTTGACACGGTGGAACCGGATGCTATGATCATGGTCAGAACCTGTGAATAAAAGTTTCAGTGTTGGGTGCCTTATACGGATGGATGGGTTCAATAGAAATGGTGTAGGCGCTTTAGAAATGATAATTTCTGATGATAGGGATCACGCCACTATAGAAATGATAGGGATCACGTCGCTATAGAAATTATAAGGATCACGTCGCTATAGAAATGATAGGGATCACACCACTATAGAAATGATAGGGATCACGCCGCTATAGAAATGATAGGGATCACGCCGCTATAGAAATGATAGGGATCACGCCGCTATAGAAATGATAGGGATCACGCCGCTATAGAAATGATAGGGATCACGTCGCTATAGAAATTATAAGGATCACGTCGCTATAGAAATGATAGGGATCACACCACTATAGAAATGATAGGGATCACGCCACTATAGAAATGATAGGGATCACGCCGCTATAGAAATGATAGGGATCACGCCGATATAGAAATGATAGGGATCACGCCGCTATAGAAATGATAGGGATCACGCCGCTATAGAAATGATAGGGATCACGTCGCTATAGAAATTATAAGGATCACGTCGCTATAGAAATTATAGGGATCACACCGCTATAGAAATGATAGGGATCGCGCCGCTATAGAAATGATAGGGATCACGCCGCTATAGAAATGATAGGGATCACGCCGCTATAGAAATGATAGGGATCACGCCGCTATAGAAATGATAGGGATCACGCCGCTATAGAAATGATAGGGATCACGCCGCTATAGAAATGATAGGGATCACGCCGCTATAGAAATGATAGGGATCACGCCGCTATCGAAATGATAGGGATCACGCCGCTATAGAAATGATAGGGATCACGCCGCTATAGAAATGATAGGGATCACGCCGCTATAGAAATGATAGGGATCACGCCGCTATAGAAATGATAGGGATCACGCCGCCATAGAAATTATCGGGATCACGCCGCCATAGAAATGATAGGGATCACGCCGCTATAGAAATGATAGGGATCACACCGCTATAGAAATGATAGGGATCACACCGCCATAGAAACGATAGGGATCACGCCGCTATAGAAATGATAGGGATCGGCTGCTGCTATAGAAATTATAGGGATCGGCTGCTGCTATAGAAATGATAGGGATCGGCTGCTGCTTTTGAAATGATAGGGTTCACGCCGCTATAGAAATGATAGGGATCACGCCGCTATAGAAATGATAGGGATCACGCCGCTATAGAAATGATAGGGATCACGCCGCTATAGAAATGATAGGGATCACGCCGCTATAGAAATGATAGGGATCACGGCGCTATAGAAATGATAGGGATCACGGCGCTATAGAAATGATAGGGATCACGCCGCTATAGAAATGATAGGGATCACGCCGCTATAGAAATGATAGGGATCACGCCGCTATAGAAATGATAGGGATCACCCCGCTATAGAAATGATAGGGATCACCCCGCTATAGAAATGATAGGGATCACACCGCTATAGAAATGATAGGGATCACACCGCTATAGAAATGATAGGGATCGGCTGCTGCTATAGAAATGATAGGGATCGGCTGCTGCTATAGAAATGATAGGGGATGGCTGCTGCTATAGAAATGATAGGGGATGGCTGCTGCTTTTGAAATGATAGGGGATGGCTGCTGCTATAGAAATGATAGGGGATGGCTGCTGCTATAGAAATGATAGGGATCGGCTGCTGCTATAGAAATGATAGGGGATGGCTGCTGCTATAGAAATGATAGGTTCTATGGAGACAACAGATATGGTTGTACTATCCAGGAAGATGGCTACATTATGGATGACTGAAGGCCCCACATCCCCAGCCCACCTCCATAACCAGCCCTCCTGACCATCTGACACCGGTAATGGTAAGCGTTTGAAACCATTAGAGGTGCTGTGAAAAAGGCCTGTTTTGAGCGTGGAGCTGTCAGTCAGAGACGGGGAGGCGAGAGGAGGAAGCGGTGGGCAGGGGTGGAGAGAAGCGGTGCGGGCCTGTCACAGCTGTCACTCACTGTGGACGAGAACTGTTTGCCTTAATGGATCCCTTCAGGCGGAAGGGCTTACGCGGCGGGCAGAAGTAAAATCGATGCGTTGTCATGAGCGAGTGAGGCATCATCAAACGGCCAGGTGGATAGACAGGCAGGAAGCAGCGAGGCCCCGCTCGGGTAGTTACGTCTATATCTCTCCGCCACTACAACCGTATGTGTGTGTGTGTGTGTGTGTGTGTGTGTGTGTGTGTGTGTGTGTGTGTGTGTGTGTGTGTGTGTGTGTGTGTGTGTGTGTGTGTGTGTGTGTGTGTGTGTGTGTGTGTGTGTGTGTGTGTGTGTGTGTGTGTGTGTGTGTGTGTGTGTGAGACAGAGACAGGCGGATGCCCTGCTCAGTTTTACACGCCCAGTGGGGCCTCTGCTGTGATTGTAAGCATGAAAGAGGGCACTGACCCCTATCATCTCTGTTGCTTTTATTTGACGGTCCTTTTGGAATCGGATAAATACAGTAGTGCATGTGTACGTACGCACGCCGGACGCAGACACACACACAATTTGAACTGGTATTGGCGGACAAAATGAAAGACAAACATCATGTCACATCTGCCGAATTCCAGGAATGCCGTTGCTTTCAATGTTGACACAGCTCGCCATTTCATAAGACAAGAGGATTCCCGGCTTATAAGGCTTATACCTTACCTGACTGAGATTACTTGGTCAACTTCACCCCTCTCACCTTCTCAGAAGCACAGACAGGCAGGCAGACAGACAGTGGTATCATTATCCTAGTTTTGCTGCCTTTTCATATCCCTGTTTAACCCCGTTGGGGGCGGGCCTCCATGGACACAGGGGGCACTCTCTGGGCCCCTTACTGGCCCTGGAGGTGAGGGCAGGGGGATGAGTGACAGGTAGAGGCGCTGGAGATTGCTCCAAGCTGGGCTGCTGATACTGAGCAGGGCTGTAGTTGTCCAGCTCCCTCACTTTGCCCCTCTCTCTCTGGGCTCATTCAGCCAGAGGTTGCCCCTGTCACCTCTCCTGTCCTGGTTACTCTCTCCTCCCGTTGGAACTTTTCATTCATGGGATAATGATGTAAGCCTAGATGGATGGAGGGAATTATTTACTTACGCTGGTTGTGTGTTAGATGTTCGTTCGTGTTAGATTATTATTCTTTAAAATCACTTTTTCATCCACAATGTTGTGTGAAATGTTGAAGCGATAGGCCCAAACCTGTAAAAAAATGTTTTTGTCACAGCAGCAAGGGATGTCTTTCTTCTGACTGAAACATAAAAGAGTTTATGTTGATTAAATAGCCCTGTTTAAAGCTGGGAGGGACCTAAAATAGGTTTTGTCCTTCGGAAGATGAAGAGGAGTTTAAAAAAACGCTCCTACCTTGGCTCCTCTTAATGGTGTGACCTCTGGGAGAGAGGCTCACTAAAGCCCTCATTTTCTATGTAAATGTCTCTGCTTTTTGCTTGTAATTGTGCCCCAGTGTCCTCTATGTCTCTGTCTCTGTCTCTGTCTTGCTCTCTCTCTCTCTCTCTCTCTCTCTCTCTCTCTCTCTTTCTCTCTCTCTCTGTGTCTTGCTCTCTCTCTCTCTCTCTCTCGTTCTTGCTTCCTCTTTCTCTTGCTTCCCCCTTTCTCCCTCTCTGACCCGCTTCCATCTTCTTCTTCTTTCTCTTTTCCTCTCTCACCCATTGCCGACAGTTTGCTCATTAGCTTCTCTGTTATACATTATCATTTTAGAGTACAACATGTGCAAGTATTTTTTTGATATCAAATGAAATTGGCTATATTTCATCCTTATCCAACAATTTGAAATTAAACCAAAAACATCTAGTTTTTACACCAACTACAGACCATATTAGATTGCACACATACAACAATACGACGACCTGGGCCTATAGATATTAGATCCATAGGTCTATTTTGTTGTATAGTGTTTGTCACGACGACCACACACACACGCATCTCAGATGTCACGTCCCCTCCGTTTGAGTCCTCGCCCGACGACGCGTCATCGCCAGTATTTATTTATTTTCTCTCGCTAATGTGGGTCACCCTGTACGGCGGCCATCAGCCAAGGCAACACTCAAATAACTCTGTCTGAGGCATACCTTTGGCAATGATTTATGGGCCACGGCGCTCGTCTGGGCTCCTAGTCTGAGAACGAGCGCCATTGTCCCGCTAGCAACCCTCTAACTCAACGCAGGAGCGCTTTGTCTGTGTTGAGCCAAACCAGACCCCCACCTTAAAAAGAATCAAATGATTTCATCATGTTGGAAATGAAAAGGCGTAATTACTTCTAATTAGACCCCCGGTTTTCTCTCCTTCTCTCTTTCTCTCTTTCTCTCTTTTTTTTATTCCCGAACTGGGGGGAGAATTCTTTTCCAGAGGTTTCAGAGATTGCCTCCGAATCAGTACTTTTTGGAAAGTAGGAAACAATTATCTGTTCAATTTGAAATGGAATAATTTGGGCTTTGATATTTTCAGAGGAGGAGATATTTGAAGTGGTGTGATGCTACTGGAATGTTTTCTTACAAGTTCTCTACCTAACTGGGGCTGGGACCAGTATGTCAGGAGATTTCACATTGCATTGGAAAAATAAGACATACAACATACCATTTGTTTGAGCGTGTGTGTGTTTGTGTGTGGGCATGTACATGTACATGTATGTATAGCCTAAGTGTGTGTGTGTGTGTGTGTGTGTGTGTGTGTGTGTGTGTGTGTGTGTGGCCTAAGTGTGCGTGGGCGTGTGGATGTCTCCACATCACACGTGTGTGAGGCCTAAACCTAGCCACTCATTTTAATGACAAGGAACCACAGCGTGTTGTATAGCCTTGTCTTTGGGGATACGGGCCGTGTAGGATTACTCCCCCAATAACACGCCTCTGTGTCGGAGAGCCCCTCCTAATGGCCCACTATCACGGAAAAATCATTTACTCCCTGTCAACTATTTACATGTATCTTTACCACACAAGTTTTGTCGTTTTAGGCGGCGTAACAATTTGCTAAACAAATCCACTCGCCATTTCTCTATCAAGGGAAGACTGTGTGTGTGTGGGGAGAGAGGAGGGGGAGGGTAGGGTGGCAGGAGGATGGAGGGGGAGGAGAAAAAAAAGCAAATATTTTCTCTGGCCCGGCGACAGAGCAGGGAAACACACTGGTGGTGCTGATGTGTATTAGAAGTGAGGCGGGCAAATATTAGCAGTGCCTTACAGTGCTGGAGTGGCAGGGGGGGGGGGGGGGGGGGGGGGGGTTGACATGCTGCGATGCCATACGAGACTGGACACTCGGGTGCTTCTTGCTCAAGACATATGAACCTCACCATGATATAGTAAATGCTTAAACATGCACGTCTAGAATTTCCATCGTCGATTGCCACAATGTGTGAGAAAGAAAGGGGGGGGGGGGCAGAGGTTGCTCCCCTTTTAATGTAAGACTGGCATGTTTACTGTTCACATTCCAGACTGGCACCCCTCTGCTATACCGCCAACTTGGCAAACACAGAGGCCCACTACTAACAACCCAGCTTGCTAACACACTGTCAACACATGGGCGCATTTATTCAGCTGGGTGATGTGCTGTTCAGGTCGATTGCCTTATTCAAGGGCAAAGCAACACTGCCCAATGCAGTCCCACCCACGCACACTTCCTCAGTCGTCCTAGCTACGCTTGTACCACAGCACCTCATCTTCCTAAATATCTAATTCAACTGTACTGTATATAAGAATATGAATATATACTGTATATATGAATAGTGTGTAACTAGTATTATTATTTTTTCGCTTGTCTTCTTTCCTATATATAACTCTTTTTATTGAAAAAAAAATGTATACGGAATTGTATGTAATATCTTATGTTGTTCTTGTCTATTACTGTTCTGTACTTTGTCATGTGCTGTATTTGTGCGTTTTATGTGGACCCCAGGAAGACTAGCTGCTGCGTGTGCAGTAGCTAATGGGGATCCTAATAAACTAAACTAGCTTGGCATGAGAAAACCTGTGGTTGTTTACTGAGTGTACGGTCATCTGGCAACGTTACAGACGAAAGAGGGAGAGAGAGAGAAGAGAGAGAGAGAGAAGAGAGAGAAGAGAAAAGAGGGAGGTCAAACAGGCGGGGGGAAAAATGAGGACCGACCGGCTGCCTGGCTGTTTGTCAGAGTGTGTGAGCGCGTGTGTTTGTCAGAGTGCGTGAGCGTGTGTGTTTGTCAGAGTGTCTGACTGTGTGTTTGTCAGAGTGTCTGACTGTGTGTTTGTCAGAGTGTCTGACTGTGTGTTTTGTCAGAGTGTCTGACTGTGTGTTTGTCAGAGTGCGTGAGCGCGTGTGTTTGTCAGGGTGTCTGACTGTGTGTTTGTCAGAGTGCGTGAACGCGTGTGTTTGTCAGAGTGCGTGAGCGTGTGTGTTTGTCAGAGTGCGTGAGCGCGTGTGTTTGTCAGAGTGCGTGAGCGCGTGTGTTTGTCAGAGTGCGTGAGCGCGTGTGTTTGTCAGAGTGCGTGAGCGCGTGTGTTTGTCTGGAGGAGGTTTCCAAATCCATTTCCTCCTCTTGTCTGTCCACATCAGACCCTGATGGATCAGCTGGCTCTTATTGTGCTCCGTTATTGGGGCCCGGGCGGGGGGGGGCAACTGGTTCTGTGACACACGCGCAAAATGATGCGTCTGCCTTGATCATCTCCACTCTAAGCCACATGAACAGTTCCCGCCGGGTGGCGCGTGCAGCAGTCCCGCAATTCGGCGGAATGCACTTCTTATAGCCCGGTTTGTGTGTGTCTGTGTGACGATGTCTCTGTGTGTGCGTTGATGCCTTGTGCTGACGTGTGTGTTTTGTGTGTGTGTGTGTCTTTGTCTGTGGCAGCTTTTTTTAATCTTTGTTTTTCTGTGTCAAAAATATTTGGAATCATTCGATAATGGGGGAACTGGCACTTATTAGTTCCTTATCTGTCGCTAATTACCCATTAAATCATCACACACACAGCTATTAGCTGCTAATTAGTAATCAGCGAATCATGAATATGCAATTTTTTAAGACTCCACTTTGAAATGCTGAAATGTGAATTTATTCTTTATCGCCGTCTTGTATCCTTCGCGAAGTCTCCTCCTGATGATGTCGAGGTATATGTGAGAGAGGATGTGGCCTTGAACATTCAGCATGATGTTCTGGAGCGTCTACGGTGCAGCGCGGTTGTTTGTGTTGGTTTTTACACTGGGCCCAAGTTCAGAGAGCCTTGGCTGCACCCTTCCTTCATCCCTCCTTCATCCATCCCTCCATCCCCTTTGTTTTCCTTGCTGCTGTGTGTTTGTTCTGTTTTCCCCTCTCCTCAGTGTTGGTTGTGCCGGCGGGCAGCTGCCCTGTTGTGTACCGGCTGCTGGGAGTGGAGCGTGTCACATCAGGTGTGTCAACCGGCCCGTTAGCGAGCGGAGGAGGACCGGACCCCACCTCGGCCAATCAGCTGTCGGCGCGCTGACCTTTCTCCGGCACGCTGACCCTGATGGGAGGTGAAGTGTGTGGCTGGTAGCAGTCAGGATTGGCACAGGGTGGGGAAAGGGGTGAGGGGGGCTCCGCTGACCAGGGCTGGGGGGATAGATTTCTCATCCAGTCACCAGTCACGCCCCCCCCCCCCTTCTCTCCTCCGCTCGCTCCTACCCAGACACCTCCCCAACCAACCACTACCCCTCACGAGCTGGAGAGTCATGACAGCTCTCTCAACCAGTCTGCGCCGTGCTTGCTCTCTCCCTCTCCCCCTCTCCCCCTCTCTCTCTCTCTCGTTCTCTCTCTCTCTCTCTCTCTCGTTCACTCTCTCTCTCTCTCTCTCTCTCTCTCTCTGTCGTTCTCTCTCTCTCTCGTTCTCTCTCGTTCTCTCACTCTCTCTCGTTCTCTCTCTCTCTCTCGTTCTCTCTCTCTCGCTCGTTCTCTCTCTCGTTCTCTCTCTCTCTCTCTTGCTGTCTCTCTCTCTCGTTCTCTCACTCTCTCTCTCTTGCTGTCTCTCTCTCTCTCGTTCTCTCACTGTCTCTCTCTTGCTGTCTCTCTCTCTTGTTCTGTGTCTCCTTCTTTCTCTCTCTCTCCCTGGGTCTCCTATTACAGAGACGGAGGCAGAGTGATCACATGACATCTTCCCAGACTGTGTGTGTTTCTACAGAGCTACGTTTCACAGAGTGACCCGGCTCGTCTTCTTTTCTCGCTCGCACGCTCTCCCGCCCGCCTCGGAGGTGCCTAGCAACAATCTATCCCCTCGAAAAGAAAACAAAAATCAGAGGAGGCTCATTTCAGAAAATGTCTGAAATGCATTAATGAATATTTTAGACATAAAAAGGGGCCACTCTCAGAGACTCTATTTGCAAGGCTCAGTCCTCCAAAGCCCTTTAAAGTCAAGTGATGGGGGTTAAGTTAATTATGCATATTTAGAAGTGTGTGTGTGTGTGTGTGTGTGTGTGTGTGTGTGTGTGTGTGTGTGTGTGTGTGTGTGTGTGTGTGTGTGTGTGTGTGTGTGTGTGTGTGTGTGTGTGTGTGTGTGTGTGTGTGTGTGTGTGTGTGTGTGGTGTTTCGTGGCAGTGGCTGGGTTTGAGCAACTCTTGCTCTAATTAAACACAGGCTGCATGGAAGGAGAGACTGTCACACACACTTCAACAGCCACAGTCTCCCCACACATCCCATTGAAGGAGATGAAAGACCCTTAACACACTCAGTGTGTTTGTGGATAGAAAATTGCTTTTTTTCTTGTTGGAGGAGGGGTGTGGGTGTGTGTGTGTTTGGATAGGAATAAATAACAGAATCAAACTTTAGAGAAAATGTTGACTTTTAAGATGGAAAAGCCAACATATCTGGCTGCTAGAAAGGACCATGACACTAGCTTACCTTCCCCGTGGCACAAGAGGAGAATATATGACTATTGTTGTTTGAGAGCATCTTGGCAATAACGTTGAGATGGCAAGACACCAGATCGCACTGCCTAATTTCATGTAGATTGACTATTTCAAGACTCACTTGATGTTTCCCAATGTCCTGAAAATGCATCCGTCGAATTTATCAGTCTACTTGATGTCCTTACCCTTCCATGGTACAGCAACATATTCTTTTCTAACCTCTACTACTCATCCATCTGGTTCTAGTCTTTTAAGCTTACTCTTAATGCTTAAAATGCACACCACATCTACAACTATATTGTACATTTAGGGTTTAACGACTTTACTGTCCTCCTTAGCTTCAACAGCTTTTCTCTTTTGTCTTGCCAACTGAACGGACTCTCCCATGCCGCGGCTCCAATCCTCATTTTTCATTAGGCCATCAACCCATTATTTCATTTCCTGTGATAAAATGACAAAAGATTACTCACCAGAAAAGACTAAATACAGAGCCGGTGCGATAGGATCTCCTCTCGTATTGGTACGGCCCGACGGTGTCATATTTCCTGTTTTTCTCTCTGTTCTATACGGCTGTACATTATTACATATAGAATGAGTCTGGGTGTCACAATCGGATATGACGCAGCCCGCTGGTCAACAACCCTTCGTTTTAGTTTGGGGAAACCCTATTTAGAAAAGATGTTTATGAAAAATTACTTTTCTGGTGACAGGAGTGTCAGGGCCGGTGGAAAGAAGACGTTATTTGAGGTCTTAAAAGGGTGAGGCGAAGGAAGGAAAGCCTGAGCGGCGATGGCTAACTGTACAAGTCTCCAGCGATAGGAGAATTAAAAGAGCCGCTCGGTAGCTTTATTTAAGAGGATTCATATGTTATATCCAAACAACGCCTCCATTGGTCACATTTTTCACAACAGGATAATAGAAAATATAAAGATATGGGCGATGAAATATGAGTTGGTTTGGGAAAAGATGAGTTTAAGATTAGACTAGAGAGAGATTGTATACAGTCCAACGGTGTCTTGGCGTGATGTGAATGTTGTTTGGGAAAAGAGAGTTTTGTTCTGCTTCTTTTCGGCGTGCGAAAGTGTAATTGCACACTCTCCCGCCCTGCTGTTCTCTCTCCCCCCTATCTCTCCTCCTGTGCCAGCGTGCATGGTGACGGCTTTGACCAACCCACACAGCTACACTTACACCTGCCCACTCAAACCTTTGATTTGGATCGACCCGCCACAGCCTACACACTTACACAAACATATGGAGAAGTGCTATTGCTACATAAACTTAATTTTTTTTTTTTTAAACGGAATATGATTTTTGGTTTATTAGTCAGGACTGAAAATATTCTCTGAGTGGATGCTTGAGTGGACATGTTGTTTTTAGGATTTGTTCTCCAAACAATGTTGAAACAAAGTATTCTTTAGCATTTAAAGTTTTTTTTTCTCCTTATCTCCTTGCATCATCCGTCGCCGTTATACCTGTAAATGCCAGTTCTGAGGAGGGAAGAAGAGAGAGTGAGAGAGAGAGAGACAGGGAGCATGGGAGAGAGCGAGAAAGTAAGACAGAAAGACAGAACGAGAGAGAGACAGAAAGAGAGCGAGACGGAAAGAGCTCTTTCCAGGCATTAGCATGAACAGGTCCTGGGAGAACTGGTGGGTCAGTGGAAAGTATAGATGAAACAGTCTCCAGTTACCACTGGGCTTCCACTCTGTTTATCACCGGTAGCTCAGGGAATGTGTTAACTGGCTAAACTAACACGGCCATCACCATCACTGAAAGGCCTTTTTTTTTTTTTTTACAATGAAAGCCTCTAATGCTGTTTTTAAGACATTTTCCCTCCTCTACTTTGGAAGTCTCTCTTCCACCTCTTAATTCTTTCTATTTCCCTCTCCCTACTCTCTCTCTTTCTCAACCTCCTCCTCCCTCTTCGTTTTCTTATTTAGTTAGCAACTCGAAGCCTCTCTTATTATTTGACCATTCTCTCTGGTGCAGACGTGACATGGTTATTAGCGCCAGTCTTCAGACAGTGTTTTTTTTGTGCCCGGGACTGAGATACGTTGTGCAACTCTAACTGACTTCCCCGAAAGAAAATGAAAGTGTGCTTTGGAAGCCCAGGCTGAGACGGGCGTCTCCCTTTTTCGAGGGAATGACGATTTTGAAAACGGATTCCGGCAAACGTGATTGTCACGACGCATTACGCGTCAGCAGTTCATGCTCAAACGAAACCACTTCCTTTCCCGCTGCTCTTAGCATCGATTTCTTGTTCTGGTAGAGTGTGTGTGTGTTTTGGCCAGGCTAGTCTGCCAGGGCCTCTGTGAAGGTAGTTGAAAGACGTGCTGGTCTGTAAACCCTCACCAAAGTGGATGGAAAAAATGAGCCATGTAATGATGATGATCAGGAGCAGAAATGGGGTTTGTTATCAACTAATTAAAGTAATAATCCTAGTCTTATTAGCAGAAGCGGTGAAATTAGCAGTACTTAGTAGTGGTGTCAGAATTAATGTCCCATTCTTCTGGTCGGGTACAGATGAAACCTGAGGGCACCTATCTATAATAAGAATGTGAACCATGGTAACCCGAAATACACAGACACAACGAATGATCATAGAAAGGATCGTCTCGATCGCATCGTTTCTGACAGAGTGCAATCTGTTCAAACAATAATCAGGGTTCAGCCACAGAATGCTAGACGCTTGCCCATGTGAAAACCCCCTCTATTGTTTTTGTCATCACGTGCGTCGTTTCCCCCTCTCTCCACGCTACCCTCGGATGGCATCTGCTTTGCTTTAGACAGGCACCGAGTGATTCGGGGAGACTGACGCGGTCTACTTATCAGGCCTAATTTGCGTAAAAGTTTCAGCCGCGTTTGTGTTCCTTCAGATCTGTCTCCGGGATCAAATTGACGTCGCTATGTATTCAGTTGTTTTGTTTGGAAATAGCAAAGCAAAATAGGATGGGGTTTGGACCGGTTGCGGAGGGCGAATGGTTTGTGACAGACAGGTTTGGCAGAGGGAAAGGAGCGCGGTGCATGTGTGGGACTTTTGGACTGTACGTTGTCACGATATAAAGAGGAAGTCGGTTTTTGCCATTTGAGTTCCCCTCTAAATATTGTCTCTTCTCTGTACCGTCTCTACTGGTGCTGCTGGCTTTCAACGACTCATTAATCCCAAGACAAGGCTGAGCTGCAGTGAAGGGTTGCGTGTTCTTACGATCTGTTAATGCTGCATAGCACAAACATGGTGTTCGTCATGACAATGACCATAGTTGGCATTTGGCAAGACAACACTTAACAGATCTGGGATCAGGCTAGTGTACTCTGGCTTTAACTTGGAATATTTTGTTAGTAAGTCTGGCTGGATGTTCCAATGTAAATCTACCAGGGATCTACATCAGTGTAACTCTTACAGTAGGGTTAAAACCTAGGTTAGGTCATGTGGCATGTATTCATGGATGCCAAGGGAAGCCGGGCTTCCCAAAAAAAAAAAAAAAACAAAAACACATTTTAAATAATTCATAATAATGCATCTTTTCGATTCTGATCCATCCGTTGATTCATACATTGTCGTGCCCCTGGCCTGAAAGGATGGAAGTTCAATATGTAGCCAGATGTAGAAGGCTAATGTTAACTAGCTTAACGTAACCCACGAATGGAAGTTAGCCTAGCGAGCAAGCATTTTAGCCAGCTAGCCTAGGTCAACAAAACACACACGCACACAAATCAGAACCATGGACAGCCACATCAAATTTAGCTTGCGTTGATTGGACCAAAATAGTTTTTGGTATCTTTTAGTTGTCACTGTATTAGACTAAGCAGAGTTGATTTGGTTATGTTGAAGTTGAAATGGTTGAATTTATTCCGCTACTCTGTCTTCTCATTGTCTCGGGCCTTTAGGCCTGACGATCGCAGGGCATATGCATTAACAGGTTAAAGAGCAAACAACGCAATGATCACAACACATAGGTTGTAATATGGCTTAACATGAATGCATTATGAATGTCCTAATGTAGGTAGGCTAAGTCCTAATGTAGGTAGGCTAAGTCCTAATGTAGGTAGGCTAAGTCCTAATGTAGGAAGGCTAAGTCCTAATGTAGGAAGGCTAAGTCCTAATGTAGGAAGGCTAAGTCCTAATGTAGGAAGGCTAAGTCCTAATGTAGGTAGGCTAAGACCTAATGTAGGTAGGCTAAGTCCTAATGTAGGTAGGCTAAGTCCTAATGTAGGTAGGCTAAGTCCTAATGTAGGTAGGCTAAGTCCTAATGTAGGTGGGCTAAGTCCTAATGTAGGTGGGCTAAGTCCTAATGTAGGTAGGCTAAGTCCTAATGTAGGTGGGCTAAGTCCTAATGTAGGTGGGCTAAGTCCTAATGTAGGTGGGCTAAGTCCTAATGTAGGTAGGCGAAGTCCTAATGTAGGAAGGCGAAGTCCTAATGTAGGAAGGCTAAGTCCTAATGTAGGTAGGCCACCGTTCAAATAAAGAGTTATCTGTTTTCTTCACATACAGTATTTTACGTACAGTACTTTTTTCTCTTGTCAGTATAGTATATTTATTTTCGCTGCCTAAGTCGTTCACTCGTCACTGTGTTGTGTCATTATCGTCCGTCTTAATCAGTAATCACAGGTATGTGTTTATTTCCTCACCGTCGCCATTTGATATCTCTCTGTTGACAAATGAAAGGCGATAGCAGCTTTCCACATTGTGGCACATAAACAGGGGCACGTTGTCTTTTTATTTCAGGTGCTGTCAATTACCCAACAGCCACCGCTGTAGCGCTGCCTACCTGGCTGGTTGACTCGTCTCCGGAAGGTTGTCAAATTTACATCCTGACCATGTTGTAGTAACCTGAGCCCACGGTTATGCATATTCTCCAGTGTTTGTGACGGTTGGTTGTACCTGTGCCGGCGGGAGCATAGAGTAGGCATCAGAATTTTGCATTTTCGCAGCTGAGCCAAGGGTCAGGTGCAACATCTGGTTTGCCTCCAACGCCGTCCTCTGTGTATACATGCACGCACGGACACAAGTACACACACACACACACACACACACACACACACACACACACACACACACACACACACACACACGCGCGCACACGTGCACAAAAGCAGTCCTCCAGTGTACTCCTCCTACACAAACAAACACACCTGCTGCTGCTCCCTGGCGGAGTCGCGCTGACAATCAGGAGTGAAGGAAGCAAACAAAACAAACAATTGAATTTACGTGACGGTAGATCCCATTAGCCTTACTGTGTCAAATGATAGAGTGAAGTGAGGTTTCACCGCAACAGCCGGTAATGAAAAGTGATAGAGAAGTGAAGAGATTGTTAGCCGAACCAGTCACAACTAATAGAGAGCTGTGCTGCGTGGCGGAGACAGTTCTTTGGCGTGTTAAAGATGCCTCCGGAATCCGGGTGCAAATACCACATTTTTCAGTGTCGGAGACTATTTTGTTCTGTTGTTATGATATAATGTGAATGGAGGTTTGTGACTTGTTCTAATGCATGTTTTTAGACGTGTTCTATTCCTCCCAAAGTATTCTCTTAGACGAGACATGAAATGTCGATGGAGTTTTTGTGGAAGAATGGGCGTACATTTGTATTTATTTTTAATGAGCAAATAACTTCATCAATAAAATAAGTACGCCGTGTATTTGGGTTAATGTGTTTATTATTATTTGTTTGTGTAGTTTTGTACAAATGTATCTGTAGATGCTGCATGTACACTGTACAGTATGCGTGTGTGCGTGGTTGCACTTCAAGCCTCGAGATTTCCCGGGGTGTGATTCTGCGATTGATCAGTATCACACTTTCTTAACTTTGAATAGGGATCATACTCCTTTAATTGGAATCAACCTCAGCCGTGACATGCACACATATTTCTGTATGTACTTGTGTTTGTGTTTTTTGATATAACCTAGCATATTTGTGTGTGTGTGTGTGTGTGCGTGTGGTTTCTGTGCCCTGGCTCCAGTGGTCTGCTCCCTGTGTAAAGAGAGAGCATCTCTCCACAACAGATCAATAAGGGAGAATATTATTACTCCCACCCCTCCTCTCCACAGTGAGGGATTGTGGGTGATGACCGGCAGGCCTCACCAGCTCTGACACCTCACCCTCGGAGACCCCTGTGGCCCGGGGGGCTTTGGTCGGAGGGGGGGGAGCTGAGTGGGAGTCCGGTGACTGTCTCTCTCTCTTTCTGCTTCACCTCACTGTTGTGTGTGTCTGTAAGTGTTTGTGTGTGTCTGTAAGTGTGTGTGTGTGTGTGTGTGTGTGTCTGTAAGTGTGTGTGTGTGTGTGGGGGGGGGGGGGGTTGAGGTTAGCAGCCCGTAGTTATTGGCATATTGTCAGACTCGGTGGAACCATAGACCGCATTTAGTGTTTGAAACAGTCTCTCTGCTGCACAGTGCCCCCGGCATTGATTGAGTGTAATAAAGAGTACAGCCTTTGTGTTTGGCTTTGGCCCTTATTGCATGTCCCCCCAGTGACCCAGGTGACCACCGTCCATCGACACCCTCACCACACGCGTGTCGCGAAATTGTTATTCCAGTATGAGGACCGTAGTGGTTACTTCCTCCACTATAGACGCACACACACAGTCGCTTCTTCAACTCCCTCCCTTCTGCCGTGCAGTAAATTGTCCGTAAGGGATCTAGCCCATGATGATTTATGGTGCCAGATATGATTATTTTATATGTATTTTTATACAATGGACACAGTTTGCAGGCGGAGCCCTAAGTGGGAGCCAGTAGTCATTAGTGACTGTAAAAACATGGCAGTATTAGAATAGGGCTTCATGTTTCCTCATGACGACCAACGGAGCGCCTTGGCAATAAAATGTCTGTTCATCTGTTTCATTTAAAGGGCTGTATGTCAAAAGACAGTGAAGGATTTCAGGCATTATTTCGGTAAACCTAGTTACGAGTGACTGGTCTTCTCCCTGCGAGGGGATTGAAAGTGAAGTTGATTGAAGCAGTCATTCATTGCACATGTCGTTACTGGTTCGTTATAGTAGAGTTATTATGTTTTTCGGTGTATTTTCTCAGTCAAGTATGGTGGTATCTAATTACTTGGCACTCCCCAAGGTTCAGTTTTGAGGCCATTGGCTTTCACTGTTAAAGAGACATGGAGATTCGGGTTTGACATGCACACTGTGGGCTTGCCATTTGTCCCAGTGTCTTCTATGGAGGAAAGTTGATTTGTTTGTTGTTTGGATTGTGGTTGTGAAGCACTTCATATCTATTGACTGCTAGGTAAGAGTTAGGGCTCTGTACATGTGGCCCACACTTTTGATTTGATGATATTGTCAGGCCATTTTAAGTTTTTCAGTCATACTTTGAGGTTTGGAGTCCTCAGACATGTTTTGCTCAATTTGTATTCATTTTGTTATTTATTTGTT
This sequence comes from Salvelinus namaycush, assembly GCF_016432855.1. NCBI lineage: Eukaryota > Metazoa > Chordata > Actinopteri > Salmoniformes > Salmonidae > Salvelinus > Salvelinus namaycush. The sequence continues at coordinate 42,756,632 of NC_052311.1, read as the reverse complement.
AATGATAATTTGTTAGTAACACTCCATGGAATATGTATATTTATACACACACACACACACACACACACACACACACACACACACACACACACACACACACACACACACACACACACACACACACACACACACACACATTTACGCTCAAAGTAGGCTAGAGGGTGAACACAAACACATTTCAAGGTTGTTCTTTCAGACAGATACAGGTCCAACTCCTTTTGAAATGGCTCAAACATAACTGTTAGTAAAATGTATATATATTTTTCCTCCCTCTCATATTTTCCATCCTTCCCTCCTCCTCCCTCCCCCTCTTCCTCTCTCCGCTCTCCCTCTGTCCTTCTCTTTTCATCTCAGCCTGATAAGTCCGCCCCGACTGCCAAGAGCGCCGAGTATCACTGTGCGCAAATTTTTTTCTTCATGGTCTTCTCACAGTGCACTGAAGCCATGTCACAATTTCTCATGGAGTTTTGATGCCTAGATGTCTCCTGTCCGGGGCAATCTCGTCTGGGCCCGAGTGCCGGCCCTATCCGATCTGAACTCTGCTGCCTAGCTGCGGGTCAGCCTTCACGGCCGATTAGTGTTGGAGCGCCACTTTGGTCACAAGTTGTCGGGAGCGCTTATCGTGAAGATCAACAGCAATCAGTCTTGCCGCTCGCCCTGCTCCTCTCTCCTCCCCACTCCCTCGCCGCCTCTCTTTCTCTCACTGAACCCTCTCTATCTCCTTCCACTTTCTCTAGTGCTGTCTCTCTCCCTTCGCCTCCTCTGTCTCCCCTCCTCCTCCTCACCCTCTCCCTTTTTCCTATTTTTCCCCTATTTTTCTCACATCACACTATCTCTCTCTCTCTCTCTCTCTCTCTCTCTCTCTCTCTCTCTCTCTCTCTCCATCCTTCTCTCTCTCTCTCTCTCTCTCTCTCTCTCTCTCTCTCTCCATCCTTCTCTCTCACTCTCTCTCCATCCTTCTCTCTCTCTCTCCGTCTGTCTGTGTGTGCCGTCAGGGCTTGTCTCTAGCCAGAGATGAGGTCTGTCGTGTTTGGCCTGTCAGAGGGGGTAGTGTCAGTAACGGGAGCGGCTGGTTCCTGTGACAGCGCCGGAGGGGCGACTAGTCCTAGCAGAGTGCAGCCGTCACCCCCGTGACACGCTCAGTGTCACCGATCCCCCATCCTGGTGACATGGCATCCTCGTAGTCCTCTGCTGGCCTTTTCCCCGTCTCCTGGTAGTCAGTCACTCGCCCATGCAGTCATTCAGTCCTTCACTAGCTTACACAGTCACTAACTCAATCTCTAAGTCATTCACTAGTTCACTCACTAAGTCCGTCGCTCACTTTTGAGTGAACGTGGACAGAGAGAACGATATGTTTTTGCATGATCAGAGCCATTGTCGTGTGATGTAATCAGAATGGCTCTTGAGTTAGCTTATTAATGGACAGGAGACAAAGGTTGACAGACATGAAACCAGAAACATCTTCTTAAGTGGATCTGATGTCAAACTGAACAACCTGACTGAAGGGATAGATAGGTAGATATCTCGATGGATAGGTAGATAAAAGCTGGCGTACTCTGTGGGACTAAATATGTGTAATTCAATCTGGCCTTGGCGAGTGCGCAGCAGTGACAAATGGATGCGGCGTCTGAAATCCCCCATCCGAGAGACAGTATCAGTTTTTGCTTTAATTACCAGCCCCAGTAATGTTTCCTATCCATAACTGTCGGCCCAGTAGAATGCTTCCTGGCAGAGGGGTGAGGGCCCTGTCTCCTCTCTCAGTGGGCCTCCTGTCTCCTCTTCCTCCCATCCGTCTATCCTCCCTCCTTCCCTCCCCCATCCTCCCCTCTGCGCCGAGCGCATCTTTCATTTCAATATTTATGCCTCATCCGAGAAAGTTCAAAGTCATGGTAAGGAGGCATAAACTTATTTTTCTCTCCTTCCCTGCCGGTTTGCTCCTCCTGCCTCCCCGTCGACAGTGTTGGACCCCGCCGCCCTGCCTGCCTGCTTCCTTGGTGATAGGGATGGTCTCTCTCTCTCTCTCTATGCCCCGGGTAGGGCCTCTCAGCAGCAGGGGAGATCGCAGGGGGGACAGAGAGGGGGCCTGAGTGGGAGAGTCACGCCAGGGTGCGGCGGCAGTGGCAGGACTCCCACCCAGCCACCACTGTGTCTCCCCATCAGACCAACCCCAGCAGGGGGATTCAATCGCGGGCCAGGGAGGTGGGGGCCGAATGGGGGGGGGGGGGGGGGGGGGGGGGGGGGGACGTCTAGTCTGGGTCTAAATCCCACCGGCCGACTATCCGACCATCTATCCGTTCCTCAGAACGAGCACAAATAAATCAATAAAGTGTCTGACACGTCCTACGCCATAAAGAGACGGTGTGACAGGCGGCGTACGGTATTAGATTAGCCTAATTACAGTGTCTTAGAGTTTCAGGTGCCCACAGCGTGACGTCACGCACGCTAGCCTCGGCTTTAATAGCCATTACAGCCACCCTCTCCACACGCTGGTATTAATGTAAAAGTTGCAGGAAAGCAAATGAAAAGGTCGTCCTCATTTGCATGCCAGCGGCTTCATTAGAATATGCGAAGATGCTAAGGACGGGAGCGGACGCTTTGCATGTGCCGGTTGATTAATGGCCGGCGCATCACCGAACGGGCGGAGACCGCGCCTCCGTCACCCTCATTTGCATGTCATCCTTTATTTACTTACTTATTTATTTATTTATTAATTTACTCTTGAGGACCCGGTGATACATATTGCATTCTGTGTGCCGGTGACTGAGGAGGACCTTTGCAATTTAAACGGGGCCCACTTCTTAAGGCCCCGATGCTGGGATTGGCTTTTAAATGGCCGTGGTGGCAGAGCTCACTGTTCCTCTCAAGGTTTTCTTCATCTCTCCACTCAGAAATGTAAACAGGCTACTGTCGTTGTGCGCTGGTAGAACAGACTTCTTTCTGTCCACGTTGGGCAGAAATGAGGTAACGTTTAAACTACCCCAAGAGAATAGTGTTGTTTTATTGCGTGCTGAGTCAAAGCCTAGATCTAGACTGCTAGCTAGCTAGCTAGCATCTACACCGCATCTGCGGTGTGAGTAGTGTGACGTGTGAATGTGACTGAGGCCGTTGAGTGGGAGGCATCATCCACTCCATAACATTGATGCATCAGTATATTGTGTAGAATCATAAGCGGTTACTATCAGCCTATAGAATCCCACTACTCTGTGAAAGAGACGAGACGTCTTTATACTTCGTTAACTTGCAGTAAAAGATTGGAGAGTCATTATAATAGGAACACAGAACTTTCACCTTACAAATCTTTACATACTGTATGACCTCCGTTGGCTTTACTATACAGACTTGACTTTCAATATGTGATAAGACTTCTCTCACGGAATAAGTGCATATTTGATGAGTGCAATAGTTTATTTTCCTCTTCCAGGGAGTGACCTTAGCTGCCCTACAGCGCAGCGGTAATGAGAGTGGTAGCTAGTGTTACACACACACACACACACACACACACACACACACACACACACACACACACACACACACACACACACACACACACACACACACACACACACACACACACACACACACACACACACACACACACACACACACCGAGACAGGCAGGCAGCTCAGCCAGGTCTGACATCAGTGCAAACGTCAATATGGAGGCCTTATGTTTTATGGATTATCTGCTTTAAGAAAGCTATTGTGAGAGAAACACAACTCTCTCTGTCATGTTCTTTCCATTCGTTTTAATGTGCGAGATCACTCAGAAACAACAAGGCTGACGTTAGGAAAAGGGGAAAAAAAAGACCCTCTATCTCTCTTTCAAGATCTCTTGACTCCTCCGAATTGAGTGTGGCGTGTTCATATCCTTTGATTCATCGAGAACTCTCATGGATTATTCCATTGTAGAGCGTTGTTTCAGTTTCAGACCTTTACTTGATTTGATATATTGTAGTAAATTGATCTGCTCTCAGTGAAATCCACACGTCTCTGTTCTGTTCTTAAGGTGTGTGGTAAGAACAAAGCCTTCTGGAAAAATATACTTTTCCCCCCAACTCTCCGGGCTTCCGGAATTCTTCTATACCATGGGGATTTAATTATTTATTTACCTCTCTCTGTTTTATACGTTTAATTTGTTCTCTGAGGACTGGCAGATACAGTGAACAGCAGTAAACAGACTAAATAAGTCATGTTTGGGCTGTTTTTCTTGGTCTCATCAAGGGTTGTGTTTGTTTTAATCCCCAGGAGGGGGAGAGGGGAGGTCTGGGTAAACGGACCTGAGCACCAGACCCGGCCCTTGTTAGCCCCAGGCAGCCCTGTGTCATGTTCATTAGGCACCAAATGGAGAAAAAAAACAAGGAAGTACTACCTGGAATGGTCCAATAAGAAACGCAAATGTTTGTTTAGTTTTGTAAAGCGTTGTAAATAGTTTTCTATTGTAAATTGTTTCACTAATGAACATGACCCTGTAATTCCCTCGCAGCCCCGTTAGCCCTGGTTTTGTAATCTGCCCACTGGGGCCAGGGAGGTGGTTCTCTCTCTCTCTCTCTCTCTCTCTCTCTCTCTCTCTACCCCCCCCCCCCCCCCCCCCCCCTCTCTCTCTAACCTTAACCATGATCACCCCCACGTACTGCTCCTTGTGGGACAGAATTAGAACTGCCTGCCTGAGACTGAGAAAGTATGTGAACCCTTGGATTTAATAACTGGTTGACCCTCCTTTGGCAGCAATAACCTCAACCAAACGTTTCCTGTAGTTGCGGATCAGACCTGCAGAACGGTCACTAGGAATTTTGGACCATTCCTCTTTACAAAACTGTTTCAGTTCAGCAATATTCTTGGGCTGTCTGGTGTGAATTACTCTCTTGAGGTCATGCCACAGCATCTCAATCGGGTTGCGGTCAGGACTCTGGGCCACTCCAGAAGGCGTATTTTCTTCTGTTGAAGCCATTCTGTTGTTGATTTACTTCTGTGTTTTGGGTTGTTGTCCTGTTCCATCAATCAACTTCTGTTGAGCATCAATTGGCAGACAGATCTCCTGCAAAACATTCTAACATTCTCCTGCAAAATGTCTTGATGAACTTGGGAATTCATTTTTCTGTCGATGATAGCCAGCTGTCCAGGCCCTGTGGCAGCAAAGCAGCCCCAAACCATGATGCTCCCTCCACCATACTTTACAGTTGGGATGAGGTTTTGATGTTGGTGTGCTGTGCCTTTTTCTCTCCACACATAGTGGTATGTGTTCCTTCCAAACAACTCCACTGTAGTTTCATCTGTCCACAGAATATTTTGCCAGTAGTGCTGTGGAACATCCAGGTGCACTTTTGCAAACTTCAGACATTGTTTTTTGGACAGCAGTGGCTTCTTCTGTGGTGTCCTCCCATGAACACCATTCTTGTTTAGTGTTTTACATATCGTAGACTCGTCAACAGAGATGTTAGAATGTTCCAGAGATTTCTGTAAGTCTTTAGCTGACACTAGGATTCTTCTTAACCTCATTGAGCATTCTGCACTGTGCTCTTGCAGTCATCTTTGCGGGGCGGCCACGCCTAGGGAGAGTAGCAACAGTGCTGAACTTTCTCCATTTATAGACAATTTGTCTTACCGTGGACTGATGAACATCAAGGCTTTTCGAGATACTTCTGTAACCCTTTTCAGCTTTATGCAAGTCAACAATTCTTAATCTTTGGTCTTCTGAGATCTCTTTTTGTTCGAGGCGTGGTTCACATCAGGCAATGCGTCTTGTGAATAGCAAACTCAAATTTTGTGAGTGTTTTTTATAGGACAAGGCAGCTCTAACCAACATCTCCAATCTCGTCTCATTGATTGGACTCCAGGTTAGCGGACTCCTGACTCCAATTAGCTTTTGGAGAAGTCATGGGGGTTCACATACTTTTTCCAACCTGCACTGTGAATGTTTAAATGATGTATTAAATATAGACACGAAAAATACAATCATTTGTGTGTTACACTATGTTTGTCTATTGTTGTGACTTAGATAAAGATCAGATCAAATTTGATGACCAATTTATGCAGAAATCCAGTTCATTCCAAAGGGTCTCGCAAACTTTTTCTCGCCACTGTATATGAAATTCAGCCACAGTAGCTTATACATCTACACACATGTTGATACAGCAGTCCTATGTGTAGGTTATGCACACCCTTGCATCATTAAAAATACAAAAGTAAACGTGGCTTTAAATAACATTCATAGGCCGAAAAAACAAACAATGCAAATGCAAATAGAGTTGTCGTTTTTCCTTCGCCGCCCTTCGCCCCCGATACTGCACGGATAGATACCTGCTGAGAGGCCCTCTTAACATAAACCGACCAGCATTACAAATTACGGTTCATCATAGAAATTGTACAGCAAGCTTTTTAAAATACCAATACTGCCAGTGAGGCGCACCGTAATTTATCCCTACACGGCTGTTAGTGGCGCTGCTTGTGATTTATTTGGTGGAAGATAAGTTTTGTTAAGAAATATAATGAGCACCGCTCCTGTTTTAATGATTTAACACGGACGGAGGAGAGGAAAGGAGAGGAAGAAAATACCCATATATTTTTCATATCTCTAACGGCACCGCGGCGAGGAAGAGGGAGACAATAAAGAAGGAATGAAATGAGCGAGGGAAGGCTAACCACCTTTAACAACCAGCAGTTTTGATACATTTCTGCTTTGCTTCTTGAAAATGGGGCTTGTACATATTCTCATATAAGGGGCGGAACTTTAGTGTGTTACTTATTCTTAGGCAGTGGAGAGGCCTGTTCTCTTCTCTCATTCTTAGGAAGTGGAGAGGCCTGTTCTCTTCTCTCATTCTTAGGAAGTGGAGAGGCCTGTTCTCTTCTCTCATTCTTAGGAAGTGGAGAGGCCTGTTCTCTTCTCTTATTCTTAGGAAGTAGAGAGGCCTGTTCTCTTCTCTTATTCTTAGGAAGTAGAGAGGCCTGTTCTCTTCTCTTATTCTTAGGAAGTAGAGAGGCCTGTTCTCTTCTCTTATTCTTAGGAAGTAGAGAGGCCTGTTCTCTTCTCTTATTCTTAGGAAGTAGAGAGGCCTGTTCTCTTCTCTTATTCTTAGGAAGTAGAGAGGCCTGTTCTCTTCTCTTATTCTTAGGAAGTAGAGAGGCCTGTTCTCTTCTGGTAGCAAACACTAGCTTTTCTTTCTGTTTCTTTTTTGTAACCCATATATACATATATTGTTATTCTGAATATAGGGAGTTCTAAAGGTACAATACCAGATCATTCAAACATGAAACTGCCATCCCGGGTTTTATAAACTGCTCTTCAGATACCATGTATGAATAATTACCATATTTTATATCTTGGAACCAAATACAATATATTCTCTTTCTTCCTCCTTGTTCAGCATTTTCAAGTTTCTCTTTCTTTTTACTACTTACACATTAAGCCGGTTAATTGGAATACATAATGAAGTCGAAATCGCATCGTGTGCCAACAGCGCTCCTACGACGCTCAGAGCCAGGGGCTCTTTAACGTTTAAAGCGCCATTGGCAACATAACGATGAGATCAATAATAGATGATTTCACATCATATTGGCATTCTCTTAAAAAGAAGCCAGATCTGAAAAATCTGCTGTTGGTGGAAGAAGGCAGGGTATTTTATTTCTGTCGCCGAAGTCGTTTCATCTCGCGTCGGTGAGCTTTAGGGTCGTCTGCTTCTCTGCATAAAGTGCAGGTGGAACTTTTCTCCCTCTAAATGGTTCTTTAATGGGACGGTGTGGCGAGGTGCTGTGAGCTCTGTGGGGCGCTGCCGCTGTCGACGAGGACGGCCTCTCAATCAATCCGTCAAGGCCCCAATACCTGCCTCGGCAACTGATCCTAAATGCAACTCACACACAGAGAGACAGAGAGAGAGAGAGGGAGAGCTCTTTATGTAGGCTACCACAGAGACACGCGCACGCGTAGACACACACACACACACACACACACACACACACACACACACACACACACTAGTACACACGCGGTGTGCCGTTTTAAGTGAGAGGTGTCTGTTTTAGTCTTGGTGGTGATTGACCAGCAACGAATCATTTTAGTTCTTATTTTATATTTATTCAAATGAGTCTCCGAATAGATCAAGTACACCAGCAATGGTGTAAAAATCAATTCAGACATTTGATTGATTGATTGATTGATTTAATGGCTGATACATTATGGGATATCTCCACAGGCGGATCTTTTAGAAGCCAGAGCAGTATCGATGTGAAGTCACCCATCCTCCTGTCAAACGACGTGACAGCGCTGCACTTCTTTTGTACTTTCTCTCTCGTTTTTCTTTCTCTCTCTCTTTCTCTCTTTCCCTCCTCCCTCTTCCTCTTATTCCCTAGTTCCTTCTCTTCCTCCATCTCCCCCTCTCTCTCCACGGACGTATCCCACCGCCTTAAGATTTGCCTCCGTACTCTCCCGCTCTCCCTCCTATTTCTTTATATTTTGTCCATTCGGGGGCCTTTTCTCCCCATCAAGCTTACGGCTTCCATTAAACACCTAGATGAGGTATAGCTCCCCAGTCACTAATCTGGGCTCATTCTTTGCAGAATGCCCCTTCTCAGTCCTCCGTCTGTCTGTCACCTGTGATTGCTCTCACGTCAACTCGCGTCTCGACGCTCCACACTCCTGTCAGGGGATGTGTGTCAGGATCCTTTGTCAGTTTACCCGCCCGTCAAGCCGTCGGAGTTTAAACATGTCAACTTACCTGTGAGACGCGCTACAGGCCTTTTGCTATTCCCCCCCCCCCCCACACATCACGCTGTATTTATATGAAAAGGGAAAGATTATGTTTACCCAAGTAGGGTATAATTATAGAGTGAATGAGATGTGCTGTATATTGTGTGTGTGGCTATGGCTTTTGTTTCTTTTGTATTGTATTGGCCATATAATGGAAGTCTCTTTGACCCATTGTTTCTGTGCAGAGATTAGCCTGTGCAGCCACTAGTGGGCTTTATGAATCTCCAATTTTATCTGGGCTTGATGTGGCCAGCTGGTAATACACTTGTGTTCCCCAGTAACCGGTTCGTAAAACATTCGCCATTCAGGCTGCAAAGGCTTGGATTTCCCCCTTAACTTTATTTAATGGCGGGAAGGCCACTTTTTTGTGTGTGTGAAAATATGTGTACTTTCTTTGTGAAACATGCTAGAGTGGCTAAATGCTAATCCCGGATGTTGCGTGTTGCGTTCAGCCAATCAGGTTGCAGCAGGCAGTTTTTTTCACCCCTGACCTAATGTAGCAGGCGTAAAAGAAACGGAACCCCTAGTTAGGGTGTGGAAAGGTGAGTTGGAGAAAAGGTGGAAGGGGGGGGGGGGGGACGTGGAGAAAGAGGGAGGCAGATGAAGCGAAGGTGGAAGGGGGAGATGGAGGGGGGGGGGGAGGGGGAGAAGGGAGGTAGAAGTCCTCCCGTCTGTCAGTCTCCTGTTATTGCCATCACATCTCGATCCCCCACGCTCCTGTTGGGGGGGGATGTGTTTCAGGATCCTTTGTCAGTTTACCCGCCCGTCAAGCTGTCAGTTTAGACATGTCAACTTACCTTGCTCTTTCCCCCCATCACACTGTATTTATATGAAAAGGCAAAGATGATGTTTACCCAAGTAGGGTATAATTATGGAAACAGAGTGAATGAGATAGGATGTATAGTGTGTGTGTATGTCTGGCTATAACTTTAGTGTAGTGTATTGAATGGTTTATTTTGTATTGACAATATAGTGGAAGTCTGTTTGACCCGTTGTTTCTGTGCAGAGATATGCTCAAATCAGCAGATTATGGTAAGAATGAAAGGTAGAGAGAGGGATGCTCTCTCTCTCCCTCTCCCTCTCCCTCTCCCTCTCCCTCTCCCTCTCGCTCTCGCTCTCGCTCTCTCCTGGCGCATGGGCCTACTGTGAGGATCTGGCTTCCAGTGCGGAGGACCTCACAGTTCACCAGGGTTCATCTGAGTAATGGGGTGTGAAGAGGAGCTGAGGGGGAGATGGAGGGGGAAGTAGGGTGTGGCAAGGGGGAGTTGCAGAGAAGGTGGAAGAACGAGATGGAGGGTTGGTGGAGAAGGGAGGTAGAGAGGTGTAAGAAGGGGATGGTGAGGTAAGGGGGGGGCGACAAGGGCGAAGAGGAGGCGCTCTGTAGAGATACCTGCTGCTAATGCTGAAGTCAGTGAGGGATGGAGGGCACTCCAGCTGTGACATTAAAACAGCAGGTGGACGCCATCATTAGGACTGGCACACGAGGCAGGATGAGCGCCCTCACTAGTCATTTCTACAGGGCCCAGCGGCCCACTGTAGTAGAGCTGTCTCAGGCGGCTTCACCCCACCGAGAGAACTGAGCCGTAGCTCCGTATAGCTCCATAGGAAACACAGACACACAGAGCCCTCTAGAGCTCTCTCTCCTGGGCACGCTGCTTAGTTTGGTGAGGGTTGAGCGACTCACACATCTGGCACCTCTCTCATTCTGCCTAATGCCTCCTTGGTCACCCTTACCATTTAGGAGAAAGAATTTAGTTTGACTCGAGTAACAAAAAAAATATCCTCCGTTTTTATCGTGGTTCACCTTCCTGTATGTACCATTGTCAAGGCCATCGCACAGGTGACATTGATACTTATAACACAATCAAATGACATGATTTCTGTTTCTGACACAGATGGCAGCAAAGTGCTATTATTTTTTGATGAATAGGCCCATGGCCCATATTCATAAAGCATCTCAGAGTGCTGATCTAGGATCAGTTTTGCCTTTTATATACAGAATAATGAATACGTTTATGGACACAGGGACCTGATCTCAGATCAGTACTCCTACTATGAGACTCTTTAAGAATACAGGCTAAGTAAAGCAAGCCATGTGTGATGTGATACACCTCTCTCTCTCTCTCTCTCTCTCTCTCTCTCTCTCTCTCTCTCTCTCTCTCTCTCTCTCTCTCTCTCTCTTTCTCTCTCTCTCTGTCTCTCTGTCTCTCTCTCTCTGTCTCTCTGTCTCTGTCTCTGTCTCTGTGTGTGTGTGTGTGTGTGTGTGTGTGTGTGTGTGTGTGTGTGTGTGTGTGTGTGTGTGTGTGTGTGTGTCCCAGAATGCTCTCTGTGTATCCCAGAATGATTTGTATGTTCTGCACAGGATGGGGACATTTTGCGCCTCACTGATGCCAGAGGCTTCTCCTTAGATCTCCCAACATCCCTTCCGGAATTGAAGATTGAGATTCCCGACCCGAACCATCCAGGAATACTGTTAGGCAAATGAAGTTGTTTGTATCCCATATTGACATGTTATCTCTTCATCTGGGGATGGAGGGAAGAGAAAGAAGTGTTACTTGGGTAATTGAGCCGTGTCTCGCCGCTTATCGGTAAAGCTGCGGCGCGTCACGGAGCTAACGAGGTGTGGTGCGCCGATTAATCTAAAGGGAGTGGAACGTGAAACTCCTCCATTTTTTTTTTTTTTTCATTTTTTTATCTCCCTTTAAATTGAGAGCCTCCCTCGAGGCTAAAATAAGGCCTTATTAGTTAAATTCATCTGGGGAAATATTGATATGGATGAATGGCATGGTGAAATGTCCCCTTTGTTGCTATAAGGATCAAGGCAACAGTCGTTTGAGTAAAGGACGCTCCCTCAAAGCTGTTGGAGGTAGATCCTAACCTGAGAGCGGACCTATGAAGAACAGGGGATTAGAAGCCCGTTTCAACAAATGGATTTTCTCTTTTCCCACTTAGCCTTGCCCTTCATTTGAACCTGCCGTTTGTGTGGCGCGTATATATGCAAGCTTGCCTGTGACTTTCTACGCGCGCGTGTGCTCGTTTGTGTGTGCATGCGCGTGTGTGTGTGTCTGCCGTCTCACTTCAGCGGGCCATTGCCAGGTGCCTCCATCGGGCCTTGCCAGTCGTGCCGTCACTGCTTGCTGCCATGCTCAGAATAAACGTGTGGGGGGGAAAGAAGTAAGAGTGAGTGATGCGAATCTCACAACATGCCAGTTTGATTTGTAACCCTCGCTATCAAAGAATGCTAATTTAAATCATATCTTTGCATATGTCTTCATGTCTTTCATGCGCATATGCAAATCGCCCCCGTTGCCGTTCAGCACTCGGTAATTAGGTTTATGAAGGACAGCTGTAATCCATAATTAAAGGACATGTTTGCAAGCACTTCCTCCCCCCCCCCCCTCCCAATGACTTAAACAACCTAGAAAAAGCTAGAAAATGCTAACTTAATTAGCGCGTTTGTTTATTCATAGCTAGTTGAAGCGGTCAGTCAGTCAGTCAGTGCAGTGCAGTGCCACTGCCTCCAGTCACCCAGAGTGTCTCCCTCCCCTGTGGGTTTGATCTTGTCATTCTCCTTCAGTGGATAGGAGGGCGGTTTAGTCATACTCCCAGGCACCATTCTGGACGGATGGATGGATGGAGAGATGGAGCTAGAGAGAAGGAGAAGAGAAAAATAGAGGAGGGAGAGAATGATGATAACAAAACAAAACAGTGGAACATGTTTGAATATTTATATGGGGTGTTAGTTAGCATGGGCTGCCCTCTGGGGGGGGGGTTGATGGATGTGGCTCTGGGGCGATGGTAGGAGAGCAGAAAGACGTGTGTGTGCGTGCGTGCGTGTGTGTGTGCGTGCGCGTGCGCGTGTCCAGTAGTAGGGGGAAGATAACATTGTGCTATGAATGAACAGTGAAATGATTAGGCTATACGCTCTTTACAACAAAATGACCAATAGAGAGAGTGGAAGTCAGAGAGGCAGATGGAGAGAGACTTTTTGAGAGAACGAGAAACAAACAAGCCAGAGCGGGGTAAATAGAGGAATGGAGAGAGAAACGGAAAGAGAGCGAGAGAGAGGGAGAGAGGGAGAGGGAGAGAGATAAAGTCCAGGAGTCCACAGTGAAGACCAGTGTCTGCAGTAACACTCCAAATCACACAGCTGCTGTCTCAACTCTCTCTTTTTCTTTCTTTCATTCTCTCTCTTTCTTTCTTTCCTGTTCCTCTGTCATGTCGTCTTAGACGTGGTCGTTGTCTGTCAGCAGGAACACCGTAATAGGATGTGATTACTGGTGAATTCAATGGCCAGAGGATGAAACGCTAGAGAAACGGGGCTGATCCCTGACTAGTTAGGCCTGTCATCCCGCCATTAGGGCTTCACAAACTGTTTAGGGAATGGAACGAACGTAGGGCTTTGGACACGGTCAGGACATTGTCTTGAAATGGTGTCTCAAATATTTCCCGTGTGTGATATTGTGTGTTTCTGTCTGTGTGAGTTTGCGTTTGAGGGTGTGCGAGTTCCCGGGTCGTTGTTGATACACTCTCTTTGATGTAATGACAGGATATCCAAGGTCGTGTTCAGTAGGCACTCAACGGAAGAAAACGAGGAAAACGGGGAGTTAAGAAAGCACATTTTCTTTTTCCGTTGCGAAAAGTGTTTTAAAACATATTCTTTTACAGTGTGTCCTTATGAACACGGGTGAAACCCATTGCCTTAGTTAACCTGCTGCATCCTAGTGGCTTTGTCCTGACTACATTTACATTACATTTAAGTCATTTAGCAGACGCTCTTATCCAGAGCGACTTACAAATTGGTGCATTCACCTTAAGATATCCAGTGGAACAGCCACTTTACAATAGTGCATCTAAATCTTTTAAGGGGGGGGGGGGGGGGGGGGGGGGTTAGAAGGATTACTTTATCCTATCCTAGGTATTCCTTAAAGAGGTGGGGTTTCAGGTGTCTCCGGAAGGTGGTGATTGACTCCGCTGTCCTGGCGTCGTGAGGGAGTTTGTTCCACCATTGGGGTGCCAGAGCAGCGAACAGTTTTGACTGGGCTGAGCGGGAACTGTACTTCCTCAGAGGTAGGGAGGCGAGCAGGCCAGAGGTGGATGAACGCAGTGCCCTTGTTTGGGTGTAGGGCCTGATCAGAGCCTGAAGGTACGGAGGTGCCGTTCCCCTCACAGCTCCGTAAGCAAGCACCATGGTCTTGTAGCGGATGCGAGCTTCAACTGGAAGCCAGTGGAGAGAGCGGAGGAGCGGGGTGACGTGAGAGAACTTGGGAAGGTTGAACACCAGACGGGCTGCGGCGTTCTGGATGAGTTGTAGGGGTTTAATGGCACAGGCAGGGAGCCCAGCCAACAGCGAGTTGCAGTAATCCAGACGGGAGATGACAAGTGCCTGGATTAGGACCTGCGCCGCTTCCTGTGTGAGGCAGGGTCGTACTCTGCGAATGTTGTAGAGCATGAACCTACAGGAACGGGTCACCGCCTTGATGTTGGTTGAGAACGACAGGGTGTTGTCCAGGATCACGCCAAGGTTCTTAGCGCTCTGGGAGGAGGACACAATGGAGTTGTCAACCGTGATGGCGAGATCATGGAACGGGCAGTCCTTCCCCGGGAGGAAGAGCAGCTCCGTCTTGCCGAGGTTCAGCTTGAGGTGGTGATCCGTCATCCACACTGATATGTCTGCCAGACATGCAGAGATGCGATTCGCCACCTGGTTATCAGAAGGGGGAAAGGAGAAGATTAATTGTGTGTCGTCTGCATAGCAATGATAGGAGAGACCATGTGAGGTTATGACAGAGCCAAGTGACTTGGTGTATAGCGAGAATAGGAGAGGGCCTAGAACAGAGCCCTGGGGGACACCAGTGGTGAGAGCACGTGGTGAGGAGACAGATTCTCGCCACGCCACCTGGTAGGAGCGACCTGTCAGGTAGGACGCAATCCAAGCGTGGGCCGCGCCGGAGATGCCCAACTCGGAGAGGGTGGAGAGGAGGATCTGATGGTTCACAGTATCAAAGGCAGCCGATAGGTCTAGAAGGATGAGAGCAGAGGAGAGAGAGTTAGCTTTAGCAGTGCGGAGCGCCTCCGTGACACAGAGAAGAGCAGTCTCAGTTGAGTGACTAGTCTTGAAACCTGACTGATTTGGATCAAGAAGGTCATTCTGAGAGAGATAGCAGGAGAGCTGGCCAAGGACGGCACGTTCAAGAGTTTTGGAGAGAAAAGAAAGAAGGGATACTGGTCTGTAGTTGTTGACATCGGAGGGATCGAGTGTAGGTTTTTTCAGAAGGGGTGCAACTCTCGCTCTCTTGAAGACGGAAGGGACGTAGCCAGTGGTCAGGGATGAGTTGATGAGCGAGGTGAGGTAAGGGAGAAGGTCTCCGGAAATGGTCTGGAGAAGAGAGGAGGGGATAGGGTCAAGCGGGCAGGTTGTTGGGCGGCCGGCCGTCACAAGACGCGAGATTTCATCTGGGGAG
This sequence comes from Salvelinus namaycush, assembly GCF_016432855.1. Classification (NCBI taxonomy): domain Eukaryota; kingdom Metazoa; phylum Chordata; class Actinopteri; order Salmoniformes; family Salmonidae; genus Salvelinus; species Salvelinus namaycush. The sequence continues at coordinate 42,741,428 of NC_052311.1, read as the reverse complement.
AGAGGGGAGAAAGAGGTCAAAGCACAGGGTAGGGCAGTGTGAGCAGAACCAGCGGAGTCGTTTGACTTAGCAAACGAGGATCGGATGTCGTCAACCTTCTTTTCAAAATGGTTGACGAAGTCATCCGCAGAGAGGGAGGAGGGGGGGGGGGGGGGGAGGAGGATTCAGGAGGGAGGAGAAGGTGGCAAAGAGCTTCCTAGGGTTAGAGGCAGATGCTTGGAATTTAGAGTGGTAGAAAGTGGCTTTAGCAGCAGAGACAGAAGAGGAAAATGTAGAGAGGAGGGAGTGAAAGGATGCCAGGTCCGCAGGGAGGCGAGTTCTCCTCCATTTCCGCTCGGCTGCCCGGAGCCCTGTTCTGTGAGCTCGCAATGAGTCGTCGAGCCACGGGGCAGGAGGGGAGGACCGAGCCGGCCTGGAGGATAGGGGACATAGAGAGTCAAAGGATGCAGAAAGGGAGGAGAGGAGGGTTGAGGAGGCAGAATCAGGAGATAGGTTGGAGAAGGTTTGAGCAGAGGGAAGAGATGATAGGATGGAAGAGGAGAGAGAAGCGGGGGAGAGAGAGCGAAGGTTTGGACGGCGCGATACCATCCGAGTAGGGGCAGAGTGGGAAGTGTTGGATGAGAGCGAGAGGGAAAAGGATACAAGGTAGTGGTCGGAGACTTGGAGGGGAGTTGCAATGAGATTAGTGGAAGAACAGCATCTAGTAAGGATGAGGTCAAGCGTATTGCCTGCCTTGTGAGTAGGGGGGGAAGGTGAGAGGGTGAGGTCAAAAGAGGAGAGGAGTGGAAAGAGGGAGGCAGAGAGGAATGAGTCAAAGGTAGACGTGGGGAGGTTAAAGTCACCCAGAACTGTGAGAGGTGAGCCATCCTCAGGGAAGGAACTTATCAAGGCGTCAAGCTCATTGATGAACTCTCCAAGGGAACCTGGAGGGCGATAAATGATAAGGATGTTAAGCTAGAAAGGGCTGGTAACTGTGACAGCATGGAATTCAAAGGAGGCGATAGACAGATGGGTCAGGGGAGAAAGAGAGAATGTCCACTTGGGAGAGATGAGGATCCCAGTGCCACCACCCCGCTGACCAGAAGGTCTCGGGGTGTGCGAGAACACGTGGGCAGACGAGGAGAGAGCAGTAGGAGTAGCAGTGTTATCTGTGGTAATCCATGTTTCCGTCAGTGCCAAGAAGTCGAGGGACTGGAGGGAAGCATAGGCTGAGATGAACTCTGCCTTGTTGGCCGCAGATCGGCAGTTCCAGAGGCTGCCGGAGACCTGGAACTCCACGTGGGTCGTGCGCGCTGGGACCACCAGGTTAGGGTGGCAGCGGCCACGCGGTGTGAAGCGTTTGTATGGTCTGTGCAGAGAGGAGAGAAGAGGGATAGACAGACACATAGTTGACAGGCTACAGAAGAGGCTACGCTAATGCAAAGGAGATTGGAATGACAAGTGGACTACACGTCTCGAATGTTCAGAAAGTTAAGCTTACGTAGCAAAAATCTTATTGACTGAAATGATTAAGATGATGCAGTACTGCTGACTGGTGAAGTAGGCTAGCTAGCAGTGGCTGCGTTGTTGACTATGTTTGAAAGTGTTGCTGGCTAGGTAGCCTCGATAACTGGCTAGGTAACCTCGATAACTGGCTAGATAATTACTCTAAACTACACAAGTATCTTAGATACAAGGACAGCAAAGACAACTATGTAGCTAGCTAACACTACACTAATCAAATCGTTCCGTTGTACTGTTTCGGTAGAAGTTGGCTGGCTGGCTAGCTAGCAGTGTTGACAACGTTAGGACGGCGAAAATAGCTGGCTAGCTGACTTTGTTTAAAAGTGGAGCTGGCTAGGTAACCTCGATAACTGGCTAGATAATTACTCTAAACTACACAATTATCTTAGATACAAAGACAGCGAAGACAACTGTAGCTAGCTAACACTACACTAATCAAATCGTTCCGTTGTACTGTTTCGGTAGAAGTTGGCTAGCTGGCTAGCTAGCAGTGTAGCACTGGCTAGCTAGCAGTGTTGACGGCGAAAATAGCTGGCTAGCTGACTTTGTTTAAAAGTGGAACTGGCTAGGTAACCTCGATAACTGGCTAGATGATTACTCTAAACTACACAACTACGCAATTATCTTAGATGCAAAGACAACTATGTAGCTGGCTAACACTACACTAATCAAATCGTTCCGTTGTAATGATTCGGTAGAAGTTGGCTAGCTGGCTAGCTAGCTAGCAGTGTTGACAACGTTAGAAGATTCGATAATTCGATAATAATCTGAACTACACAATTATCTTTGATACAAAGACGGCTATGTAGCTAGCTAAGAAAGGAAGTGCTAAGATCAAACAAATCAAACCGTTGTAATGAAATTAAATTAAATGTAATACTACTTGTGAAGCGAAGCGAAAATGCGACCACTCGCTCCAACCCGGAAGTGCAGACTACGATTGCAAAGTTTTCCCGAAATCCTAGTTGGAGGATTCACAGAATCAGGAAGGAATAAACAGGAAATATGGAATCCTCCAATCAGGATTTCTGGAAAGGCAGGGAATTTATTGAAAGTTTCGCAACCCTAATCCTGACTAGTTATTGTAAAAAGTCATCTCTGTCTGTCCCCCCGGTTAACCCTTTCATTGACTGTGGTAAAGAGGCCCTCTTTGTTAACCCTTTGCCCCCTGTGTTCTCTCTCTGACCAGGTGGGCCTTTGTGATGAAGAAGCACCTGAGCACTCACCTGTTGGGGAAACATGGACTGGGCCAGCCCAAAGAGAGGTAAGACTGACTACCTTTACCTCGCTTTGTCTCTCTCTCCGTCTCTCTCTGTATTTCTCTCTCGCTCTCGCTCTCTCTCTGTCCCTCCCCCTTTGGCCCCCCTCTCTCTCAGTATTTCTATCACACCCTCTTTGTCAATCTGTTCCCTCCCTCTCTCTCCTCTCCTCCCTCTCTCTTCTCTCCCTCTCTCTGTATGATTGGGAAGATGTGATGTCTCCATCTCTCTTCGTGATGTTGTGTGTAAAACTTTCCCAGTGTGCCCCTGTCTGTCAGCGACGCGGCCCGGCTGTTAGCCCGCGTTGTGTGTGTGTGTGTGTGTGTGATGAAGACAAAGTTGCGAAGTCCCCATGGCATGCGAGAATGAGACGTTAAACACCCCTCAATCTGTCAAACGGACCCACTAAGAGAAACCAGTCTTCTTGCATTTTTTTATTTTAAATATTACATCTGAAAACTGCCTTTCAAATTGATACTTTTGACAACATGTCGTATTCGATATGACGAGGGGCTTGAGATATTAGTAAAGTAGGCGCACCATATGCTCCCCTGTAAATACACACTCATTATTAACTGGATTCAGACTGGCAGCTGCTCGTTGGGAGAGAAATTCTCATATCCCACAACTATTTCACTTGTCTGCTTTATTCTCGTAAAACAGCACATAACAAACTAAACTGTCCAGGACAGGAATGTTTGTACCACATATTTTTTTATTGTACCTTTATTTAACTAGGCAAGTCAGTTAAGAACAAATTCTTATATACAATGACGGCCTAGAACAGTGGGTTAACTGCCTTGTTCAGGGGCAGAATGACAGATTTTTACCTTGTCAGCTCGGGGATTCGATCTAGCAACCCTTCGGTTACTGGCCCAACGCTCTAACCACTAGTCTACCTGCCGCCCCTGAATGTTATTCAAGATGAATTGCCACATATTTTGTCCATTTGGCTTTTTTTCTTTCGTAGTTTGAGGATGCTGTGAAATCACAGTGGGGTTTGTAGGTGTATTGTGTCTGAATGAAAGACCTCTGTGTCCTTGGCTCGGTATTAGAGGGTGACATTACAGCAAAGGTCGGAGAGAGCACGCACACGCATATGCAGAAACGCACACACACACACACACACACACACACACACACACACACACACACACACACACACACACACACACACACACACACACACACACACACACACACACACACACACACACACACACACACACACACACCAGCGACAGGCATGAATGGAGTGGCCTTGTGGAGCTTGTGTTACCTGATAGCGTTTACCTCAGAGTGTGTCTCTGCCAAAACTAACTATAGTCACCCTGCTGCCCCATAAAACATACTGCAGTGCCATACAACACCATTACATCTCACACACACACACACATGCACACACAAACGTATTGCACGTATGTGCACGTGAGCGAGCCAAGTGCATGTATGCATAGAGACATCGGCGCTGTGCCATTATTTTCTCTTGCTTCTCTCTCTTAAACACACACACACAGCGAGAGGCCATGAGGTTTGTTCTATTTAAACCTGTAAAACACGGTGTCATCATTTTTCTGACAGTCCTGGAGACAGAATTTATCTCATCATTAATGAACCATCATATTTCCAACGCAGCAGTGCTTAATTAGCACAAGGTCATTGGGGAGGGCTTATCAAGTGGAACAAATTTGGGTGAGTGTAAGTGAGGGGAGAGAGGGGGGAGGGAGGGAGAGGGGAGAGAGAGAGAGAGAGAGGTGATGGAGACAGACTGACATGAAGAGAGAACAAGAGAAAAGGGAGAATGTGGAGAGTGTATAGTGGCAGTGGTTTTAGCCAGCTCTTGACAGTGCTGGCCCAATGATTGATAACTGCACCAGTTTGAAAAGCCCAGACTTGGAGACTCGAGGGGTAGCTGGGGACTGGAGAAGGGGAGAGGAGGGGAGAGGGGACTGGAGTGGTAACTGGGGACCAGGGGAGAGGGGATAAGGGGAGAGGGAGGGAGGCAGGGGGAGGGACCGGGGGCTGGCGGGAGTGGGGGAGCCAATTGCAAACATATGCTGGCTGGCAGGCAGGGGAGGCAGGGGAGAGATGGATTGCAGCAGGACAGTGTCAGAGAGGCTGTTTCATCACCATCTCCACGGCCCTATTCACCTGGTATTTTTAGAACACTGGGGAGATCTGTTAGTCAAAGGAAGAGAAGAGGAGGAGGGAGGGGAGGAGGAGGATGAGGGGAGAGACCTGACTAGTCGTAGTGCCCAGCTCCAGTTAGATTGGTTTGTCTGGGCTCTGGAAAAACAGGTTATTTTGGGTGGGGGGGAGAGAAATGGGCTGGGATGGGCACGGGATCCGGAGGTAAGATGACAAACACCAGCCTCCATGACAGGTTCAGAGAGAGAGAGAGCGAGAGAGAGAGGGAGAGAGAGAGAGAGAGCGAGAGAGACAGGGAGACAGGGAGAGAGAGAGAGAGCGAGAGAGACAGGGAGAGAGAGGGAGAGAGCGACAGAGAGAGAGAGGGAGAGAGAGAGCGAGATGGAGAGGGAGAGAGGGAGAGCGAGAGAGAGAGGGAGAGGGAGAGAGCGACAGAGAGAGGGGTAGAGGAGTTCTGGCCTGTTCTAATATGACACATCTGGGTCCCGGTTTCATTCACCACTATTCTTCACTGCAAGGCACTGTGGGTAGTTTGGAGGTCTGCGTACTTTTGTGTCTGTCAATGTGTGGATATACAGTCAGGTCTAGAATTATTGGCACCCTCGATAAAGATGAGCAAAAAAGACTGCATCAAATAAAGAAAACAAACACTGAGCTATAGGTAACTGCCAAAATATAGGAAACACTTGAGCAAATGAGGGATACAAAGTATATTGAAAGCAGGTACTTCCACACAGGTGTGGTTCCTGAGTTAACGTATCAAAATGCCCAGTTGCCCATTATTTTGGCTTCCAAACCTAGAGGAAGAGATCTCTGTGTGTGTGTGTGTGTGTGTGTGTGTGTGTGTGTGTGTGTGTGTGTGTGTGTGTGTGTGTGTGTGTGTGTGTGTGTGTGTGTGTGTGTGTGTGTGTGTGTGTGTGTGTGTGTGTGTGTGTGTGTGTGTGTGTTGAACACTTATGGTAGATTCTGGAGCGGTGCCTGAGATAGTTTTCCATCAACAAAGGATGGAATTTCTTGTGGAAGAATGGTGTCGCATCCCACCAATAGAGTTCCAGACACTTGTAGAACCTATGCCAAGGTACATTGAAGCTGTTCTGGTGGCCTGTGGTGGCGGCGCAACCCCCTATTAAGACACGTTATCTTAGTGTTTCCTTTATTTTGGAAGTTACCTATATATATTGTATACACAACATTTTGGGGGAAAATTGTCATATTTTGTAAATATAGTTCAACAAGTACACAAAAAAAACAAAAAAAGATAGGGGTCAAAATTCCTGGCACCCCGGTTTACTCCGCCACCCTCCCCTTGCGAGGATAATGCCACTGAGTCTTTTTGTAAAATGTTTTATGAGATTTTAGACCACGTTGGGAGGATCTTAGACCGTTCTTCTATACGGAATCTTTCCAGATCCTTGATATCCTCGTCTGTGCTTATGGACTGTCCTCTTCAATTCAAACTACAAGTTTTCAATGGGTTTGAAGTCCGGGGACTGAGACGGCCATTGCCAAATGTTGATTTTGTGGTCAATTAACCATTTCTTTGTGGATTTGTCCTTTCGTCAAATATACAGTGAGCTCCAAAAGTATTGGAACAGTAACACATTTTTGTTGTTGTTCTGGCTCTGTACTCCAGCACTTTGGATTTGAAATGATACAATGACTATGAGGTTAAAGTGCAGACTGTCAGCTTTAATTTGAGGGTATTTTCATCCTTATCGGGTCCGTTTAGAATTTACAGCACTTTCTGTACATAGTCCCCCTATTTTAGGGGACCAAAAGTCTTATATGTCTATTAAAGTAGTCAAAAGTGTAGTATTTGGCCCTATATTCCTAGTATGCAATGATTGCATCAAGCTTGTGACTACAAACGTGTTGGCACCATTTGCTGTTTGGTGTGCAGATCTGGAATATATCAATTACACGCCACAGCGACACATGCCGCCCTGTATCTCGGGAGTACTTGAGGAAGACCAAGAGGTAGACCACCGCCAGGTAATATATCAATTACATGAGATGGTTGCAGGTCCCTGAGAAGAGATTTAATAAGCTCTGAGCTATTTATGAATATACTAAACCAAGGTTTGGTGCGTGGGGTTCTGTGCAATTGTCATTTTATATGTTTTGCTAACTTTTGTGTAGCATTTGTGGCTCCAAACCAATATAAGACGTGTTTCATGTCCAAATCATCATCAAGTGTCTTAAGAAAATGTGTGTAGCTCGCTGAAGTGCGAAAAATGCTAATATGAGGTATAGTGACTTGCATTGGTTTTGGGCCACAAATGCTACAACATTAGCGTTTGAAGACAATGGCCAGGGATACAAAACCAAGGCATGGTTTGTTTTCTTACCTTCCCCTTAGGCTACTTACAGGGTAAGGAAACCAATAAGTCATTGTATAATTTGGGTGAACTATCCCTTCAATTTGACAAAGTGAAATTTGTGAGATAAATCCCCAAAATATATTCCTACAATTCAATAGCTTGATGGAATAGGCCTAGGTCTATGAGCGTGTCAAATTTTATTGGTCACATACACGTGTTTAGTAGATGTTATTGCGGGTATAGAGAAATGCTTGTGTGTGTGTGAAACCTGTGTGTGTGTGTAACATGTATCTGTGTCGTGTGTGTTTGAGTCTCTCTGTGTGAGAGAGCCTGGCTTCTTGCTGGTTTGAAAGATATAAATGCACCTAAACCAACAATTGAATGAGGCAGAGTTTTGCTGTTGTGATTGACGGCTGTGACCTCGCCTTAATTTAACGTAAGCAATTTGAGCAATTTAAAAACAAAGTGTTCAAAGATGACTGACCAGTCTAAGGTACGTTTTTTAGGCAATTGTAAAACTACCCCCCATTTTCCCATTTATAATAATAAACAGTTTGAACTAATACACTCTTCACTCATTAAATGGGCGTGTTGACAGCCAAGTGAGTCCTATTTATTTAACTGATAAAGTTGGTGAAAAGGTTTCCATAAGAATTATCCATGTGGGTCAATAACATTGTAAAACGAAAATTGACCCACGACACAGAACAACCATTACTTTTGCTGGGTATGTTCATTCATCTCCACTTACAGTATTTAGCCAATAAGGCGATCCCCAAATCACAATTTTTTGATTTGAATCTGATTTGTCATTTAGAAACGAATATTCAACTCTTCTGCAAATATGTAAAAAAACAACAACACTATGACTGAGCAGCAGACACATTTGGGGGCCTTCTTGGCACTCTGGTATGTTGATAGACTTGCACCCGTGGCTCCTGCTCCATGACAAAACAGGGGACAGTGGGGTAAGTTAAACCAAAGGGGTACGTTGAGCCGCCCTTGTTTCTAGGAAACCATACATAAAATGAATAATTTTACCAACGATTTAGGAAGAGGTCATCATTTCATGGGGTCTGTGAAGGAAGAAACCACATGGAAAAAGTGGTAAGCAAGTTAGGTCCAAAAAACCCAGATTTTCACCAAGTCAAATGAATTTCTTGTGTTAGAGGTTTCATGAGGCTTATGTCTAAACCAAAGTAGATCATTTTAAGATTGTTCTATACATCAGTTGGGAGTCTCTATAAGCTTCAGTATGAGGTCCTAAACCTAGCATGAAAGTGTGTCCTTGTAGCGGGCTAATATAGTCAAAATGTTTGCCTTGGGGTAAGTTGAGCCAAAGTCCATGGGGTAAATTGAGCCAATGGCAAATTGAGCAAATTGAAGCATTTTCCTCCCAGGTGTAATGCAAGAAATTACCACTGGGATATGAGGTAACAAAGTGTTTTTTTAGGCGCTAAGCCTGTGTTAATAGATGCTTAAAATGAATAAAAGACAGACACGTGATTGTGTTGAATTGTGTTTGGGGAATGACATAGACATGGGTTTAAAAAGAGGTCATATTTCATTCAGTACAGAAATTTGTAAGCGGCTTAATTTACCCTGTCCCGCGGCTCAACTTATCCCCCCCCCCCGTACCCGGGGTAAGTTGTGCCAATAGATTTTTTGGGACAAACTTTGTTTTCAAAACTGTAATGTTTGCGTGAATTCTGATTTCTTTCCAGGGATACACAACAGCCACAAATATTTATCGATATCTTTCTGAAAAAGAATATTATATTTCCCTTGATCGGAATGTAAAAAATGGCTCAACTTACCCCACTCTCCCCTACTCAAAACAGCTAAATGTGATTAGAATCCGAGTAAAACTGATCAAATCCTAATTATTCAAATCGTTGGCGTCAGCCCTAGTAACCAAGCCAATATCACATACAGTACACACAGCACCAAGGAGAGAGGGAACAAATAATGACTTAGCCTAGCTAACATGAGGTATTATACTGCATGATGGTTCAACAAAGACATGTATGTGCGTGTGTCCACAACCATACTCTACTGTAGTGCTGCTCAGGTACAGGCAGCTTGTCTGTGCCAGAGGCCGAGGGTGGCAGAGCGGGCATCTGGCTTGGCAGCACCAGGTTCTGGGCTCACAGCCGCTTCCCAGTATGCCGTGCGGTGCGGCCATATTGCCCGGTCGCTGTGGACTGGGACGGGGCAGGCTGGACAGGGGCATAGGGGGCGGAAGAGTCCTGCAGGGTAGCAGCATGGTGGCAATGTGTACCACACAGAGTCCAAAGCCCTGCCACACTCACAGGGGTCAAATTACACTAGAGTGTGTGCATGTGTGTGTGTGTGTGTTTACTCTCTAGAACGGTGCTGTGGATAGAGGACGAGGTAAGAGAGAAATATTGTTGCCCTTTGGATTAAATCCATCCTCTTAATTATTAATAATTAATCCATCTCCCCCTATTTCCCCCCCTCTCCCTTACCTTTCGGTATCAGCTCTGAATTGTTGTTACCACCCAAGAGTAATGGTGTCATGGTTAGGCCTGCACTGCTTACTGTACACAGACAATGGCTTGGCACCCAGAACAAGTATGATATGACAGTCACAGCAGGGCCATGTTCATTAGGCACCAAACGGAGGAAAGAAGACTGAAACAGGGAGGGACTACCTGGACTTGTCCAATGCAAACGCACATTTTTGTTTATCATAGCAAAACTTTTCGACAACATTTCCCATTGGGTGCCCTAATGAACACAACCCAATCCTATCCGATATTACGGCCATAGGGGCTGAATGCACAATGCAGATGTGTGTTTGTGCATTTTAAAGGCTTTGAACTGCAGCAACAGTCACTGGCACTGTGGTAAACGGGTTTCCCTGAGTCCAAGTCTCCTGTGGCTGGTGTGTAGTAGAGAGAGCCTAGTGGCCCATCGCTCACCTTTCTGTGTTGCTGTGTGTTTGTTTGACCAGGTGCCAGTGGACACGGCCTCTGTTTACCCTACTCAATATTTCATGAGGGATGAACGGTCGGCGCCGAATGAGGGATCGCGTTAATATTGCCATTGAAATTAAACGATAATTAGAAATGTGTTAGTCTAAAAGCCATTGCAGTCTATAAAAGTTTGATTACTGGAAAATGAGGTGCATTAAGTTTTTATGGGTTGGCCTGTGCGATCGCTGGAGAATGGTTTTATGCACTTGTCATGGGCATATGGTGCAGGCTGGCGACATGTGTGTTTGTGTGTGTGTACACGCAGTGGTGTAAAGTACTTAAGTAAAAAATACTTTAAAGTACTACTTAAGTAGTTTTTTTGGTATCTGTACTTGACTTTACTATTTATATATATTTTTTACTTTTATTCCACTACATTCCTGAAGAAAATAATGTACTTTTTACTCCATATTTTCCCTGACACCCAGAAGTACATTTTGTACATTTTGAATTCTTAGCAGGACAGGAAAACGGTCTAATTCACGCACTTAAAGAGAACATCCCTGGTCATCCCTATTGCATCTGATCTGGCGGACTCACTAAACACAAATGCTTTGTTTGTAAATTATGTCTGAGTGTTCCCGTGGCTGTCCGTAAATTTTAAAAACAAAGAAATCATGCTGTCCGGTTTGCTTAATAGAAGGAATTTGAAATTATTCATACTTTTACTTTTGATACTTAAGTATATTTTAGCAATTACATTTACCTTTGATACTTAAGTATATTTAAAACCAAATACATTTTCACTTTTACTCAAGTAGGTTTTTACTGGGTGACTTTCACTTTTACTTGAGTCATTTTCCATTAAAAGGTATCTTTACTTTTACTCAAGTATGACAATTGGGTACTTTTCCCACCACTGTGTACACGGCTGCGTTCTGAAAAGCTGAGGATCTTATATGCAACAACTCTTCCAGTGATGTAATCATCCGAATGTTGTTATCAATCAGACAGACTAGTTGGCCTAACTACCAGCAGCAGTTTAGTCTAGGTCTAAACTAGTTGTATTGGTATTGGTAATGGTCTTCAGCTAGTACCCAGTCACAATAGCATGTCTTTGTGGAACGAGACCGCTGGTCTGTATTCATAAAGCGTCTCAGAGTAGGAGTGTGGCTCTAGGATCAGTTTACCTTTTTAAATCCTAATGAATAAGACTACATGGACAGGGGGGGATCTGATCCTAGATCAGCACTCGTAATCTGAGAGATTTTATGAATATGGGCCTTGTTCCAATATCCACATTAGCACTTAGTATGAAGCAATGTAGAGCGTTGGGCCAGTAACACAAAGGTCGCTGTTTCGAATCCCCGAGCCGGCAAGGTGGAAAAATCTGCTGTTCCGCCCTTGAGCAAGACACTCGACCCCAAACAACAACTGCTCCCCGGGCGCCGGTGACGTAGACATCGATTACACATTTCGGTTGAATGCATTCAGTTGTACAACTGACTAGGTATCCCCCCTTTCCCCCTAGTGTAGACATTTGAACAGACCAGTAGACGAGCTACTCTCTGCCAGACCTCCCAATCCATCTCCCAAGCCTCTAACTTTCAGTCTAGGAAGGATGTCATCAACATGTGTCGGAACACAAGTGGCGTTACTCAAACCGCCAGGGGAGAGAATGTGCTCAGCTCAGCCGCCGTCTAATTTATGACGAGAGTACAAGTGGAAGAGCTAGCATTGTGTGGCTAATTGACGAGAGGTCAGAGTGCCCTTACCGCGACTCCCTGCAACCCCATGTGGGCTACTTGTTTCTGCCTTTCTCAATTGAAACGTCAGACTGTCACTGCAAGGAATGGATGTTGCCAGGCCTCACTAATGAACCGATGAATCAATGAATTAGCTAAGCAGCGATTCAATTAATGCGAGCTGAATGGAGGAGCAGGAGCCGTGGACACATCCTGGAGACGGCGATTAGCGCCGAAACAGATACAGACACACGAACCGGTCGCGGCTGCCAATATCAGTTATTACAAGTTTCTCCAACTTTGGACGTTTTCCTCGTTTGTTAGCGCGGTAATGGATTTATCATCACTTCCTGATGTTGTATTGATGTTTAGATGTTTATTTTTTTTAATGCCGGTCCGCACCCACAGGCACATAGGAGGTACATATGAGCATGTGGTACCTGTGTTCAAGCTGGTTCACCTTAGTGAGAGACCGTGGATAACATCTCTAACACAGCGTTCATCGTGCGTGTGACTCTTCGCTTATTGTACTGTACGGTACATGGTGGGCGGATTGATTCAGCTCGGTGGTCAGGTTTGCGTTGCCGGGTGTGCATGTGTGTGTATAGTGGGCTCATGTTTGTGTATAGTGTGTGTGTGTGTGTGTGTGTGTGTGTGTGTGTGTGTGTGTGTGTGTGTGTGTGTGTGTGTGTGTGTGTGTGTGTGTGTGTGTGTGTGTGTGTGTGTGTGTGTGTGTGTGTGTGTGTGTGTGTGTGTGTAGGGTCGTGAGAGAGAGCATAATGTGTGGGTTGAGGAGGTACAAGAATAGACATGTCATAATCAACTTTGCGGCGTACAGCGGGTGGTTTGTTCGGCCCGAGTATCAAATCATCTCCCCAAGTTTTGTTTTCCGAATCCAAAAAACCCCCGAGCCGAAATGGTTCGAGAGAGAAGAAAAGAACGAGAGGGTCTCCTTGATTATGTGACATCCTCCGGAAGGCCTCTGGAGTTGTTTCCTCCATTACTTAGGGGGGAAAAAAAGCCTTCTCACTATTGAGACTGTCACTCTCAATTTGGGCTAACGGTAAGCATGCACAGGCCTCCTGGATATTCTCCCCGCCCAGAGGGCCCCCCCCCCCACCCCCCACTCTGCCCTTCCCGCCACCGATCGCCGTGGTGACAGTTTGATTAGATCATCAATCGTGGCTGTTAACAGCGGTTTTCCTGAGCACCTGGGCAGGCAGGTCACACCTGGCTCTCAGCTACCGCTGTCCCCCTGACCCAACACTGCGTGTGCGTGTGTGCTAGTGCACATTTCTCTTTCTGTGTCTCTCTGTGTGCGCGCACGTGTGTGTTTCTCATTTCCATTGGCACAGGGGGATTTGAAATGACCCACACGGTGCACTGCAGGATTTTATTGAGTGAATGTATATCTGACTGTTTGCTGCTGTTTCCGCTCAATACAAATGAGAAGTTATTAGACTTAGCTTGTTATTTTCTCCTGATATTGTTTTGTTGGGCTCTGGAGGTCAAGGTAGTAATCAATTCTATAATTGTATTACACTGGGTTTGAGAGATTGTTTTTTTGGGGGGGCAGGGTGTGTGTGTGTGTGTGTGTGTGTGTGTGTGTGCGTGTGCGTGTGTGTGTGTGTGTAAACTCAGCAAAAAAAGAAATGTCCCTTTTTCAGGACCCTGTCTTTCAAAGATAATTCGTAAAAATCCAAATAACTTCACAGATCTTCATTGTAAAGGGATTAATCACTGCTTCCCATGCTTGTTCAGTGAACCATAAACAATTAATGAACATGCACCTGTGGAACGGTCGTTAAGACACTAACAGCTTACAGACGGTAGGCAATTAAGGTCACAGTTATGAAAACTTAGGACACTAAAGAGTCCTTTCTACTGACTCTGAAAAACACCAAAAGAAAGATGTCCAGGGTTCCTGCTCATCTGCGTGAACGTGTCTTAGGCATGCTGCAAGGACGCATGAGGACTGCAGATGTGGCCAGGGCAATACATTTCAATGTCCGTACTGTGAGACACCTAAGACAGCGCTACAGGGAGACGGGACGGACAGCTGATCGTCCTCGCAGTGGCAGACCAGGTGTAACAACACCTGCACAGGATCTGTACATCCGAACATCACACCTGCAGGACAGGTACAGGATGGCAACAACAACTGCCTGAGTTACACCAGAAATGCACAGTCCCTCAATCAGTGCTCAGACTGTCCGCAATAGGCTGAGAGAGGCTGGACTAAGGGCTTGTAGGCCTGTTGTAAGGCAGGTCCTCACCAGACATCACCGGCAACAACGTCGCCTATGACCGGAATGGCAAAAAGTGTTCTTCACTGATGAGTCGCGGTTTTGTCTCACCAGGGGTGATGGTCGGATTCGCTTTTATCGTCGAAGGAATGAGCGTTACACAGAGGCCTGTACTCTGGAGCGGGATCGATTTGGAGGTTGAGGGTCCATCATGGTCTGGAGCGGTGTGCCAGAGCATCATCGGACTGAGCTTGTTGTCATTGCAGCCAATCTCAATGCTGTGCGTTACAGGGAAGACATCCTCCTCCCTCATGTGGTACCCTTCCTGCAGGCTCATCCTGACATGACCCTCCAGCATGACAATGCCACCAGCCATACAGTACTGCTCGTTCTATGCGCAATTTCCTGGAAGACAGGAATGTCAGTGTTCTGCCATGGCCAGCGAAGAGCCTGGATCTCAATCCCATTGAGCACGTCTGGGACCTGTTGGATCGGAGGGTGAGGGCTAGGGCCATTCCCCCCAGAAATGTCCAGGAACTTGCAGGTGCTTTGGTGGAAGAGTGGGGTAACATCTCACAGTAAGAACTGGCAAATCTGGTGCAGTCCATTAGGAGGAGATGCACTGTAGTACTTAATGCAGCTGGTGGCCACACAAGATACTGACTGTTACTTTTGATTTTGACCCCCCCCCCTTTGTTCAGGGATACATTATTCCATTTATGTTAGTCACATTTTTGTGGAACTTGTTCAGTTTATGTCTCAGTTGCTGAATGTTCGTTCATACAAATATTTACTCATGTTAAGTTTGCTGAAAATAAACGCAGTTGACAGTGAGAGGACGTTTCTTTTTTTGCTGAGTTTATGTGTGTGTCTTTGTATTCATGTGTAAATTAGTGGAGAATTGTTGTGTGTGTGTGTGTGTGTGTGTGTGTGTGTGTGTGTGTGTGTGTGTGTGTGTGTGTGTGTGTGTGTGTGTGTGTGTGTGTGTGTGTGTGTGTGTGTGTAAATTAGTGGAGAATTGTTATTGTGTGTGTGTGTGTGTGTGTGTTTGTGTGTTTGTGTGTGTGTGCCTGCCTAGAGTCTCGCTCACAACAGTGCATTGTTCACTGTCCTACAGATGCATAGAGATACTATATGTGACAGCAGGCTGTTGCTCTATGCCGAACAACACACACTCACAGATACTTAGAGCGATGCATTACACACACACACACACACACACACATCCAGGTACTTCCCCCCTCTATTTTCTTTTGCTGTGAAATCCAAATCCCTCATCTTCTCGCTAAAGCGCTGCAAATTTATAATGGGACAAAGTGTACGTCTCGTTCCAATTCCTCAGGTATTACACGATTAAATAAATGTCCCGGGTCTTTTCACAAAGCTTTTGTTATGGTGAGGTGGCCACTCCCCCTCACACACCTCTCCCTCCACGCCACTCACACACACACACACACACACACACACACACACACACACACACACACACACACACACACACACACACACACACACACACACACACACACACACACACACACTGCCTACTTCTCACAGATGCAGAGGGTGCTCGTAATTGCGTTTGGGAGTCGTGGTTGAGGAACTAAAGTTCTGAATTAACGTGGAGCATCCATTACTCGGTCTTTAGTGTGCGGAGCTGGCTCTTAATATCCCGGCTCTGTCGTACTACTAGAGCAGTAACAATATGATGGCGGTTAGTGAACTAGCTCGTGTGTCACATGATGTAAGGTCTTTAGCTGTAAACTAGATACACTGAGTGTGCAAAACTGGTTGGAATAATAACGTATCATTACAACAAGAAAGTGGTTGAAATGACGTCATTATGAAAGACTGGGTGAAAATACGTCATTACAGCAAGGAACCGGTCGAAATTATGTCATTATGAGGTCATTTTAACTAGGTATCTGCCCGTTGGGAAAATCTAGGGATTATGGTCCAGTGTTCTTTCTCATATGAAGGTCATTGATCATTCTCAGAGAAGTGGTTTTGGATGTATGAAAAGTAGCACAGGGAAAGTAGAATGAGAATTATTGGTTATAGCTGATGCCGTTTGTTTTCTCTCTCTCTCTCTCTCTCTCTCTCTCTCTCTCTCTCTCTCTTTCTCTCTCTCTCTCTCTCTCTCTCTGTCTCTCTCTCTCTCTCTCTCTCTCTCTCTCTCTCTGTCTCTCTCTCTCTCTCTCTCTCTCTCTCTCCTCTCTGTCTCTCTCTCTCTCTCTCTCTCTCTCTCTCTCTCTCTCTCTCTCTCTCTCTCTCTCTCTGTCTCTGTCTCTGTCTCTGCGAAGAAAAAGCACCAACAAAAACAAGACAGAAAAAAAGCAATTATCTCCCTATTCCTGGACATTGCAGTAAACATGGCTAATTGTTCCCTTCATTGTGTTGCTGCTCAGCTGAGTGGTGTGGCAGTGGAGAGGGCCGCACAGAGAGAGAGGGAGAGAGATAGAAGGGGACAGTACAGAGAGGGAGAGAGAGCAGGGCTTTTGTTGTGATTATTAATGTGCGTATCACATGAACCTGCTCTAATAAACTCAACAATGGCCCAAAATCACCTGACTGATGAGTAGGACATGGTAGCGGCGGACTCAAGCGGATGGCCAGGCCTGGCCCCGGTAACGGAAACCGCTACAGCCACCGTACCACCACCACCGCACCCTCCCTCCTGACCAAGATTAATGAAACTTCCATTGCTTTTAATTAGCACAGCTGTGGTCATCAATTATAACCCCCTTCTAACCCCCCCCCCCCCCTTCCCCCTCCCCCCAAATACAAATATTGTTATATTTGGGGGGAAATTCTTGATTTATATTATTGTGGTAGCCGGCAGAGTGAGATAAATGGGCCCCCATCATGGCCATTCGCAGGGAGATGAAGAGGGGGAGGAGATGGGGGAGGGAGAGGAGGGAGGGTAATAAGATCAGCTGCAGGAGGAGAGCAGTGTATCATACTGTACAGTGGAGGACATTGTCATGTGAGATGGAGGGAGAGGGAGAGCCGACTGATGCAGTGGAGTATATACACTGAGTGTACAAAACATTAGGAACACCTGCTCTTTCCAATGATTTATTTATTTTATTTAACCTTTGTTTAACTAGGTCAGTTAAGAACAAATTCTTATTTACAATGACGGCCTGCCAAAAGGCAAAATGCCTCCTGCGGGGATGAGGGGGCTGGGATTAAAACTTAAAATAAATTAAATAAAAATATAGGACAAAACACACATCACGAAAGGAGAGACAATACAACACTACATAAAGAGAGATGTAAGACAACAATATGAAAACACAGCATGGTAGCAACACAACATGGCAACAACATGGTAGCGACACAACATGGCAACAACATGGTAGCGACACAACATGGCAGCAGCACAACATGGTAGCAGCACAAAATAGGGTACAAACATTGTTGGCCACAGACAACAGCACAAAGGGCAAGAAGGTAGAGACAACAATACATCTCGCAAAGCAGCCACAACTGTCAGTAAGAGTGTCCGTGACATAGACTGACCAGGTGAGTCCAGGTGAAAGCTATGATCCTTTATTGATGTCACCTGTTAAATCCACTTCAATCAGTGTAGATGAAGGGGAGAAGACAGGTTGAAGAAGTATTTTTAAGCCTTGACACTTGAGACATGGATTGTGTATGTGTGCCATTCAGAGGGTGAATGGGCAAGACAAAATATTGAAGTGCTTTTGAACGGGGTATAGTAGTAGGTGCCAGGCGCACCGGTTTTGACTGTGCCAAGAACTGCAACGGTGCTGGGTTTTTCACGCTCAAACAGTTTCCCGTGTGTATCAAGAATGGTCACCAGGCAAAGGACATCCAGCCAATTTGACACAACTGTGTGAAGCATTGCAGTCAACATGGGCCGGCATCCCTGTGGAATGCTTTCGACACCTTGCAGAGGCCATGCCCCGACGGATTGAGGCCGTTCTGAGGGCAAAAAGGGGGGTGCAACTCCATATTAGGAAGGTGTTCCTAATGTTTTGTCCACTCGGTGTAGAAGTGTGTATGTGGTCCATCAGTGTCTTACATCTTACTTTGAGTGTTAGCTACAATACAAAACGATTTGTGTAATAATTTGCCCAGATCATCAACTACGATGCCAACTGAAATCATCAGTAGCATAGGCCGAAGTTGCACCACAAATAAAGCGACGCAATTGATCTTATCTAAGCCCTCATTGGGCTAGTTAGCTGAATGATTGATTGACATATACAGACTTCCTTATCTGCTCAGCATCAGCTTTTGCGTTCCCCGTCTCTCTGTGCAGTGTGCTGTGCCTCCTCCTCAGTCCCATCCATCCCTTGCCAGTTCAGTAAAACCCTAAAACAGTCCCACACCCTGGGAATGACTGAAGCTGCCGGCTCCCTGGCTTTCTGTCTCTCAGGGTGTGTCCCAAATCACAACCTATTCCTACGGCACTACTTTTGACCAGAGCTGTGTATTGGCCCTGGTCAAAATTAGTGCACTATATAGGGAGTAGGGTGCCGTTTGGGACATAGCCTTTTGTCTCGGTGTTGTGCTGCCCTGGTATGTGGCGTTTAGCTTAGCACAACTGGCCTGTCCCTGTGTTCATGAATGGAAACGCGGCCCGGTGGAGCCGTAGCATTGCTAACCCAGCCAGCTACAGGCAGAAAGGAAAACATGTGTCACCATGTATCCACTGCACTCCCAGTTTCCATTTCAAATGAAACTTTATGACTCCTGACGTTTTTTCTTCTTCTCTCCTCTACTCCTGGCGTGCTCTTTCCCCCGCCGTGTCTGTTGCTCGGGTTGGAGTCAGTGAGTGGGAGGTTTTAGCACAGGGATTTGCTATGCACGTCGAGCCGTAGTCAGGGATGGAATCTCTCCACCGCCCTACTGTTCTCTCTCTGACAACGGTGCTATGGAATGGCGGGATCTCTGTATTTCTGACTCTCTCTTTTTCAGAGTATTAGTGAAATGTGTTGTAGTGATTGATGTGTAGATGTGGAGGCAGGGAGATGGGCTCTGTTTTTTAACCTGTGTGTGTGTGTGTGCGTGCGTGCGTGCGTGCGTGCGTGCGTGCGTGCGTGCGTGCGTGTGTTGGGTTTGTTGTGAGCCACCAGACACCATTTGCCCTCTTGACTCCAGGGTGAGATCTGGGATGGGAAGATATTTCATGAGCACACACACACACACACACACACACACACACACACACACACACACACACACACACACACACACACACACACACACACACACACACACACACACACGAACACACAAGCCCCACGCCCCTACGTCCACCAACCCACAGAATGCAGCACAAAACAGAAATAATGTTTTAAATGCAATCATTGTCAGGCCCAAACAATGTCATTTATCAAGGGAGCGTTTTGGACTGTATAATAAGTTTCACATTATTAATACCATTTTTCATCCTCTGTCAGGCCTGTCTGATTTATGGCGTGCGTGTGATCTAAGGTGATCATTGAATTGGAATTCCAGTAATAAGAGAGGGAGAGAAACAAGACCAGGTCTTTACTTCTGCCCGTGCACACACACACACACACACACACACACACACACACACACACACACACACACACACACACACACACACGCACACACACAGCCAACCCTCCCAACCCGTTATGCTTTTGCTGTTTTGTCACAAAGCGGATTTGCTAAACAACAGTTGGCTAGACCGATACTGGCTTCCTAATTTGAAGGGGGGGGGGGGTAGAGCGAGGCCCTTGTTAATTAGATAAAAGGGATAAAGCTCATTATTTAAAATGATATTGAGCCAATAGTAAATATGAGTGGCCCCGTCAGAGGGCTCATAATGAGCCAGGATGGGGATGGGCCGTCGGTACAGCAGAACACAACGGTTTACAGCTAGACGCTCTTTGATGTATAGACTTTACCTTTTTATTAAGTGAGTGTCGTCACGGTCCCCGGCTCACTCATTTCCCTCTGTGTGTAATCAAAATCCATAGCCAGACGCCGTTGTCCCAAACCCCCCTCCCCCCCCACCCACCCACCTCCCGGCTCATACAGCCTTCCCAGATTCCATATCCAGGAAATCTCGCCTGTTTATGCAAAACCAGGGTCTAGGCTATATGTTCAGTCGAAGAAAGAAAGAAAAAAACACAAATAGAAACACAAATTCCCTTCAGATAATTCGAGTGGCAATAAAGAAAGTAGTCGATCATTTCTTTAATATTGGATCGAGGGTCTAACAGTAACAAGTCAATCTTTGTGCATTATCAGCCGCTCTCTCTCTCTCTCTCGTTCTATTGCATTAGCTTGTCTATCTGGGGTGTGTGATCTCTGTCATACATCATCCTCTTTGATTTCTGTTAGAGAGTGACTTTCTCTTCAGGCTGTAATCAGGTTGTGGAGTCTACCTCTGGTTAAACACTCGAGCACTTTAAACAGGAAGGGAGCAGACAGGGGCATTCCTAAATGGCAGCCTAATCCCTATGTAGGGCACTCCTTTTGACCAGGGCCAATATGGATCTGGTCAAAAGTAGTGCCCTACGTAGGGATTAGGGTGCCATTTTGGGACACAGCCGGTGTTGCCGTTGTTGTTACCGTTGTTGACTCCAGCCCACAGGACGCTCTTTATTGCTACCTCTGCCTCTCCGTAGTATTACCAGGGGAATTTATGACAGAGTTTCACTGTATTCCTTAAAAGATAATTACATTCATCATCCATTTTCCCTTGCTTTCCTTCCTCCTTTTGTGTACCTGAGAGCCACACAATCGCGGCGGGAAAACATAAATATTTAGCCGGCACTACTGCTGGCAGGTGAGCTTAATGAAATTCTAGGAGTGTAATTTGATTTACGAGCCGCTAATGTGGCCTGATATTAGAGAGAAACAGCACTGATATGGCTGCCTGGTGCTGTATTTAAGGGCTATCAGACGCCCCAATAAAGAGCGTCGTGTCTTTAAGGCTTTTGGCTGAGTTATTGTCGCAGATATTCATATCCATAGTAATTCTTTGCGGCGACGCAATTTAGTACGGGCAATATATAAATACGGAGATAATAGTTAATTTGGGTGGGGATCCTCAGATTGCAGAGGCTTTAAATAGCAAAAAGTTTGGACCAGGAAGCATCTGGAGGCTTTTTAAGTGCTGCTGATAGAGGCCTCTGACCTCTTGTTGTCACACAAATCAGGAGTAGGGGGACTTTTCTGCCTTTTTGGTGGTTGGTTACCAGCCAAGGATGCCAGTGGGTTGCATTTTCGGCACTTGATTTGTGATTCTGGGATGAAACGTTTTGATTTACGGTCTGGTATTCATTAAACCCATTACAGCCATAAATGTATTGAATCTTGAAAGCCCCCCCCCCCCCCCCAACATACACACACACACACACACACACACACGTACGTACTCATTTATCTTTCAAACATCTCGTATCAATCCTTTCTTTGTTCTTTGCTGGAACTGTAGTTGTATGGTCAGCTGTGTGTGTGTGTGTGTGTGTGTGTGTGTGTGTGTGTGTGTGTGTGTGTGTGTGTGTGTGTGTGTGTGTGTGTGTGTGTGTGTGTGTGTGTGTGTGTGTGTGTGTGTGTGTGTGTGTGTGTTTCCGACTGTTGAGCTATGGCTCATAATAAAAACAGGCAATAACAGGGACACCTCACTGGGACCTGGCCTTTGCACCTTCCCCCTAAGTTATGGGCTGAATAACCACGGAACAATATTAAGATAACATTTCCTGATTGTTTGTCAGGCAACGAGGCTCCTTCACCTCGCTTTCATCACGTCCACCATGTTCATTAAATTGACAATTTGTATTTGCCCTGTAGCGGGATAAACGGGAGCTTATCTGATGCCTCTACTATTATATCTTTCATTATCTTTTCTTCCCCCTTTTGGGATTGAAGGTAAATATAAATCCGAAATAGCATCTCTGTGGTGCTGGGGTCTTGTTTGTATTGCAGCCATAGTGTGTGTGTGTGTGTGTGTGTGTGTGTGTGTGTGTGTGTGTGTGTGTGTGTGTGTGTGTGTGTGTGTGTGTGTGTGTGTGTGTGTGTGTGTGTGTGTGTGTGTGTGTGTGTGTGTGTGTGTGTGTGTGTGTGTGTGTGTGTGTGTGTGTGTGCTCAGCATCAGCCCTCTCTCTCTCTCAGAGGAGGCCTTGTGACATTACTCCTGAACTCTGCTCTGTACTATGTTTTTACTGCTCTTGTATACTCAGAGAGGGCGGTTGTGTTTCTCTATTGACGACTCTGTACTCTGCCTTTTCACAAATCATTATTGTACTCAGACTCCAAGCCCCCCGCTATCAAGCTGCCTCACACCACAGAAACAGGAGATAGACTCCTGCTCCTATGAGCCAGCTCGTACAAAGCCAAGGGTCGCGCCAGGCTACTTACTTACGCCACCGTGGTACAGGGTGTGTCCACTTAAGACATTAGCAGTGGTCGACATGCAGAACACACACCTAGCCACAGTGTTGGGAGGTAGATGACTGTTCATTTGAATGGCAAACCAGCTCAGTCCAGCAAAATGATTTGATTACCTTCAAAGCCCATTGACCATAAACTAGTAGAACCTTGGAAAGCTCAGGCAGGGCACGAGTGATGGTGTCTAGTCTTGCGATTGTTCAACCTGAAAACGAGCTTGTCGTCAGTTGACTTTGTGTACGCTAATGGAAAATAACGAAGCCAGGGCTGTGTGCTCAGGAAAAAGTAACCCAAAGGAATGTAATATCTTCTTTTTTTTTTTTTAAACACTCCCTTTAATTTGGTTTCAATTAACTCCCGCAGAAGAAATCTTCTAGACTCATGCACGCACGCACACAAACACACACACACACGTTTTGACCCCAGTCGGCCGAGTTTAAAGTTATCCTCAGTCTTCGACTCGTAATGTCTGGGACAGCTCAAGGCCAAATTACTTAATCTTCATTCTGCTAATTTAGTCTGGATTTAAGCTGCCGCGCTGATGAAATGCGGAGTGATTTGAGAGAGAGAGAGAGAGACTGAAAGCTAGAAAGAAAGAGACTGGAAGCTAGATAGAAAGAGACTGAAAGCTAGATAGAAAGAGACTGAAAGACAGAGCGAAAGCGAGACAAACCGAGAGAGAGAGAGAGAGACACAGAGAGAGAGAGAGAGAGACAGAGAGACAGAGAGAGAGAGAGAGAGAGAGAGAGAGAGAGAGAGAGAGAGAGAGAGAGAGAGAGAGAGAGAGAGAGAGAGAGAGAGAGAGAGAGAGAGAGAGAGAGAGAGAGAGAGAGAGAGAGAGAGAGAGAGAGAGAGAGAGAGAGAGAGAGAGAGAGAGAACAAGAGAGGCCTGCCAGATGATGATCCATTCTGACCATACTGAGTGCTGTCATGTTTCTCCCTCTAGGTAATCTTT
This sequence comes from Salvelinus namaycush, assembly GCF_016432855.1. Lineage (NCBI taxonomy): Eukaryota > Metazoa > Chordata > Actinopteri > Salmoniformes > Salmonidae > Salvelinus > Salvelinus namaycush. The sequence continues at coordinate 42,717,909 of NC_052311.1, read as the reverse complement.
CGCTCCCACACACATTCTATTTTGCATGTGAAAATGCTCTCCTGACAGTTGGATATCAGATGGACTCTCTCTCTCTTTCCCCACCCATCCCCCTTCACTAAATAAACAACAGTCTTCACTTTGAAGTTGTCTGTTTGTGTCAGTTTGGCTGGAGGGGAGAGTTGGCCTCTCTCTCTCTCCCTCTGCTCCCCTCTGAAGTGTGAGAATACGGTGGAGAGTTTTCTGGTCACCCTAACGTGAGGGAAAGGGAGGGACCTCTGGAGCGGTCTCTACAGGACTTCACAGCGTCTGACTTATTTAGGGTAGCTCTGACTGGTCCGTTTTGGGCCACGTGTCCTGTTGTGCCGAATAAGTAAAATAGGGTTAGTGGAAGTAAGTTTCTGACACGCACAAACACACACACACACACACACACACACACACACACACACACACACACACACACACACACACACTCACACTCACACTCACACTCACACTCACACACACACACACACACACACACACACACACACACACAATCCCAATGACCACCTACCACATGGGGGCGGTAGTGCAGAGAGGCTTCACATTGGCTGGTCTCAGATGAGCTTTATTTGCCATCAGTGGCAGTGTATCCTGCAGATCCACACAATGTATGTGTGAGACGTACGATAATGAATGACAGTATAGGAATAAAGACGGGAGTTTACAGGGAAGAGGCCCACCTGGCTATTTGAATAAATCTGCATGGGATGCCAATCATTTAGCTGCTTCAGGATCAGAGGAAAGAGAGAAACAGAGGGAGTGTGTTTGTGTGTTTGTGCGTGCTGCGTGCGTGTGTGTGTGGACAAGAATAGTAAAAATTTTTTTTTAATGGTTAGATTTAGGGTTAGGAGCTAGGGTTAGTTTTAAGGGTTTGGGTTCCCGAGTGGCGCAGCGGTCTATGGCACTGCAAGAGGTCTAAGCGGTCTAAGGCACTGCAAGAGGCGTCACTATAGTACCTGGTTCAAATCCAGGCTGTATCACATCCGGCCGTGATTGGGATTCCCATAGGCCAGCGCACAATTGGCCCAGCATCGTCTGGGTTTTGTAAATAAGAATTTGTTCTTAACTGACTTGCCTAGTTAAATAAGTTAGGGTTAGGGTTAAGATTAGGTTGTCGGGTAAAGGTTAGTGTTAGGGGTTAGAGAAAATTGTATTTTGAATGGGACTGACTTGTGTGTCCCTATAAGGTTAGTTGTACAATACTGTGTGTGTGTCAATACCAACACAATTGTACTCCTTGTCATCATGTGTAATTGGAGCGCCTGTTAATTTGCTTCATGTGGAAACCTGATGAGCAGCAACCACAACAAAAATAAATACAACTCTAATTATATCTAACAAATAGGAGAAAGGCCTCCTGTTTCTTAACTCTCTCTCTCTCGTCCTCTTTTCTCTCTCTCTCCCCCTCTCTCCCTCTCTCTCTCTACCTCCCTCTGTCTCTGGCCTGCTTTGCATTGCTCCTGACTGTTTCGAGGTGGTAGGCTGCATGCATATGTATAGGGGCTAGACTGTGGATCGTGACGGGATCTGACACGCGGAGACAAGATCAAAGAGCTCCATCTGATCTGGTGAAAACAGACGCAATACCTCCTGTCTTCCATACAAAACCCCCACTGATCAGTCTACTGCAAGCACCATTCCTCCTCAGCCTCAGACACGCACGCACGCACGCACGCACGCACGCACGCACGCACGCACGCACGCACGCACGCACGCACACACACACACACACACACACACACACACACAGACACACACACACACACACACAGACACACACAGACAGAGAGAGAGAGAGAAAGAGGCCCATGTTAAGGCCTGGCGCCCGACGATAAACAATGGCCCCGTTGAGCTCATAAAACAGGAGTATTGTGTATAATGTTACACAATAAAAGATACCATTTCTTCACTCATCTTATTTACCTCTCCCACGGCGGGGGGACTGGCTGTTCCAGAAATACTAGAGAGAGAGAGAGAAGGAGAAACAGACACAGACACATATCTATCGCCAGGATAAAGTCTTTGGCAAATCACAGTATGAGCGAATGAATGGGAGGATTTTGAATATGACTGCGAGATTAGGCCAAGGTGATATAGACACCATTTTAGAATGTGTGTCTGAGTGCTTATGGTAGAAGATGTTGAAGCTGCCGCTTCGTAAGACTGGGACGATAGTGGGACGTGGCAGACCCGTCTGTGTGCGAGGTAGATTCATCCTCCTTTGAATGTGGATTGATATATAAGGCAAGCACCTGTGTGTGTGTCCCTTTCTCTCTCTCTCTCTCTCTGTCTCTCTCTCTGTCTCTCTCTCTGTCTCTCTGTCTCTCTGTCTCTCTGTCTCTCTCTCTCTCTCTTACTCCCCACTCTTTTTCTGTCCCCCACCTCTCTGTCCCTCTCCCTCTGACTCCTGACTCTCTCTCACACTCCCCGTTCTCTCCCACTTTCTCTCTTTCTACACCCCCCCCGCCCCCACCCCCCCAAACTCCATAAGGGAAACGTATGAGTTTGAATTATTGATTTGGACACACGCTCCACGTTGCTAGAAGTCCTTATTTGTTCAGGTGAGTGTCAACATGGCGTGCTATGAAACAGATACCAGAGGCATTAAACAACACAATCAGACCTCCTCCCTAAAATAACACGCTCTCACGAGTCTCGGCACAAGACAAACGCTCCCGAAGAATCTGACTTCACTTGTTTATGGCGCACACATTTGTCATTCTCCGACTCGGCAAAATTATAGTGCCGCCCTGAAGATGAATTTGACCGCGGGGTATTTTATTGTTTTTACTAATGCCCGTTGCTTGTAGCTGAATAAAACAGCTATGAATCTGGGACTGAGCACCCAACTCTAAACTGGAAGTATCCTAGTCCTATGTAATGTACCGTTGGCCTCTGTGGAGAAGAGATCTTCACAATCAACGGCGTTTCATATCACCGCACAAAGACTGGCACACAGGGTGGAGGAAGAGAAAGACACATGGTTAGTGAGAAACAGGGTTTGAAGAGATGGCCATGAAGAAAGATGAGGAATAAAAAAAATATTCTATCTTTATTTAACTAGGCAAGTTAGTTAAGAACAAATTCTTGTTTTCAATGACGGCCTAGAACAGTGGGTTAACTGCCTTGTTCAGGGGCAGAACGACAGATTTGTACCTTGTCAGCTCAGGGATTCAAACTTGCATCCTTTTGGTTACTAGCCCAACGCTCTAACCACTAGGCTACCCTGCCGCCCCTGGCAGGCAGGGGGTAAAGTGTGCTTCAGCTTTTCATTTAGCCTACAGTATTCCTGCTGGCCCTGACTAAGTGGTGGGAGACCCCTGTACAGGGCAACTATATTCTCCCCACTGGCCTGTTGTGTGTGTGTGTGTGTGTGTGTGTGTGTGTGTGTGTGTGTGTGTGTGTGTGTGTGTGTGTGTGTGTGTGTGTGTGTGTGTGTGTGTGTGTGTGTGTGTGTGTGTGTGTGTGTGTGTGTGTGTGTGTGTGTGTGTTTGGACTGTAACAGAATTTCTCCAGTCCTCTGGGCCCTGGTGCAAAGCAGAGAATAAATGGTGGAGGTGGCAGGCCTGGACAGAAAAATCAATGCCTGCTTATACAGACATGACACGCCAGGAGCCCCAGCAATCTGTGTGTGTGTTCTCCTACATCCTCCCTTCCCTACCTTAGAGGCTTGGTTTCTACCTTTTACCTCAGCTTTGGGACTAAATAACTCTCTTCTTTTCTCCCTCCCTCCCTCCCTCCCTCCCTCCCTCCCTCCCTCCCTCCCTCCCTCCCTCCCTCCCTCCCATCGCAGGAAGTTTGAGTGTGATCTGTGCGACCGGTCGTTCAGTGAGAAGTGGGCTCTGAACAACCACATGAAGCTGCATACGGGGGACAAGCCCCATAAGTGTGCCTGGCCTGCCTGCCACTACGCCTTCCTCACCCTGTCTGCCATGAAAGACCACTACAGGACCCACACAGGTGAGCTGCAACACCCACACACGTTGTCTACTGTGCTGCACACACACACACCTCATGTCACCGAGACACCCACACACACCTCGTATACACACCTGTGATGTGACGCGACCCAATCCCGTCAATAACCACTACTACGTGTGACATTATTGTCTAGTGTACACACCTCATGTCACCTATACACACAAACCGATACCTTCAGTTAATTACTACATGTCCATACAGGTGAGACACATCCCAGCTTCAGGATACCTACCTACAGTACATACATATACCGAGAGGAAGAATCAGAAATGAACAAAGTGCCTGTTTGGTGTGGCCAGACTGTTTGCCTTAGGTGTCAGTCCGTCAGTCAACCAGCTCCTCGACTCCCTTTTAAGTCAATGACAAAAGCTAGCTTAAGTCAGGACGGCAGGCAGGGGGGCGGGTCTCGGTGTGACAGGCTGAGTGAGCGCTAGCAGGAGAACAGTCCATCCGTCATGCGGGCCCCTCTCGCAGTGGCAAGGCGCCGCCGACATAATTAGACCTTTTTATTTTCATTTGTTTCCCCGAGAACCGTCGTTCGCCGTCAGCCGGGGCCCGACCGTCACTCCGCTCCAAGCACCTAGGTGTCACTTGCTGCGACAGGGAGGGTAGGGGAAGAGGGAGGGGGGGGGAGAAAGAGATGGACAGGCAGGCAGGGAGAGAGACGACAGAGAGAGAGAGAGGGACGACTGAGAGAGAGGGACGACTGAGAGAGAGAGACGACTGAGAGAGACGACAGAGAGAGAGAGAGACGACAGAGAGAGAGAGAGACGACAGAGAGAGGGAGAGACGACAGAGAGAGGGAGAGACGACAGAGAGAGGGAGAGACGACAGAGAGAGAGAGAGACGACAGAGAGAGACGACAGAGAGAGAGAGAGAGATGACAGAGAGAGAAAGAAAGAGACAACTGAGAGAGAAAGAGACAACTGAGAGAGACGTCACAGAGAGAGAGACGTCACAGAGAGAGAGACGACACACAGAGAGAGAGACGACAGAGAGAGAGATGACAGAGAGAGAAAGAGAGAGAGACGACAGAGAGACGAGAGAGAAAGAGCGAGACGACAGAGAGAGAGACTCATGGCCCTGATTAGTGACACCCAGAAAGCTAACTCAATTTACAGCTCCATGATGCAACACTTCTATTAATGGGCAGACAGGGAAGGGATGGGGGGGGGGGGGGGGGGGTGACAGAGGCAGACGTTGCCGTTGCCGTATCATTGCAATCCCATTCCAGCACACTGGCGGGCTGACACACTCTAAAATATGATCGGCGTGTGTGATCTGTTTGAACGTTATAAATGGGAGCTGCAATACTAATAAAATAAGTAGGAAACTAAAAGTTGAACTAATCGCTCCCGGTGACATGTGGCTGTAAGTAATTGGGGAGATCTTTGTTACGTGTCTGGGTCTGGGTTGTGTGCGTAGCGGGCGGGAAGAGGATAGATCGGACCACTGGTAAGGGGTGTTGAGGAAAGTACCGTGGTCCTACGTTTGAGTGTGTGTCAGCATAGATACCCAAGATAATGTAGCGCCCAAGATAATGTAGGTCAACAATTAAGGGGTTTGAATTGTTGGTACCTACGCTGTTATGTATAAAGCTGTTGTGCAAACAGTGTTTGAGATATGCTACAGCACTAATCATGAAACGGAATTCTGTCTTTAAGCAGTGTATGTTCTCAGTCCTGTTGCGTTTGAATATTTTCGTTGTGACAAGAGAATGAATCTCTATAAAAACACACTTGTGCTGCTACCATTTCTTTGACTGTGACTGTGACATAAGCAGTCATAGTGAGGGACTTCCTATTTTTCCTCTGTGTGTGAACACCTCCCGCTCCTGCAGTCATGTCTCCAACTGGATTCATTGTTCTGGGGCTGATTTGTGTGTTTTCTATGTTAATCACTCTCCTCACACCCCCCAATGTCTGAGGAAGAGGAGGAGGATGGGGGGGGGGGGGTGTTAGGAGGAGGGAGGGTAGCGTCAGCCGCCAGGGTCATTTGTAACGGCTGATGAATGAGCGACTGAAATAAATAAATAAATCAAACATGTCCCGACCCGCCCCAGCCTTTTCCCCAGCTCTTCCGCAGAGGGACCGGCAGTGCCGTTTGCCGCGACAGGGCCACAATTGATTTCCTCATTGCCTCAGTTTGTCGCTTAATCTGGCGATATGCTGATATATCTTCGCACTTTGTCAATTAATTTCCCTGAGAAATGAGGCCTAAAATGGCGAGCACATCAATACAGCGGGCGGATTCTGTGTCAAAAATTAAGCGGTGAAATTAATTGCCCTCCCAACCGCAACCCTGCTAAAACATAACTAATGAGGGAGGCAATTATAGCTGCATGCAGACTCCTCCGGGGTTATTTAAAACACAGATATAGGCATCGGGCACCCAGACACACATATATCAAATCAAATCAAATGTTATTTATCAAATGCTTCGTAAACAACAGGTGTAGCTTAAAAATGAAATACTTACGGGCCCTTCCCATCAGTGTAGAGCTAGAGAAAATAGAGAAACAAGGAACAACACATAATAGTAAAAGTCATAATAAATACACCATGAGTAACGATAACTTGGCTATATACACGGGGTATCAGTATCGAGTCGATGTGCAGGGGTACGTGGTAATATGTACACTACATTTAACTAGGAATAAAGTGACTAGGCAACAGGATAGATAATAAACAGCAGCAGTGTATGTGATTCAAACAAAACACACACACACACGTGCAAATAGAGATGGTATATTTAGACTTTTTAATAAGTCTAAATATACTTTAAATAAGTATTTTTAATAAGTCTAAATATATATTTTTAACAAGTCTTGCAATAAGTGGATTTGTTTTGTTAAGGGTAGAGGGAGTACCAGGAGAATAAGAACAAAGAATAGTTTTGGAGTGATAAAATGACGCAAAGTTCTATAAGCCCACACGAGAGACGAGCTTTAACTGGCCTGTGTGTGTGTGTGTGTAATCTGGGGTGCGTTTGTCTGATCTGTGTTATGTTCCGTGTGCGTCTCCGTGAGCGATTTGTGATTGTGTGTGTGTAGGGACCCTGTGCTCAGTATCTTTAGCCTGCTGGATCCCCTGGTGTTGACAAGGACCCACCACTGCCCTGTCCCCCACCAACCCCGTCCTCCCCTCAGCCCTCAGAGGGCTCACCGCCATCGAACGGCAGATGAAAAGCACACGTAATTTATCGCCAGCGTTTCCTCCTCAAGAATAATTGTGGCGACCGCGACTGGGCGCGGGAATCGATGGCTATGGATTTTTCCGTGGTGGGGTCTTGTAGCATGGGGCATAATGAGAGATGGAAGGGCGACGGGTGGAATCGGGGGGTGATGTGGGGAGAAGGGAAAGAGGGGGCTGTTTTTCTGATAGGAACTGAGGAGGAGGCAGACCTAACTCTCCCCTAACAGTCTGCTAACGTTCCCCTAACGTTCCCCCTAACATTCCCCTAATGTTGCCATGAAGGTTTCAATGCCGACAAGGAGAAAGAGAAGAAGAAGGGCAATTTAAAAGCCCAGAGATTTTATAATTCCAGAATGAACAAATAGGGATCCTCTTTAAGACCTATTTAATACTGGTGGTTTTCTCTTCTTAAGTGGCACTGCGTTAGAACACTCCTCACAGTCGAGTGGCTTTAAATGGGTGTAATACGAGGCTCCTCTCTCTCTGTGGATTCAATAAAAGCTGTTATCCGAAGTGAAGAACACTACTTCCCCTCTGCATGAAGTTGCCACCTCGATGCATTATCAATGCAGAGTGAAAGTTCAAACTTTGGGATTGAGATGAGCAGTTGCGTGACAGTGATTGTGTGTGTGTGTGTGTGTGTGTGTGTGTGTGTGTGTGTGTGTGTGTGTGTGTGTGTGTGTGTGTGTGTGTGTGTGTGTGTGTGTGTGTGTGTGTGTGTGTGTGTGTGTGTGTGTGTGTGTGTGTGTGTGTGTGTGTGTGTGCGTGCGTGCTACTGTACCCACATGAAAAATGTATATTTTGTGGACATTACTGTAGTATCTACTACAGTGTTTTTTTGTGAATAATACTGCAGAATGTACTATAGTATTCTACAGTATACTGCAACATTATATAGTAAGTACTACACATGATTGAGGGAAACTACAGTGTGTAGTATAGTATTCTACAGTATATAGTTTACTACAGAACTCTATAGTAAATACTGTAGTATTCTATAGTAAACTGTAGTATTTTATTCATGCGGGCAGCTACAGCATGTGCCTTATGTCCTGGAGGCAGACAGGCCAGAGGTCTGCCGACTAATCAGAGCTGTTCCCTGCTGAGGGGAGCTGGTGTAATTAGCAACGGGCAGCAACAGGGTAGCACTGAGACACAGCACCATACTAAGCCTCTGTCATATGTCGCTGTATTAACACCTGTAGGTCTATGTCCTTAGATCACAATATCTACTAAGCTAAAAAATTTGATGTTTTATCACATACACCAGATAGGTGCAGCCATAGTAGTACGGCGATGTTTTATCACATACACCGGATAGGTGCAGCCATAGTAGTACGCCGATGTTTTATCACATACACCGGATAGGTGCAGCCATAGTAGTACAGCGATGTTTTATCACATACACCGGATAGGTGCAGCCATAGTAGTACAGCGATGTTTTATCACATACACCGGATAGGTGCAGCCATAGTAGTACGGCGCCCCTGGAGCAAATTAGGGTTAAGTGCCGTGCTCATGGACACATCGACAGATTTTTCACCTTGACGGCTCGGGTATTTGAACGAGCAAACTTTTGGTTACTGGCCCAACCCTCTAACCGCTAGGCTACCTGTCGCCTAACATACGGAATTGTTTTAAGATGGTCATAAAATGTATAATTTAGCCATTTCATTTAGAATATTAGGATCCCTGTAGGTATATAAAAAAAAAAGAAGATATACAAAAATTATTTGATAAGATGTTGAATTTGGAATTTACTGCTAAAGCCCATAGAAACGCATTGAATAACACATTTATTAGTACATGGCAAAACAGACGGTCCAAAAATGTATCATAAGGAATAAGGTTTTGAAGTGTCTGTCCTATATCTGAGAGATATAAGAAAACTCAACTTTTGTTAGACCCATGTTTGGTCACATTAATCGTTGCACATTTGACCCCCTATGCGCTTTTTGGCATTTTTACAGCCCGATACTGGGTTACCTTCAGATGACTCCCCTGAAGCTTGTGTGCGTCGTAGAGCAGAACAACCAACACCCTCAAAAGGAAAGTCTCCTCTTTCGATATTCGTGGCATATTAGTTCTAACGGTTCGGTCTGGACTGTCGGTTTTGTGAGAAGACCTCTGTGAAATGAGGACGTCCGTGACAGGGGGTTCAGACAACTGCCGTTAAAGCTTGTTGATGTCGTCGAGTCAAACAACCAACACTGTTATAAACATCTGTTATACTGGGTATAGACCATCACCCGGGTCCTGTTCAGTAGAGAGGAAATATAAAAGGGGAGGTACATTCTGAACTGGACGACATGTTTTGTTGTCCGTTGCCAAACGTGTTGTCGTCCGTTGCGAAACGTTTTGCATGTCTTGCAAATAAATACTCATACTGATGATCCAGTGTCCTCAGAGTCATGTTTGTGTTGCAATCAGCCTGCCTACACCCCTCTCCACCTCCTCCTGCTGTGTCTGTGCTGAGAGAGAGAGAGAGCGTGAACCATCAGGCTGTTAATGATAGAGCCAGATGCAGGGGAAGAGGGAGAGAGAGGAAGCACACTTGCGTAGTAAAAAACCCGCTGGAGTGATCAGCTCAGCCCCATCTGGAAGGCATCGGCCAGAAATGAAGTTGTACAAAACCATCCCATTGATAATAAAGCTAATTTTTATGGCTCTGACAAGTATGTAATTATGTTCAGCGGTGCTTTTCAGATTTTATCACAGTCAATAAACCACACTGGCAATTTCCGTCCCATTTGACATATTTACACGGATACATTTGATTGGAGGAATTAGTTAACTGTGAGAGCCTTGATGGATATACACTAGTGATCTGTGACTTTTCCCTCTGCTTTCATCTGTTAATGAACACCCTCTCTCGCTCTCTCTCTCTCTCTCTCTCTCCCCCTCTCCCCCTCTCTCTCTCCCCCTCTCTCTCTCTGTGTTGATGATGTTGTCCCTACTCCTTCTTCCTCTGTTGACTCTGTAATGTTCTCTGACCCCCTCATTCCCGCCCCCTACAGGAGAGAAGTCCTTCCTGTGTGATCTCTGTGGTTTTGCGGGTGGCACGCGACATGCCCTCACCAAACATCGCCGCCAACACACAGGTGAGCCGCACGATCCTAGAGCTGCACACATCCTGCGTCTGACACACAGGCACACACTCACTCACACACACACACACACACACACACACACACACACACAAACACACACACACACACACACACACTCACTCACTCACTCACTCACTCACTCACTCACTCACTCACTCACTCACTCACTCACTCACTCACTCACACACACACACACACACACACACACACACACACACACACACACACACACACACACACACACACACACACACACGGTCATCATTGCTGCTACTATTTATTATTATTCATCTAAGCTGCTCAACCATGTCACTATTATTTCTGACACACACACACACACACACACACACACACACACACACACACACACACACACACACACACACACACACACACACACACACACACACACACACACACAGTCTGACATGTTTGCTGTCAGTGATAGACATGTGTAGCAGTATGGATGACTGAATCTGCGATTTTTAATTTAGGTTATCATTTCACCGTGTCATTCTATCGCTTAGGAAAATTGCGTTTTTCAGATAGGCCGTCAATAACAAGTGCTTTTTGGATATTGGGAAAGTGAAACAAATCCTGTTAACCATTCGTCTGGCAGGCGCCCAAGGATCAAGCATCCCGTTATAAATATTCATCATATTTTTATTTTTGTTGCTGTCGCATTTTGACAGTCATTTACATTTACCCAATGCTTTTACTTTTTTGTCCTCTCTTTCCCCTTTTGTCAAGTGTCAATTCTAAATACACCTCGACAATCTATTGTCGGACACACTGTCCAGACTACAGGTGTCATCAGTGAGTGTCTCTTTTTTTTCAGATCAGACCTGGGTTCAAATAAGATTTGAAGTTTTTTAAATGCTTTAGATGACTGGGTCTCAACTGGTTTTGCCTCGGGACCCAAATTTAACCAGGTTGTGTCAGTCGCGACCCAATATTTGCATGGCAGAAAATAATCGTCAAAAATACAATCTGTAAAAAAAAATGGTATGCTATGTTTTAGTAAATGTAGCAAATAAATGACAAGGGAACAACATTCCCCCGTTCTTTCATTGACAATAATAACAATTCTCCCATATTCTTGATGAAGAATGTTAATAGATTTACTGATTTGAGAGCACAAAATTTACCCAAAAATAACGCTGCTAATAGCCCTATGTTGAAAATACTGTGATTGAAGAAAAACATTTCAGAGATTCAATTATATTTATACAGTGGGGAGAACAAGTATTTGATACACTGCCGATTTTGCAGGTTTCCCTACTTACAAAGCCTGTAGAGGTCTACGGACTTATGATGTCTGTAATTGCAAACAAAGGTTTCTGTACCAAATATTAAGTTCTGCTTTTCTGATGTATCAAATACTTATGTCATGCAATAAAATGCAAATGAATTACTTAAAAATCATACAATGTGATTTTCTGGATTTTTGTTTTAGATTCCGTCTCTCACAGTTGAAGTGTACCTATGATAAAAAATTACAGACCTCTACATGCTTTGTAAGTAGGAAAACCTGCAAAATCGGCAGTGTATCAAATACTTGTTCTCCCCACTGTATATATATATATATATATATATATATATATATATATATATAAAATGGTTAATTATAAGTTCTACACACTTTCTACCTGGTTTAAGTCGTTTAAGTTCAGACTGGAGTTTGTTCCCATAAAAAATGTTTTTTTTTTTTCTTTCTCAGACACCCGTGACCCACTGACAATCGCTGCTTTAGGTGGCCTTGATTGAGCTTCCCTGGCACAACTGAATCATTGGAATAGTCGCAAAATTGCAAACCCCGCTAACCCAGGCAGGATCACGCAAATTCTCTAAAGTATTTGAATGATTTCAACCACTTTCCTACTAGCACTGACTTTGCTAATAACTATTTTGTTAAGGGGCTACGATTGTGATATGTTGTGGTCTCATCCAGCTATGTTAAGATGAATGGACTAATGTACGTAAATGATTCATATGTCAAATGTAAATGTCTGTTTCCGAAGGAGCTTCCGCTTGAGACGGACAGTGATTCTGTATTCCTCTCTGTCCGTCTGTCCGTCTTTCTATCCACCCGTCCTCATCTTCCCTGTCTGTCTCTCTGTCCGTCCCCCAGGAGAACGGCCCTTCAAGTGTCAGCTGTGCGGCTTCGCCTCCACCACCCAGTCCCACTTGACCCGCCACAAGCGGGTGCACACAGGGGAGAAGCCCTACCGATGCCCCTGGTGCGACTACAGGTACCGGCTCATTGGGCTCGCCCCACGCATGGAAGGACAGATGGCAGGGGGTTGATGGGCAGGAGGACAGGGGGTTTAATCACACAAGCACGCCCACATACACACACACAGGTCGGATCTCCCACAGGCTTCATCATCTCATCTCATCACTCTGCAATCATCAGCAGGCTACAGCAGCCAGCCACGGGCAGGTCTCTGTCATTAAAACGCCATCACAGACCATCAGTAATTACACAGGAAATTGTCGGTGAAATTGGAAAAACTTTTGGCCACGTTGCACTTCTCCATCTCGCTTCTCTTCCTCTTCTTCGTCCTCTTCCTCCCCCTCTCAGGTGTGGTGGAAGTGTGAAAGGAATGCTCCTGGCATTGGTTTTAGAGAAACCAAAATGACATGGACAGGCTGTTTGCTGCGGTTTGCTCTATAAGGATCTGTAAGGATGTTTGTTGTGGTTTGCTCCATAAGGATCTGTAAGGATGTTTGTTGTGGTTTGCTCCATAAGGATCTGTAAGGCTGTTTGCTGCGGTTTGCTCTATAAGGATCTGTAAGGCTGTTTGCTGCGGTTTGCTCTATAAGGATCTGTAAGGCTGTTTGTTGTGGTTTGCTCCATAAGGATCTGTAAGGCTGTTTGCTGCGGTTTGCTCTATAAGGATCTGTAAGGCTGTTTGCTGCGGTTTGCTCTATAAGGATCTGTAAGGCTGTTTGCTGCGGTTTGCTCTATAAGGATCTGTACGGCTGTTTAAATTGGAATTAACTCTTCAGATACTCGTCTGCAAAACATAAGAAAAACTCAGATAAAACTGAGATGTTCCAATCTAGGTTCATATCCTTAAGAACATCCTAGGGAGAAATACCCCCCACCCCCCCAAAAGCTCAATATTCCTAAATGTTAATGGGACCACAATACCAATTGCCTTTCTTTGTTGTTTACCATAGCTTAGAAACACTTTGGCTATAAGTTTCTCTACCATGGTGAAGCTTGTCTTCTGCAGGAAGGCAATGGTTTAGCATGTGAGGTGTTGTATCATATTTCTCTTATTTATACGTATTTTGCACTCAATTCACATTCTATTTATCAAGGAAGAGTAGTATTTGACGTTTCAAAGCACTGTGGGGAGGCAACAGAGGGAACCGGACCAACTGTTCTTTCTAGCTGATACCAAATGATTGTTACAGATTGTGGCAAATGAAACAGCAAATTAGAAGACCAATTAACATTTTTGGTTTGGCCCCCGGGGGTACGGATGGCAGAGGGAGGGGCTGGAGAGGGTAGCAGCTCGCAAACCCTGTTGGGTTCCTAATGTGTGTAGGAGGAATTGAACACGGGCACCAGGCAGTCATGAGGGCCCTAACTCTGTGCTCCGCTCTTCCACCCTGAATACATTTGTAAACCTCCAATGGCTCAATGGCTCAATGACTTTAGACAAATAAGGATGTGCTAGTCAAGGCCCTGTCAACATTTGACCGGGAACAGGATATCTCATGATATATAGAATTTGATATACCATTACTTGTTTTGTTACTTCAAATTATATTATATTTATCATTATATTTGAATACATTTACTATAGTGAACAAAAATATAAACGCAACATGCAACAATTTCAAATTTTTTACTGAGTGACAGTTCATATAAGGAAATCAGTCATTTGAAATAAATTCATTAGGCCCTAATCTATGGATTTTACATGACTAGGCAGGGGCGCAGCGATGGGGGGGCATAGGCCCACCAACTGGGGAGCCAGGCCCACCAACTGGGGAGCCAGGCCCAGCCAATCAGAATTAGTTTTTCCCAAAAAAGGTCTTTATTACAGACGTAAATATTCCTCAGTTTCATTAGCTGTCCGGGGAGCTTGTCTCAGATGATACTGCAGGTGAAGAAGCCGGATGTGTAGATCCTGGGCTGGCGTGGTTACACGTGGTCTGCGTTTGTGAGGCCGGTTGGACGTACTGCCAATTTCTCTAAAACGAAGTAGAGAAATTAACATTCAATTATCTGGCAACAGCTCTGGTGGACATTCCTGCAGGCAGCATGCCAACTGCACACTCCCTTAAAACGTGAGACATCTGTGGCACTGTGTTGTGTGAGAAAACTGCACAGAGGGGCCTTTTATTGTCCCCAGCACAAGATGCACCTGTGTAATAATCATGCTGGTTAATCAGCTTCTTGATATGACACACCTGTCAGGGGAAAGGAGAAATGCTCCCTAACAGGGATGTAAAGAAATTTGTGCACAACATTTGAGAGAAATAAGCTTTTTGTGTGTATGGAACATTTCATGGATCTTTTATGTCAGCTCATGAAACATGGGACCAACACTTTACATGTTGCGTTTATATTTTGGTTCAGTGTATATTGTGTTTCTCATATTGGTATAAAATAGTATATGTGTCGCTGACATATATGAAATCCTCAATGCAACTTATTTACTTTATCCTCAAATGAATGTACAATATAAATTTGAATTATTATTGACAGTTCAAACAATTATGGTTGGAAGATGCAGGTAATTACTGTCAGATATTATTAATAGTCATATTTCAAAGGGGAAACTGGCATATACGTTCTCAAAGGCTATTTTACAATGATATACCTGTTTTTGCAGTCCAAACCTCATGCCACACCACACTATGACTATTGTTCTCAATGAAGAGACACTCATTACAGCTACTAAGGCATCATGGCTGCCATAATTGATATCCTCCCTTTAATACATTTCTAACAGCATCTTCTGTAATGCACATTCTCAATCTGCCTGCCTGCGAAAATAGCTACTTTGAGCTAATTCGAGGTAGCGCTAACTTTGAGGACCGCCGCACGGCTGGCGGTGGATGTCGCGGGGCCGGTGACCCTGTGAAGTGTCGGGAGAGGCGGAGAGCAAGGTGTCTCTTTGCCGTCGCAGATACCGAGCTCCATCCTTAAAACACAAAGACGCACATTTAAATCCACCTCTAACAAACAGCCTCAATTACTAGCCTCATTACCAATGCAGTCGTCGAACGAGGAAAATATGGAAATGTATTAGAAAGAAAATAAAAAAAGACGGAATGAATCGCGACGATATCTAGACAGTGGGGTTGATTCCCATGTCGAGTCGCTGCTCACCGACGTGGAGAATGTTGAAACGCGGCTGTCGGACTAATTAATATTGGCTATCGTAGGAGGACTGTGTGGGCCTTTCTCTTAGCCTGACACCTGCTGACTCCTAAACGCACATTATGCTGTTTTAATATGACAATTACGCCATTACCATATCTGAGAGATAGAAGCGCTCCCGCGGGATCCCACCCCCACTATGTTCTTTAGAACCCTTTCATATCGGACTCTGAATGGATCTATTTATTCCACTGGCCTGGAATAAGAAATCAGTTAATTTGTCTTGAATATAAATTATTTACGTTTTTTTTGTTTTTATGATTTATGATTATTCTTATTATTTTCCTGACCGTGACAGAAGACTTCTCTATCTGAAAGAAAGTTTTGAAATAACTTTTAAGTGGTCGAGGGAAAATTCTAAATTGAATTTGTCGGATAGTTACTTGTTGGATAGTATTTATTGCTACTGTTTGTGTGCTTTACTCATTTTCGGCCGGCTATACACCATGATTTGTTAAGTTATTGAAAATGTTATTTACTTTATTTGTGATATTGATATGATTAGGCTTAGGCCTTCTTATTATGAGCAAATACCAGTTGCGGAGTCTTGGTCTGTAAAAATGAGGAGGCCCATCTTGTATGGGTTTTAGCATTAGGGGAGTGAAGTTACATCCTTGTGTACAATCCTTATCCACTTACCCAGGGTCTTAATGGAGCTGTTACTGTACCGAGTACAGATAGACATGTCTACAGCTAAAGACATGGTAAAAAGAACTGTCCCATTCCTGGACCTCTAAGGAGAACACCTCACATTTTACCCTACCCAACGCAAATAGCTTCATGGAGGGCCATTTTCACCATTCACCAGCAGGTGTTTTGATGTATTTATGTGTAAAACACAAAAAGGGGCGGGTCCTCTGCATAGTTTTGAGGACATATTAAGTCCTGTAAAGGAAATGGAGCCGGGGCAGGACTACTAAGGCCCTTGATGGAGAGAGGTGTCTCGGGGGGGGGAGTGGAAAACAAATTTCTATCGTTGCCTGGCGTGAGCTATGGTACCGTGAAGCTTTATTGTCCCAGCCGAGGTGATAAGGGAGAGTAATTGCATATTATACTGTCCGAGAATGTCAGCCCGAGACCAAGCACGAGTGCCTCATCCATCACGCATGATGCTGTGTGTGCGTGTGCGTATGAAAGTGCCGCAGCTCCTGCACGTGCTTGCATGATGTGGTGGGCGTTGTATCTATTGGTGGGGGTTATGTATGTCGGTGTGTGTGTGTGTGTGTGTGAGTGCTGTATGTGAGCATGTATTTGAAAATGTGTCTGTGTGTGTGTGTGTGTCCTCAGCCCCAGTCCAGGCCTGTGTACATAGTGTCCTAGGGCAGGTTTAGATAGGGCCTGAGACCAGGTTAAGCAGCATAATCAGGGGGACTCTGTGACTCCCTGAGCTGATGACATTACAGCCAGCACCCAGCATTAGCTTACTGCGTGACTACTGCCTACAGCCCTGCATGTCTACACCACGTCAATACTACACACCTACAACTCTACACTGGTCCTGTATGGCTCAGCTGGTGCTAGTAACACCAAGTCATAAGTTAAATTCCCACATAGATCGTACACATAGTTAAAAATGTAGGTATTTACTGCACTGTAAGTCACTTTGAATAATATTCTAAGTGGTATAAAATACCAGTACACTACTACACCACTTTACCTTGCTACACTACTATACCACTTTACCTCGCTACACTACTATACCACTTTACCTCACTACACTACTATACCACTTTACCTCGCTACACTACTATACCACTTTACCTCGCTACACTACTACACCACTTTACCTCGCTACACTACTACACCACTTTACCTCGCTACACTACTACACAGCTTTACCTCACTACACTACTACACCACTTTACTTTGCTACACTACTATACCACTTTACCTCGCTACACTACTACACCACTTTACCTCGCTACACTACTACACCACTTTACCTCGCTACGCTACTATACCACTTTACCTCGCTACACTACTATACCACTTTACCTCGCTACACTACTATACCACTTTACCTCGCTACACTACTACACCACTTTACTTTGCTACACTACTATACCACTTTACTACACTACTACACCACTTTACCTCACTACACTACTACACCACTTTACTTTGCTACACTACTATACCACTTTACCTCACTACACTACTACACCACTTTACTTTGCTACACTACTATACCACTTTACTACACTACTATACCACTTTACCTCACTACACTACTACACCACTTTACTTTGCTACACTACTATACCACTTTACCTCACTACACTACTACACCACTTTACTTTGCTACACTACTATACCACTTTACTACACTACTATACCACTTTACCTCACTACACTACTACACCACTTTACTTTGCTACACTACTATACCACTTTACCTCACTACACTACTACACCACTTTACTTTGCTACACTACTATACCACTTTACTACACTACTATACCACTTTACCTCACTACACTACTACACCACTTTACTTTGCTACACTACTATACCACTTTACCTCACTACACTACTACACCACTTTACTTTGCTACACTACTACACCACTTTACTTTGCTACACTACTACACCTACTGTAGCACAGCCACAGGAGACACATGGGTATCATCCACAGGCATTGGCTTTGAGAGGGGTAGTATTTTATTTTACTTGAGCGCCATTTTTAAAAACCTCAGCCCCCAGAATCACGTCTAGTAGCAGGCCAGTGGATACGAGATTTGGTTCAGGGTTCCCGAGATTACAAACACGGTAGACCTCTTCAAAATATGTTATAAAAATGTTGTCTTTAAACTTTCACCCTGTTGCAGGAGTGTCATACCCCTATAGTGAAATGTCTGTAACATGCAAGAGGAAACCAAGGGCTGTGTGGAAACAAGTGTGCATCTACAGCTTGTAAATGTATCTCACAAATTGTAGAACTGTCTATCATTGTTTACCACTTTGCTTTCCCCACCCCCGTTTTTGATTGTGTGTGTGTTGCATAGTAACAGGAGGCTTTAAGAGTCTCTCCAAATATGTATACTCCTTAAGCATGCTCCCTCAGCCCCGCCACTAAATTGTTTGAGTTCAATCCACTTGATTCATTTTGTTAGTGTCATTAGAACAAAACCAAACTGTCAGTACAGTAAACCCTCCAAGGGGAGCGTCCTCTATTGTTTGGGGATTTTCTCTTTCCTGTCTTTTTTTTACTCTTCGTTTGATCTTTTTATCTTCTAATTGAAGGAACTATTCCTCCTTTAATCACTATCTGTTCATCTCCCAACAGATCCAACTGTGCGGAGAACATCCGAAAGCACATCCTGCACACGGGGAAGCACGAGGGAGTGAAGATGTACAACTGCCCCAAGTGTGACTACGGCACCAACGGCCCCATGGACTTCAGGAACCATCTGAAGGAGCATCACCCCGACATCGAGAACCCTGACCTGGCCTACCTGCATGCAGGTAGGATTACCCCTATCTACACACACGAGTGAACTCGCATACACACGCAAGCGAGTGAACATACAAACAAACACACACACACACACACACACACACACACACATACACACACACACACACACACACACACACACACACTGATCTTCACTCTGACACTCTCCTCTGGGTAACAGCTCCCCTGACACCTCTCTCTCTTGCTCTCTCTCTCTCTTTCTCTCTCTCTCTCTCTCTCTCGCTCTCTCAGGGGAGTGGTATCGTGTTTGTGTGTAGATGGTAGAGTGTGTGTTTGTGCGTGTAGACGGTAGGTATAGAAAGCTGCTGTATTTGGTGATGCCTGTAAGCCACTGACAGGCAGTGCTGGATGTAAGGATACAGTGCCCTGCCAATCACTCCTCCTTCCCTCCACCTCCTCCTTCTCCTCCTGTTCCTCCTCCCCCGCCTCTGCCTCCCGTTCCTCTTCCTCATCCTCCTCCACCCTTCCTCCCCCCTCCACCTGCTCCTTCCCTCCACCTCCTCCTTCTCCTCCTCCTCTGCCTCCTTTTCCTCCTCCTCATCCTCCTCCACACTTCCTCCCCCCTCCTCCTGCTCCTTCCCTCCTCCTTCTCTTCTTCCCCCTCCTCCTTCACCTTCTCCTCTACCCCTTCCCCCTCATCCTCTTCCTCCTTTTTCTCATCCTCCTCCTTCCCTCCTCTAACCCCTTCTTCCCCCCTCCTCCCCCTCCTCCTCCAGAGCAAACCTCATCCTCCTCTATTGGATCTATCCTTTGTGTTGAGTGTTCTCCCTGTGTCCTTGAAGGCCCCAAATCCAATCTAGAGAGTGAATGTCCTTCTCTGGAAACCGAAAGGACGCCTTTTATCCCGTTATCCCTATGACCTGGTGCCCTCTGGATAGTAAAGCATGTGGTAGCTAGCCACTCCAGTCCAGGGCTGCGTCCCAAATGGTGCCCTGTTCCCTATTTCCTGCACTCCTTTTGACCAGGGTCCATAGGGCTCTGGTCAAAAGCAGTGCCCGGGACACAGACCAGGACAGACGTTGGCCAGGAGAGGATACCATTACTGGGGTGGGGAGACATGACCATAGAGCATGGAGAAGGAAACACTGTTGCTTTAGTTCTTTAGTTTCTATGGAGACAGGATGGGTCTGTGTTTTGTCTCTGTGTGCTGAATCTGCTGACTGTTCACCGGCCTCCCTTTGCCTTCCACAGAGTTACGGTTGCTTCTTATTCCCTTACACTCTGGCTCACCCCCCTAGACACCCTTACCCCCCCCCCCCCCCAACACACTACCCCACGCCCACATACCCCCTCCCCCTCACACCTACAGAAGGTTGAAAGAAGGTCTGTTTGTGTTTAAAGTGCTCTTGTGGGGCTCTCTGAAAAAGAGAAGCAATGTTTTATCCGAGTCGACAGAACGAGACCAAAAGAAAGGAGAGCGGGGGAAAAAAAGATTAAGAAGGTAGATGTTGAATTAACCTGCTTGTGATTGCTCTCTGTCAGGATGGGGCTGGGGCTGGCAGGGAGAGGCAAATTGTCTGTGATGGCCCTTCCTGCCGTTTTCCCTTTGAAAGACACAGATCAAACACAGACTCTCTCTCTCTTTCCTCTCCTCTCTTTCTCCTCCGAGGCCCAGTCACGGGCCCCTCACAGCCGCAATTGATTGACACTCGGACGTCTGCGGCGCTCCTCTCGCTGTCGTCTCTGCCTCTTTTTTTTCTTTTTTTTTCACCCTTTCTTTATTCAACGCCGTCGCACTTCGAATTAAAGCCCTTCTCAAGGATGAAAAGAGAGGTCCTCTGCAAACGGAGGAGGGAGAGAGAGAGGAAGAGAGGAGGGAATTATAGCCAGCCAGAGATGATGGAGGGAAATTATGATTAGAAAAAATATGAAAGAAACCAGGAGAATATGGTTGGGGGGAGGGTGGGGGGTGTTGCTGATCGGGCAAATTTTTTAAATAAAATGGTAATGACAATTGTTCTTCCTCGTGAGATGGACACAGAGATAGGGCGCAGGGAAGTGGCGGTGCTTCTGAGATGTGCACTGCGATATCACAAGGCTTGCGGTGGTGGTAGAGCTACAGGTGCAGTACCATACCTTCTAGTTAAACAGAGCGTCTGCAGAATTGTTCTTGTTAAAGTGGTTAGGCTAGCTTCCTCTGGGGCCTTGTTTCACCACAGAAGGTCTAGTACAGAGTCATTGCTGACTGGGCTGGCTAAATGTTCATCCAAAATGGTGCCCTACTCCCTATACAGTGCACTTCTTTTCACCAGAGCCTCGCGGCTCTGGTTTAAGGTAGTGCACTAAATAGAGAATAGGTTGCCATTTCAGATGCACCCTCGGTTAGAGGGCACTCGGGGTATATAAACAGCGACCCGTCCCATCCCATATACCTAGCAGTGGCGTGACATAATGCCCTTTCATACCCACACAGGTCATAAGTCATCATTAGCATTGTTAGAGCGTCTTCATCCCACTGTTTAATTGTAAAATATCTCCCCAATTTTGGTCTTAGGTTATAATTGCGCATCTTAAGGGCATAGTAATCAAATGGCTCATAATGATGTGTCTGGATGTGCTACTTAGTGGCCGGCTCCAGCACGTCTTCAAGGCATTGTTCCTAGTTAGTGCAGTTTCTGTTTGCCCTAATAATACAAGATCGATGACTGCGGTGGAGGGTTGCAAAAGGGCCACTTTTTAAATGATGATCTTAATACCGTATCTGAACCACCAGGCAAATTCATTTGTATGCATATTTGCTATTATGCGGTATTGCAAACCAATATGTTTTTCAATGGCTTTTACTTTAGTTGTGCCTTTCTTGCTTCCTTCTGCCTCCCCCATCTCTCTCTCTCTCTCTCTCTCTCTCTCTCTCTCTCTCTCTCTCTCTCTGTCTCTCTGTCTCTCTGTCTCTCTCTCTCTCTCTCTCTCTCTCTCTCTCTCTCTCTCTCTCTCTCTCTCTCTCTATTTATTTTTCTCTCTCTCAGTTTATTGTTCTCCATTGCTCTCTTTGTTTCTCTCTCTCTCTCTCTCTCTCTCGCTCTCTCTCTCTCTCTCGCTCTCTCTCTCTGCCCCTTCAGCATCTAATGAAATATCCCACCTCTGTTGTGTGACAGCGGCTTCTGTGTTTGTGTAGGTTATGTGTTTATTCCAGGAATAAAACGTGTCCGCTCAGTTTCGCGTGAAACTGTGTCAACTTGAAGCGTACCCAATAAACCCGACATCTGTGTCTAATAACTGC
Organism: Salvelinus namaycush; assembly: GCF_016432855.1. Lineage (NCBI taxonomy): Eukaryota > Metazoa > Chordata > Actinopteri > Salmoniformes > Salmonidae > Salvelinus > Salvelinus namaycush. Next base: position 42,695,492 of record NC_052311.1, on the reverse strand, counting down.
GTGTTATGTGTGATACTTTCTTGCGTGAAACAAGTCTTGGAAGCGTTTTCAACAAATAACATCAGTAGGACACGACAAATTTAGGGGGAAAAAACAATGTTATTGTTGTACTTACTGCATAGATAGTCAACAGCTATCCGTATATGACAGCTCTATCAAATTTGCTTCAAAGTGGATGTAACTGCAGAGTCAGGGACATGTTCCGAAACATATTTCAATTCATGGGTTACCTGCCGCTCCCGTTAGAGTGTTGGGCCAGTAACTGAAAGGTTGCTGGATCGAATCCCCGAGCTGACTAGGTAAAAATCTGTCGGTCTGCCCCTGAACGAGGCAGTTCCCCGGTAGACCGCCATTGTAAGAATTTGTTCTTAACTGACTTGCCTATTTAAATAAAGGTTAAATAAAAAATAAAATAAAGAAATATAATAATTGTTACAGGATCAGATGATTGCTAATGAAGTTGGGGCTTGGTGTCACCCAGAGAGAGAGTTTGTGACATTAACAATGGACTTGTTGCATCGAGACATTTGGAAAAATCCACTTTTTTAAGGCTCCGAACTATATGTCTTGGTCTTTCAATGAATCTTTGTCTCTGTTTGTCCCTTAGTTCAACTGTTTCCCGTCTGCCTTTCTGTCGGTAGTCGTTCGCACAAACACACCTGCATTTACAATACAAAGACAATATTAGGAACATGTTAATGCAATGTGTTGTCGGAACAGATGGAAGCATCCCCAATAACCTCCGAAGACAGTGTGTCTTTTTGTCTTCCTCTCCCTTCCCGTCACGTTCACACAAACACACAATGAGTACAGCACACCTGCATGCATGGGCTTGAAGCTGATTGCAGTGCCGGGTGTTAATTGGAGAATTCCCCCGTGGTGAACACCTTTTTTGGTTCCCTGCTGGCTTTCTTTGGGCCTGTTTTTTTCCCCCCTGGAAATACATCACCGTTTTTTTGCACCCCGAGACATGAGCTCTGGAAAGAGAGTCTCCCTTCCGACAGGGTACAGTAGCAACTAGTCAACTATCAGGGGACTCGCTTGTTTGTCTTTGCCTCTCCCTTCTCTGCCTCTCTTTCTCTATTGCTTTCTCTCTCCCGCTCTCTCTCTCCCCCCTCTCTCAGTCCCTCTCTGGGGGGCTTGTTTGTGTATTTGGATGTTGACTCTCCCCCATCCCCACGCTCCACACGTTACAGTAGGCCTGGTTGAGATATCACGGCAGAGACAGAGAGAGTGCCGCTCAGTGTCAGTGTGCCCAAGGGGATGGCTAGGGAGGGAGCGAAAAGCCAAACGGTTTGGGAAGCGAGACGGCGCACGCCGTGGCACCGGGGTCGCTCGGGCTCGGCTAGGCAACGCCGCCGTTTCCTGCATAATGACCTGCTCCGACGAGCATGAACGCTCCCCCAGACGGACGCATTTATCACACATCAGCCGCAACAAACAGGCCTTTGTTTGTTCCACTTCGCTCCACTCTGAGAGTCACTCTCTTGTGGTATTTAGTGGCCATTCAGGGGACAGACTGACACCCAGTCTATGGGTCTATGTATGTATGTATATAAGAGAAACTGTGGGACTAGTGGCTCTTGGTTGGTTCTTTCTGTGTTTTTCAGTGACTTCTTCTGAAATGACCCCCTTTTTTAGTATGTAGTGCACTACTTTTGACCAGAGCCCTATTTGCACTATATGGAATAGAGTCAGTGGCTCCTGGTTCCTTGTTTTTATCAATGGCTACTTCTGAAATTCCACCCTATTCTTTATATAGTGCACAAAAGCCTCCCCCCGACCTTGGCTCTGAGTGATGATTGGATAAAGAAAAGGTCACAGTGTGTACTCTAGGGGTCAGAGGATGAGGTCAGAGAAGTGTGTGTCTGCCTTTCTCTGGTGTGTGTCTGGGGATGACGGGGCCTTGTCTGAAAACACGCACCCACACACACAGACGCGCACATTCAAACACACGCAGACACCCTCCTCTGTGTGGTGTGAGTGACAGCTACAGGGGTGTTTCCCGAGAGGCGCTGCTCTCCCGGCGCGGGACGTTGGATATGGGACCAGCCGGCTCCTATAAGACCTCATCCATTATTCAATCTCCCCTCGCTACAGACACTGCTATAGACAGTAGAAAGAGCTACCTTTACCACTAGGCCTCTGTCTGCCTGCCTACCAACAGTGATGGACAGAAAAAGATGAGAGAAAGAGAGGGTGGGGATAATGAGAGAGAGAACGGCTTAAAGCGAGCGAGAGGGAGGGGGTTTGCGATTGTCTCGCACCGGTCTATCTCGCACCGGTCCCCCTTTTGACTCGGTCAACACAAGCTTTATAACACCACTGTGTTGCTCTCTGTCTGGGGGACTGATTGGAGTGAAACACACTTCCTCTATCCCTCCCCTGACCATTAACCCCTGTCAGTACTGGAACCCTTGACTTTCAACTCGAGACAAACTACATGGGATGTCAGGTAGCCTAGCGGTTAGATCGTTGGGCCAGTAACCGGAAGGTCACTGGTTCGAATTCTCGAGGCAACAAGCGGAAAAATCTGTCTGTGCCCTTGAGCAAGGCACATAACTGTAATTTGCCCCAGGAGTGGCGTACTACTATCACTGACCCTGTAAAACAACACATTTCACTATCCGTTATAAGGCTTATGTTTCACTGCACCTATCACTGCACCACGCTCAGAAGACAACCATTCTTGAACGTTGCAGATAGAAATGTGATGAATAGAGCTTACACAATCCTCCTATTCTACCGGTTAGTGCTATACTGCATCCTTGGGACGTCCCTACCTTAACTCTAACCTTAACCCTAACCTTAACTCTAACCTTAACCCTTACTTTAAGTGTTTCTAAAATTCCCTATGGGAAAAATTAATGGTGGAATAATGATTGGAATGTCTTGGTTTTATGGGTATTTTGACACCTTCACTGTAGGAATTGGGACGTCCCAAGGATACTGTTTAGACTTTTCCCCCTATTCTATATCTGTTCTACACATCTGTCTGTTTTGTCAGAATGTTGAAGATAGAAAAGAGCTGACATGATTCTCTATTTTACCTGACAGACAATCATATCTGTTCTACACAGTACATTTCGTTGAACGTTCTCGCAACGTTACATCCTCCTGAACGAGGCCCCAGGAGCGGCGATGGTAATAACAACATGGTTGCTTATTGGCTTCCTATTGTATCCAGGAACGTCTGGGTCTTAGTGTTGCATTCCTAATTTACCAACAGGCTAAACTTCCCAACCAACAGACCAATTACACGTTTTTTAACCCGAGTCCCATGTTTCCTGTTGCGATGCCCCTGTTAGGAGCTTTCACTGCATTATTTCTGTTCTCCCAACATAATTGAATCCCCTGGCTGCTCATCACTGGGCTAATTTGACCCAATGTGCAGCGCTTGGTAATCAGAGTGCTGCCTATTAGGCTATCAGACCCCAATTAACTGTCCTCTTATTTCCACATAACGAGCGCCTCTGTTATTGTATTTTCCTTTTTAGTGCTCAGGCTTTGTTTGGGTAATTTTGTAATAGAAGTGGTACTGAAGTAGATATTAATGTCTTATTAAAGTGGAGTCGCCGTTAAGGTTAGGGGTGTTTAGTCAGGGAGGGAGATGGAGGGAGGGAGAGAGAGAGTGAGAGAGAGACTTTAAAACTCTATAAATGTACACTCAGAACCAAAAAAGCACAGTACAACAGCAAGCAGCTGACACTAATTGAGGAGTCCATAAACACAAACAACTTCTGGCAAAATTGGAAGAAAAAGAAAAAAAATCTAAACGAGGAATTAGCGATACAAAATGGTGACATATGGACAACCCATTTTAAAACACTCTACAACACCGTTCAAATTGACACAAACGCAGAACAACGCCAAATTCATGAGAAGTTGAATGGACTAGAAAAAGCTATAAAGGACAATCAAAATCCATTGGACTCCCCAATTACTGACCAGGAGCTCTATAAGAAACTTCAGGCTCTCAAATTTAAAAAAGCATGCGGACCTGATGGCATCCTAAATGAGATGCTCAAACTTACTAGGGCAAAATTTCAATTGGCTATATTAAAACTGTTTAATTTGATCCTGAGTGTAGGTTATTTCCCTGACATCTGGAATCAAGGACTCATAACCCCAATCTTTAAAAACGGAGACCAATTTAACCCTAACAATTACAGAGGCATTTGTGTGAACAGTAACCTGGGGAAGGTTTTCTGTCGTATTATAGATGTAAGAGTTCTAAACTTCCTTAATAAGCACAATGTCTTGAGTAAAAGCCTAATTGGATTTATACCAAAACATCGCACAACTGATCATATTTACACCCTACACACCCTGATAGATAAACATGTCCACCAAAATAATACCAAAATTTACGCTTGCTTTATCGACTTCCAAAAAGCATTTGTGTCACGCCCTGACCATAGAGAGCTGTTTATTCTCTGTTGGTTAGGTCGGGGTGTGATTAAGGGTGTGTTATCTAGGGGAATTATATTTCTATGTTGGCCTGGTATGGTTCCCAATCAGAGGCAGCTGTTTATCATTGTCTCTGATTGGGGATCATACTTAGGCAGCCTTTTCCCACCTTTAGTTTGTGGGATCTAGTTTTTGTGTAGCTGTCTGTGAGCAGCCCAGAACGTCACGTTTTCGTTTGTGCTTGTTTGTTTTGTTTGGTGAGTTTCGATTTATTAAAATATGTGGAACTCTACGCCCCGCTGCGCCTTGGTCCATTAATTTTGATGAGCGTGACAATTTGATTCTATTTGGCATACAGGACTGTTCTACAAAGTTATTGAAAGTGGTATAGGAGGTAAAACATATGACATAATTAAATCAATGTATACTGGCAATACGTGCAGCATTAAAATTTGCAAGAAAATAACAGAATTCTTTAACCAGGGGCGGGGCCTTCGTCAGGGTTGCAATCTGAGCCCTGCACTCTTCAATATTTACATCAACAAATTGGCCACTATTCTAGAAAAGTCCTCAGCCCCTGGTGTTAGTCTCCACAATTCAGAAGTTAAATGCCTACTCTTCGCAGATTACCTATGCCTGCTGTCACCCACAGCACATGGCCTACAGCAGAGCCTGGACCTGCTAGAGCAGTACTGCCAGACCTGGGCCCTGGCAGTAAACCCCAAAAATACTAAAATAATGATTTTCCAGAGAAGATCCAGATCTCGGGGAATTAGACCAAAGTTCTCAATTGGTACAAAATATATAGAGTACTGCACACACTACAATTACTTAGGTTTAAAAATAAGCTCAACTGGACACCTTAATGAGGCAGTGAATGAACTGAGAGAGAAAGCACACAGGGCGTTCTACGCCATTAAAAAGCTAATTCAAATTGAAATACCTATTAAAATTTGGCTAAAACGAATTGAATATGTGTTTGAACCAATTGCACTTTATGGCAGCGAGGTGTGGAGTCCACTTGCAAAACAAGATTTCATCAAATGGGACAAACACCCCATTGAAACCCTGCATGCAGCGTTCTGTAATATTATCCTACATGTCCAGAGGAAAACTACAATGTCACGCCCTGACCTTAGAGATCCTTTTTATGTCTCTATTTTGGTTTGGTCAGGGCGTGAGTTGGGGTGGGCATTCTATGTTCTGTGTTCTATGTTTTGTATTTCTTTGAGAACCACACCCGACCAACCAACAATCAGAGGCAGCTGTCTATCGTTGTCTCTGATTGAGAACCATACTTAGGTAGATCTTGCCCACATGGGTTTTGTGGGTAGTTGTTTTCTGTCTCTGTGTCTGCACCAGACAGAACTGTTTCGTGTTGGTCTATTTTTGTTATTTTGTCTTAGTGTTCTGAGTTAAAATAAATATTAACATGGACACTTACCACGCTGTGTTTTGGTCCACTCCTTCTTCCCAGGACGATCGTTACATACAAACAATGCATGCAGGGCAGAATTAGGCCAATATCCACTAATAATAAAAACTCAAAAAAGAGCAATTAAGTTTTGGAAACATCTAAAATACAGTGACCCCCTCTCATATCATTACCACGCCCTGCAATGCCAAGAGCTGAACAAAGAAAAGAGTCCCCTCATCCAGCTGGTCCTGAGTTCACAAACCTGTTCTACTAACACACTGAAGCCTCAGAATAGAACATCCAATCAATCAGAATAAACCAAATTAGAACACAGTCAAAACAAAACTACACTGCTTATTGGGAAATACAAACACAAACACAAAGCAAAATGCAGTGCTATCTGGCCCTAAATCGACAGTACACCGTGGCTAAATATTTGACCATGGTTACTGATCAAAACCTTAGAAAAACCTTGACAAAGTACAGGCTCAGTGAGCACAGCCTTGCCATTGAGAAGGGTAGACACAGGAAAACCTGGCTCCCTGTAGAGGAAAGGCTGTGCAACCACTGCACAACAGCAGAACCTGAGACGGAGCTGCATTTCCTGACAAAATGTCAAAAATATATAGAGCTGTGGGTTGGCAGCGCACTCCATTGCTGCCTGCCATACGTTGAGGGACAGTGTGACAGACGAATCAACCTGCACATGTACTCTATTGTTGAATGTATGGTAATTTTGACCCTTGGTTATTGTGAGATGACCCTTGGTTATTGAGAGAGAGAGAGAGAGAGTTAATGGGGAATTGTAAGATAGTGAAAGTTTAACATTCTCTCTGTCTTTCTCTCTCTCCCCACTGACTCCATCTATGGCACTTTCTTGTTTTCTCTTTCTGTCTCAGTCCTGTGTAAGTGACTCGAGCTGTGTGTGAAAGGAGCCCATGGAGAGCAATAGCAGTGTCTTGTGTGTGTGTGTGCGCGTGTGTGCATGCATGAGCGTGTGTCTCTCTGTGTTTCTCTGTGTTTGGTGTTGGTGCCGGCTCCCCGTTGCCTAATTAAAGGGTGAGGAAAGCAACTCACAGAGAGATTAAACCTAAAAGGCCAAATTAGCACTAAAAAGGGGTGTGGCAAATCCACACAGGCACAGGCCATGAAATCTCTCTTGACACCTGTGAAAAGAAGAGGGGGGGATGAATAAAAAACGTTTCTGTTTCTGGAGTCTGTGCATTTTTAATGAGAGATTTCAGCGTGGTTCGCTAGTTGGGCTATATGCCTCAGACTGTGTGTGTATCAGGGAAGACTCCAGAGTATTAGGGCTGGACTCCATAACCTGAACAGACTCCAGAGTGTGTGTGTGTGTG